>NC_140998.1:217333733-217703733 GCF_052327205.1 Somniosus microcephalus | reverse complement strand
GTAACAGAGCAGGAGGAGAAGGTTAGGGAGGTAAAGGCAGCCTATAAGCTGGCCTGGGACCAAAGGTTTAGTGGAGCAGATCATACCCCATGTAACAGAAAGATAGAGAGTTTGGGTATGGAGTTAAGGAGGACTAAGCTGCTTAAGCAGGGGAACAGGGAAGGAGAGTTCTGGGACCCCTGTAGAGGAGGTCCGGTAGCAGAAATCTGGGACAAGGGAGGCACACAGGGGATAGTTTTGGCCCCAGACCAAAGGCAGGTCCAAGTCCAAAATTCCCCATTTAAAGCCACCCGGGTAAGAGGGCATGAGTTTGCTGACCAGACAAGTTCAAGTTCACAGCCTGTAAAGACAGGCGCTGTGGCTTGTTTCCAGGGAAAAGTTGTCCAGCCCACAAATTGGGACACTTCCCTGCCCCAGTGGAACCGAAGTTTTGGCCAAAGTTTAACTTTGAACAAGTTGTGTGGCTCAGAAACAAAGAAACAGCAACCTGAGATGAGAAATCTGCAGGCTGCTGCCAATCCATTCACAGAGACTGCTCGCGCAAGCGCGGTTCCCCAGCCCGTACCCCCAGCAGCTCCTCTTCAGTTTTCCCACGCAGTCGCACGCCTGAGGGGAGAGGTTTGCCAACACTAGGTTCGCGCAGGCGCAGTCGTGAACTTGGAACCCCCAGCGGCTCGTGTCCACTGTAAGGCTGAGCGCGCAGGCACAGTCGGCCGTTTAAAGGTCCCCGCTTCCCAATCTATACGCGCAGGCACAGTAGCCTGCTTGGAAGACCCAGCGGTTCTTCCTATCTTTTTCAATGAAATTGAACGCACAGGTGTGGTTGCCTGTGCTAGTGTAGCAGTTCCCCAGCCCTTTAAAGAGATGGTTCGCGCAGGCGCAGTTGCTGGCGGGACCACAGCGGCTCCTCATCAGTTTTCCCGTGCAGGCGCAATCGCCTGTTTGAAGCCAGAGGCTTCACAGCCTCTGTGAGGGACTCCGGGGAGGAGGTTTGCACAGGCGCAGTTGCCGGCGGGATCACAGTGGCTCTTTATCAGTTTTCCCGCGCAGGCGCAGTTGCCTGTTTGAAGAGAGAGGTTTCACAGCCTCTGCCGCGGGACTCTGAGGAGGAGGTTCGCACAGGCGCAGTTGCCGGCGGGACCACAGCAGCTCTTTTTCGGTTACCCTGTGCAGGCACAGTCACCTGCTTGAAGACAGAGGCTTCACAGCCTCTGCCGGGGGACTCAGGGGAGGAGATTCGCGCAGGCGCAGTCGCCTGTTTAAAGGAACAAGCTTCCCAGCCCGCTTCTAGAGTGGTTCCCCCATGATGTGGGACCCTGGGGAGGCAGGGATAGCAATTCCTCTTGCAGGGGAGCTGGTAACAGGTTTTGGATATGGGGAGGAAGATTTCCAGCCACCAGCAGCGGGTGGTGAGGGAATACCTGCCCCCAGTACAGGAGTGGGTAGTGAAAAGGAGACAAACCCGGAGTACCGGCAGGCTGCCAGGTATATTATACAGTCCGGGCTGTTTGGACCAGGGGAGAAGGTTCCCAGCCAGCTAGGGCTGTGACCCAGGCTCAGGGTCCGCCAGCCAAAGTTTCCCCCACAGAGACGCCCCTCAGAAAGTCTCAGCGGGTCCGCAAGCCCAAGAAAAGATGGGCACCAGAGTACTTGCCACAGAGAGCAATTTCCCGAACCGGGGAGAAGCCAAAGAACAGAGGTCCCCAACCAGCAGCCATAAGCTGCGAGGGACCAGAGGCAGGAGGCAGTCCAGCTTTGCTGCAGCCAGCAGTAATCTGCGACAGTGACACCAGAGATTAGCCTGGCTGTCTGGAGATGGGTGGCATTTGTATTATAGCTTCGGTTTGAATATAGCGTGCTTTTAAGGTGAATTTTAAGTTTTGATATAACTAGTTTTGTAGTTTTAAGTTTAAAGTTTAAGTTTATAATTGTGCCAAATGTTTGTATTTTGGTCTGAGGTCGAGGGACCCGACCATGTCTCCACCTAAGGCAGCAGGTCAGTGAGTGACCTGGCTGCATGTCCTTTTAAGTTTTTTTCAGGAGAATGAACCAAGGAGCAGCCCTGTTCGCCCAGCCCGAGCTGGGCATCGAAGGAAGATATGGATACAGAATGTTGGGGATCACCTCGCCACTGGACAAATCCAGAGGGAAACCCCGCAGCGACGTTCGGGAGAAAACGGAACGGGTCCGGAGGAACTTGCCTACTCCTCCTACGCGGAAGAGATGGCCCCAGCTAGGTGGGGCACGGCCCCCCACCCAGCACTATTCTGACCGAAGCTCACTTGCGGGAGACCTCGTTGTTGAGAAGTCATGGTGGGGAAGCGCGGGCGCCTTGTCAAAGGGACGCGTTCCCCGGGAGTGGGTGGTGATGGCCCAGAAAAGATTGTAAAGCGGAGGGAGAGACCCAAGAGTCACGTGGGTGCGTTCGGGGAAGGGAGGAACTCACCCGGGGGCCCATGGGCAAGGTTAGAGTGGAAGTGTGGCTGGGGAGGATGAGTGGGTGGCCGGATCTGGCATCCAAGTTTGAGGGGCCAGTGAGAGCCGCCACACAGGCACCCATCATTTTCTGCAGCCAGTCGAGGGAAGATGGGAAGGGGAGGGACTGGGAGTCGTGATCACATACTCTCCGGTCTCGGTCTATGAAACAGGAGGGGTACCCCACCTCCACAAAGGGACAAGGGAACGGCTCGAGGCTGGTGGAGCAGACTGTTCTGTAAAATCCATTCTGTCTGTTTTAAAGTTTAAGACCATTCAAGGGGGGTGGAAGGAACATTTCCTGCCCGGGTGGGAGGAGCAATACCCACTCGAATTTCGTGACCCATCATTGGCACGTGATGGTCAGGGTTTGTTTAAGCATGTTGTTCAAGATTTTTTTTTGTATTTTGTGTTACAGCCCCAAGTTGAGCAGAGGTGCAGGACCCTCTCCGTGCTTGGGATCATTTAGATTACATTGTATAACTAAGATTGCAACATTTTGTAATAAGTTGTAATGTAACAAGTGATTGTAAATTTTGATTACATTTTGTAATAAGTTGTCATGTAACAAGTGATTGTAAATTTTGATTGCATTGTATAATGTAACAAGAGATGCAGGGGTATGAGACCCCTTATTGTAAACTGATGTATCTGTAAGATGCCTACCATACCACGGTTTTTTCTCGAATTTGAGGGGAATAGATGGGTTGGGGGATCAGTGGTAGGTAGCTATTAGGTAAATACAGGGGATGGTTGTTTGACGGGGGTCAGAAAATTTTGCTCACTCCTTCGAGTGGATACTGCAATCAAGTTGGAAGTATCCAAAGGAAGGACTGTAGGGGTTCGCAAAAATTCCCTAAATCCCTGAAGATCGGAAAATATTGGTCCACATCGTGGACGAAGAATTGTGTGATTTGAATTGTCTCTGGGTTGGACAATGTTTTAAAAGCATACCCAGAACTCTTGGACAACATCAGGACTTTAAGATTAAAATGGTACCTCTGAGTTTCGAACTGTGTATATTGCAAAGAGGTTTGAAAATGGCCGTCAGAAAGGCATGGCCAAAAAGGACAAGAGAAGCAGCTCGAAGTGTCTGTGTAAGTGGGAGGATCAAGCAGTGGCAGTCAGACCTGTCAATCAAACCAGGGAGTTTCCCTTCCCTGCTGACAATCGATGTTTATTTATTGAAACTGCAGGATGTTGACATAAGGGATTAAACCACTTGAGACTGACTGCAGGACAAAGGGCTTCTGTTTACACAGAAACCCAACCCCATTCAACACAACTTACACATAATGAGACATATCGAAACTCCGGAAAAGAACTTTTGAAAGAGAACAGTTTGGAATGAATGGGTTTTGAATCACCCATTATTCAGGTGTGTCCCCTTTGGTTAGCCCAGAAACTCCGGATGTAGGTGGGAACACTACAGCCCCAGAATGTAAACACATTCAAACCACACCAAGCTTTATTTGAATCAGCCAATCACAGCCTTTCTCTTGTGTATTCGAACTTTGGGTGCAAATTTTGCACACAGACCCTTTCAGCGCCAAACAGCAGGAGCTGGCAGGATATAAAGATAGCTCCTGAGAAGCTACCTCTCTCTCTTACTTCCTTGGACCACAGGTGAGCAGGTTTCCGACTCCTCAATAAGGCAATCCAGTAAGGAGTTAAAGGGGGTGGTAATTTAAGGGAATTGCTAAGATTGTTTAATTAACATTGTAGCCATTTATCCCTCATTTTTGCCATCTGTCTTCCCCCATTTAAGCAATTGTACAGTGATTACTAAAATCGTGTGGTGTAGTTTTCTTTAGTGTAATAAAAGTGATTTTCTCACATCCAGACCAGTTGTCCGTTTTTAATATATCATTAATTATAAGTCCTCCAGTCTGAACTGGAAGGTGGGGTTTAGCGATTCAAAACCGCTATTTGGGATTGGTCAGAGGTGCAGTGGCAAAAAGCAGCTTGACCAGGTAAATTACCATAAACCAGGTAAAGGAAGGTAAATTACCGTAAACCCCGAAAAAGATGCCCCCCTACACATAGATAGAGAGAGACAGAGAGAGAGACAGACAGACAGAGAGAGAGAGAGAGAGAGACAGACAGACAGACAGAGAGAGAGAGACAGGGAGAGAGAGACAGAGAGAGATAGAGTAAGACAGAGAGAGAGAGAGAGAGAGACAGAGAGAGAGACAGAGAGAGAGAGAGAGACAGAGAGAGAGAGCGAGAGAGACAAAGAGAGAGAGAGATAGAGAGAGACAGAAAGACAGAGAGAAAGAGACAGAGAGAGAGATAGAGACAGAGCGACAGAGAGAGATAGAGTGAGAGAGAGAGATATAGTGAGACAGAGAGAGAGGGAGAGACAGAGAGAGACAGAGAGAGAGACAGAGAGAGAGAGACAGAGAGAGACAGAGAGAGAGAGAGATAGAGAGAGCGAGAGACAGAGAGAGAGAGAGAGAGTGACAGAGAGAGAGAGAGAGAGAGAGACTCCCTCTTTTAAAGGGATCCTTGATGGAGAGACTCCCTCTTTAAAAGGGGTCCCTGATGGTGTGACTCCCTCTTTAAAAGGGGTCCCTGATGGAGAGACTCCCTCTTTAAAAGGGGTCCCTGATGGAGAGACTCCCTCTTTAAAAGGGCTCCCTTATGGTGAGACTCCCTCTTTAAAAGGGCCCCACTATGGTGAGACTCGCTCTTGTAACTCAGTCTTTCAGATGAGACGTTAAACCGAGGCCCTGTCTGCTCTCTCAGGTGGATGTAAAAGATTCCATGGTTACTATTGGAAGAAGAGCAGAGGGGAGTTCTCCCCGGTGTCCTGGGGCCAATATTTATCCCTCAACCAACATCACTAAAACAGATGATTCGGCCATTGTCACATTGCTGTTTGTGGGAGCTTGCTGTGCACAAATTAGATGCTGCGATTCCTACATTACAACAGTGACCACACTTCAGAAAGTCCTCCATTGTCTGTGAAGCGCTTTGGGACATCCTCCGATAGTGATTGGGGCTCTGTACCTTCAGCGTTGAGTTGGAAGCGGAGATCAGAGCCGAAGACAGTCGCTGGAACTCATTCCCCGTCCCATCCTGCCCTTTGAGCTGGACAAAGAACGAGGCTCTCGGCACCTCCTCAATCTCCACCAGGTAGGTCTCGGCTGAATCCATCTCTTTCAAGATCGTTCCGCGCTTCACAGTCCGCCCGTTAATATCGACAAGTAGTAATCCGGTGATCGAAGATTTTGGGAAGATGGAGAGACCGGTCACTGTGACCATTAGTGTGGCTTTCCGACCTGAGAGAGGGGCCAAAGCACCCCGAGAAAATCATCAGTCAGGGCCAAGGTGGGCGAGCGGCATCTTCCTTGGAGAACAAGGTACAGAACATTACTCTGTATCCAACCCTGAACCTGCCCTGGGAGTGTTTGATGGGATAGTGTAGAGGGAGCTTTACTCTGTATCTAACCCGTGCTGTACCTGCCCTGGGAGTGTTTGATGGGGACAGTGTAGAGGGAGCTTTACTCTGTATCAAACCCGTGCTGTACGTGCCCTGGGAGTGTTTGATGGGACAGTGCAGAGGGAGCTTTACTCTGTATCTAACCCGTGCTGTACCTGCCCTGGGAGTGTTTGATGGGACAGTGTAGAGGGAGCTTTACTCTGTATCTAACCCATGCTGTACCTGCCCTGGGAGTGTTTGATGGGACAGTGTAGAGGGAGCTTTACTCTGTATCTAACCCTGTGCTGTACCTGCCCTGGGAGTGTTTGATGGGACAGTGTAGAGGGAGCTTTACTCTGTATCCAAACCTGAACCTGCCCTGGGAGTGTTTGATGGGACAGTGTAGAGGAAGATTTACTCTGTATCTAACCCCGTGCTGTACCTGCCCTGGGAGTGTTTGATGTGACAGTGTAGAGGGAGCTTTACTCTGTATCTAATCCGTGCTGTACCTGCTGTAATGTATGTACCTTTAAGGGGGGAACTACTTTGTACAGTTCATGTATACTGTAGTACCGGCAGTGACCACACCTGTATATAACGCTGAGTAGTAATCTGTACAGGTCAGTTGCAGTCTGAGCCACGTTGAGTAAACATCTATTGTACCGTTCTCCGCAGTCTGTGTCTTCTTATACACGGACGTAACATTGGCGACGAGGCAGGTTCGAACCTACCTGCAACTCTGCATCACCTCCCGGGGATTCGTTCCTGGAGATCAATGGATTGGAGGTCAAGGCCAGAGACTCGGGCGTCGACCACGGGCAACAGCCCAAACATCCAGCAGAGACTCGAGAATTGCGGGGGAGGCTGTCGAGGGCCAGGCTTGGCTTTCCAGTCGAGGTGGTCCAGCGAAACGGGCTGGCAACAGGTAGTGCGCAGACCCTTCCCGGACAGCGGCGGGCTGGAGCCCGACCGAGCGGCACAGCAAAGGGCCGAGCAGCATCGACGGGGGAGAGAGAGAGAGGGCAGAGCGCACAGGGCGCAGCTGGTGTTCAGGGGCCGAGCAGCGTCGGAGAGAGGGAGAGAGAGAAGCGCTCGAAACCTACAGGGCGCCGCCATTGCCACGAGAACCGCTGGGAGCGGCGTCGGCAGCAGCGGGGGAGGAAGGAAAGCGTGGGAGATGCCATTTTAAGCCATTGGGAGACGCCATTTTAAACCACACCCAAAATGCCGAAGAGTGGCAGTATCACCGCATTTGACAATGAAGTCGAAGATTGGACTACATATGTTGAACGAATAGAGGTGTACTGCAAGGCAAATGGGGTGTCAGATGACACGAAAGCGTCGGTATTGTTAAATTTAATGGGTGCAAAGACGTATGGTTTATTACAAAATCTAGTAACCCCAACGAAGCCAATGGAAAAGAGTTTTGAAGACATAGTAACGATACTACAGGAACATTTAAACCCCACACCGCTGCTGATAGCAGAAAGATTCAAGTTTCACAAACGGAACCAGCATAAGGATGAAAGCAATGCTGATTATTTAAAAGAACTGTGCAAATTATCGAAACACTGCCAGCTTGGAGCGGGACTGGCAGATACCTTAAGGGACAAGTTTGTGTGTGGGCTTCAAAGTGAAGGAACCCAGAGACGGCTTTTATCTGAAAAGGACCTTACGCTGGAAAAGGCTTTCAGCATTGCGTTATCATATGAAGCAGCAGCACAGGGCGCTGCAGAGATACAACAGAGGCCGCAAGAATATGGCACAAACGAAATGTCATATGGAACAGAGAAGTGCTATCGCTGCGGCAGAACAACACATGACCAGAATGATTGCTGGTTCAAAGGCAAAGTGTGCAGACAGTGTGGAAAAGTAGAACACATAGCACGAGTCTGCAGGTCAGGAAAGAAAACCAGCAATAAGAAGCCGACCAAAGGAAAGTACAAGAAGGTACATAAGATAACGGAGAATAGTTCAGACGAACAAAAGAGTGATAATGACTCCAAAAGCAGGGAACTGAGTTGTCTGAAACTACATAATGTGATCACAACGGAGGATCACCGAACCATTTGGGTCACTCTCACGATAGCAGGAGTCCAGGTAAAGATGGAATTGGACACAGGATCAGCCCTAACAGTCATAAACCGACGGGACTACGAGCGGCTATTCTCGCACATACCCTTCAGAGACACAAAAATTATTTTGAAGACGTACACGGGGCAAAAAGTCTACCCCAAAGGAAAAATAAGGGTGACCGTTATATATAACGGTAAGGAAACACCAAAACTAGACCTGTATGTATTGCAAGATGGAGGACCACCATTACTGGGACGTGAATGGATCCGGAAAATACAACTGGATTGGCATTCCATACAGGCACTGACTGTGGCTGACAAAAAAGGATGACAACGTCACACCTGGACGACTGTCAAAGACCCTAACTGACGCGAAAGAAGTGTTCCAGCAAGGACTCGGAACACTAAAAGGCATGACAGCGATGATTAAAATTGAAGAAAACGCAAGCCCAAAATTTTTTAAGGCCAGACCTGTACCTTATGCGATCCGCCCAGCCGTCGAAGCAGAGCTGGAGAGTCTCGAACGTTCAGGTGTACTGTCCAAGGTAGACTGGAGCGAGTGGGCTACACCCATCATCCCTGTGATGAAAAAGTCGTTGAGCAGCACGCCTGGGGAACCAAGGAAGGTTCGCATCTGTGGGGACTTTAAGGTAACAGTGAACCCGGTCCTTCACACCGTACAATATCCACTTCCGCGGATTGAAGATATTTTCGCCTCGCTATCTGGAGGGAAACACTTCACTAAGATTGATCTGGCCCAGGCGTATCTGCAAATGGAGGTAGAAGGATCATCAAAAAAATACCTCACAATCAACACCCATACAGGTCTCTACCAATACAACCGGCTGGTATTCGGGGTAGCATCAGCTCCGGCTATTTGGCCGAGGGCAATGGAACAAGTCCTGCAAGGGATCCCAGGAATCCAGTGTTATTTAGACGAAATCCTGGTCACGGGCGAAAATGACAGTGAACACCTTGCCAACCTGGAGCAGGTGCTCACTAGATTGCAGGAATATGGGCTCCAAGCTAACCGCCCCAAATGCGAGTTTTTTAGAAAACAGATCTCGTATTGTGGCCACGTTATCGATAAAGAGGGGTTGCATAAGTCCCCAGAGAAGATTGAGGCAGTAGTCAAGGCTCCAGCACCGGAAAATGTGTCACAAATGAGGTCGTTCCTCGGGCTGGTAAACTACTACCATAAGTTCTTGCCAAATTTGTCTACAATACTACACCCACTGAACACCCTACTGCAAACTGGGGTGCCATGGAAGTGGAGTGACGAATGTAGATGAGCTTTCCAGAAGAGCAAAACACTAATCACATCGAAAGAGGTATTGGTCCATTACAACCCAGCATTACCAATTCGGTTGGCATGTGATGCGTCACCCTACGGCATTGGAGCGGTGCTGTCGCACAAATTCTCGGACGGCTCAGACAGGCAAAGAGCCTTTGCGTCACGATCACTAAACTCAGCTGAGCGTAACTATGCCCAGATTGACAGGGAGGCCCTCAGCCTAGTGTGGGGAGTGAAAAAGTTCAATCACTATCTGCACGGGCAGAAATTCACCTTGCTGACTGATCACCAGCCTCTTGTCTCCAATTTTAATCCGAAGAAGGGCGTTCCGGTGATGACTGCGCAACGACTACAAAGATGGTCACTTTTTCTAGGGGCGCACCACTATGAGATTGAATATAAGGGCACGAAACAGCATGGAAACGCTGATGGGCTATCACGCCTGCCACTGCCTACTGCGGAGGAAGCACCAGCAGTGGATCCTGTCGAAATATTCCATTCGACTATAGTTGAATACCTACCGGTAACTAACGCTTGTATCGAAAAGGAAACCCGAAATGACCCAACACTGTCTCGGGTATATGATTTGACGGTGAAGGGATGGCCAGCACATGGCGACTCACTGTTGCCAGCATTCTCAACAAGGAGAGAACAGCTGTCAGTGTGCCGGGGGACCTTGATGTGTGGATCCCGAGTGGTAATTCCACCCAAGTTAAGGGATAGAGTGCTCAATGAGCTTCATGAGGATCATCTGGGAGGGGTAAAAATGAAAAGCCTAGCCAAGGCTTATGTGTGGTGGCCGGGAATCGATAAACAAATCGAGGACCTGACCAAGAGATGCTCAGGATGCCAGAAAGTCCAAAATGCACCACCACAGGCCCCTCTACACCCATGGGAGTGGCCCTCATCTCCATGGCAATGGGTGCATATTGATTTTGCTGGTCCATTCATGGACTCAATGTTTTTAATAGCCATGGATGCGCACTTGAAATGGCCTGAGGTCATCAAAATGTCCTCCACCACCACGGAGAAAACTATTGCAGTCCTACGGACCATTTTTGCCAGGAATGGCTTGCCAGAACAGATTTGCTCCGACAACGGACCACAGTTTGTGTCCGAAAAGTTCCGGAGGGTCTTGAAAAAGAATGGGGTAAGGCATTACACATCCGCCCCGTATCATCCAGCCACAAATGGATTGGCTGAGAGGTTCGTACAATCCTTTAAGAAGGCAATAATGGCTATGTACAATGACAACGTTCCGCTGCAGCACAAGGTGGACAATTTCCTGTTCGCCTACCGGAATGCAACACATGCAGTCACCAACCAGGCCCCAGCCATGATGTTCTTTAACCGAAGGTTAAGATCTCGCCTGGATTTGCTCAGACCAAACGTACGAAGAGATGTTGAGAGTAAGCAATTCCAGCACATCCATGAGAAGCCAACAAGGAGCTTCAATGGAGGGCAACCAGTCTTGGCCCGCGACTACCGAACAGAAAAATGGCAGCCAGGAACGATATGCACACGGCAGGGCCCACTAATGTACACAGTGGACATTGGGGAGAGCATCGTGAGACGCCATGCTGACCAGATCCTAGAGTCACAGGAACAAGTCAACCCCATGCCTCACCCATACGTACCTGGTGATGAACCCGACGTACAGGTAGCATCTACCCCAGAAACAGTAGCATCGGAAGCTGATGAACCAACCGACGACAGGGGGCCAGAATCGCCTCCGCACCAAGAGCAAGACATTCGGGAAAGGCGCTATCCAGAAAGGATCAGGAAGCCTCCCCAAAGACTGAATTTATAAATAGACTATTTTCAGCTAATGTTGCATGTTAAAAGTGTTAATTGTAATTAGTTTGATATTTAATTGTTAAATGAGTGTTATGGTACTGTTAATCTAAAAGGGGAGGAATTGTAATGTATATACCTTTAAGGGGGGAACTACTTTTTACAGCTCATGTGTACTGTAGTACCGGCAGTGACCACACCTGTATAAAATGCTGAGTAGTAATCTGTACAGATCAGTTGCAGTCTGAGCCACTTTGAGTAAACATCTATTGTACAGTTCTCCGCAGTGTGTGTCTTCTTATACACGGACGTAACACCTGCCCTGGAGTGTTTGATGGGACAGTGTAGAGGGAGCTTTACTCTGTATCTAATCTGTGCTGTACCTGCCCTGGGAGTGTTTGATGGGACAGTGTAGAGGGATCTTAACTCTGTATCTAACCCTTGCTGTACCTGCCCTGGGAGTGTTTGATGGGACAGTGTAGAGGGAGCTTTACTCTGTATCTAACTCATGCTGTACCTGCCCTGGGAGTGTTTGATGGAACAGTGTAGAGGGAGCTTTAGTCTGTATCTAACCCCGTGCTGTACCTGCCCTGGGAGTGTTTGATGGGACAGTGTAGGGGGAGCTTTAGTGTGTATCTAACCCCGTGCTGTACCTGCCCTGGGACTGTTTGATTGGACAGTGTAGAGGGAGCTTTACTCTGTATCTAACCCGTGCTGTACCTGTCCTGGGAGTGTTTGATGGGACAGTGTAGAGGGAGCTTTAATCTGTATCTAACCAGTGCTGCACCTGGCCTGGGAGTTGTAGTGTATGTACCTTTAAGAGGAACTATGTTTTTGAAGCCCCTGTATACTGTAGTACCAGTAGTGACCACTCGGGTATATAAGCCTGTGTAGCGTCTTGTGTTGTTAGTTCACCTCCAGACTTTGTTCAGTAAACACTTGTTAAATCAACTCCTGCATTCTGTGTCTCCATTAACACACAGATCTAACAGTGGCGACGAGTTAGAAACGAACTTACCTGCAATTCGGCAGCACCTCAAGGGGATCGATTCCTCAGACGAAGGTCGAAGCCAGAAGCAAGAAAAATAAATAAAAATAACTCGAAGAAACTCGAAAACGAGGGCCAGGCTTGGTCTCCAGTCTGTGGTTTCCCCAGCTAAATGGGCTGGTGGCAGGTAGTCTACTGATCCTTCCTGGGCTGCGGCGGGCTAGAGCTCGATCGGGTGGCTCTGCAACGGGGCCGGGCAGCGAGTCGGGAAGCAGAAGCAAATAGAGAGAGAGGGTGGAGCACTCAGGGCGCGGTCGGTGCTGCAAAGCAGGTCGGCGTTCGGACCGAGCAGAGGGAGGGGAAAGTCCCAGAGGGTCCGCTCCACGACGGGAAAAGTTCTCCAAGTAACGGAGAAACTATTGAAGCGATATATAAAAAAAAATAGAAATACCGCGAAAAGCTGCAGGTCGCAACGGGAACCGCGGAGAACAGCGTTGGCAGCAGTGGCAGCGGCGGGACAGCGCGGGAGGCGCCATCTTAACTTGGCGGGGAAGAAAGAAAAGCCATTTTGATCCATCGGGGACGGAGGAAAAGTGCGGGAAGCGCCATTTTAGATTTTCAAGATGCCTAAGACTGGCAATATTACTGCTTTCGATAGTGATATAGAGGATTGGGCCACATATGTGGAAAGAGTGGAGGTATATTGCAAGGCGAATGAAGTAGCGGATGATAAAAAGGTATCGGTACTTCTAAATCTGATGGGCGCAAGGACATATGGGCTGTTACGAAACTTGATCACTCCAGCCAAACCGATGGGCAAGAATTTTAAGGAGATTGTTGATACCTTACAGGAGCACTTAAACCCAACACCGCTGCTGATAGCGGAATGATTCAAATTCTTCAGGAGGAATCAGCACAAGAATGAAAGTAACGCTGATTACCTCACCGAATTACGAAAGCTGTCAAAGCACTGCCAATTCGGGGCAGGACTGGCAGATTCTCTACGAGACAAATTCGTCTGCGGTCTCCTAAGCGAAGGAACACAGAAAAGACTACTTTCTGAGATAGATTTAACACTGGACAAGGCTTTCAGTGTGGCTGTATCATATGAAGCAGCAGCAAGAGGAGCTGCAGAGATACAGCAAAAGCCACAGGACTTCGGCACCCATGAAATGACACAGGGTTTCGAGAAATGTTATCGCTGCAGCAGATCCACCCATGACCAGAAGGACTGCTGGTTCAAGGACAAAGCATGCAGGCAATGCAGAAAGATGGGACACATTGCACGTGTATGCAGATCTGGAAAGAAATCCGCTGACAGTAAAACGGTCAATAAGGAAAAGTACAGAAAGGTACAAATGATGACGGACAGTAGCTCCGAAGACCAGAAGAGCGATAGCGACTCCGCAAACAAGAGACTAAGCTGTCTCAAATTACATAATGTAATTGCCAAAGAAGATTACCAGACCATTTGGGTTACCCTCACAATAGCAGGGTCCTCAGTCAAAATGGAGCTAGATACAGGATCAGCTCTGACCGTCATGAGTCGACGGGATTGCGAGCGGCTATTTCCGCATATACCTTTGAAAGACACATCCATTGTCTTGAAGACATATACGGGGCAGAAAGTATACCCCAGAGGGAAAATAAGGGTGCCTGTTGTATACAACGGCAAGGAAATACAGAAGTTGTATTTATATGTTCTGCAAGATGGTGGTCCACCGTTGTTGGGACGTGAATGGATCAGAAAGATACATTTAGACTGGCACTCCATTCAGGCACTGACGGTGACCAGTAAGAAAAAAAACGATGATGACGTCATACCTGGACGATTAAAAAAAATCTTGGCTAACACCAAAGAAGTGTTTCAACAGGAACTAGGAACCCTGAAAGGCGCCACCGCCTCAATAAAAGTGGAAGATGCGGCAATTCCCAAGTTTTTTAAGGCAAGGCCGGTGCCATACGCAATTTGTCCAGCCGTCAAGGCAGAGCTGGAGAATTTGGAAAAAGCAGGCGTGTTATCCAAGGTAGATTGGAGCGAGTGGGCAACACCCATCGTCCCGGTCATGAAGAAAATGTTGAATAATGATAAATCTGAAGAACAGAGAAAAGTTCGCATCTGTGGGGACTTCAAGGTGACTGTAAACCCAGTTCTTCACACGGTACAGTATCCTCTTCCGAGGATAGAAGATATTTTCGCCTCACTATCCGGAGGGAAACGTTTCACCAAAATTGACTTAGCACAGGCATATCTACAGATGGAGGTTGAGGAGGCCTCTAAAAAGTATCTCACGATAAATACACACAAAGGCCTGTACCAGCACAATCGACTGGTTTTCGGAGTGGCATCAGCTCCGGCTATCTGGCAAAGAGCTATGGAGCAAGTCCCGCAAGGGATTCCGGGAACTCAATGCTACCTAGACGACATCCTTGTAACAGGAGAAAACGACTACGAGCACCTTGCCAACTTGGAGCAGGTGCTCACGAGGCTGAGAGAACGGGGCCTACGAGCAAATCGCCCCAAGTGCGAATTTTTCCAGAAACAAATATCATATTGTGGCCATGTCATTAACGAAGAAGAGTTGCATAAGTCACCTGAAAAAATTGAAGCGGTCGTAAAGGCCCCAGCGCCTGAAAATGTCTCACAATTAAGGTCGTTCCTGGGATTTGTAAATTACTATCATAAATTTTTACCAAACTTGTCGACGGTTCTGCACCCGCTTAACGCACTGCTACAAACTGGAGTAATTTGGAAATGGAGCGAAGACTGTAAACGTGCCTTCCATAAATGCAAAGGCTTGATCATGTCCAGGGAAGTTTTGGCTCATTACAACCCATCACTGCCAATCAGACTGGCATGCGATGCATCCCCTTACGGCGTGGGAGCGGTATTATTGCATAGATTTCCTGATGGCTCGGAGCGGCCAATAGCTTTTGCGTCACGCTCATTGAACTCAGCTGAGCGTAACTATGCCCAGATCGACAGGGAGGCACTCAGCCTGGTGTGGGGGGTGAAGAAATTCAACCATTACCTACATGGACAAAAATTTACCTTGTTGACTGACCATCAACCCCTCGTCTCCATATTCAGCCCTAAAAAGGGCGTTCCCATTATGACAGCGCAAAGGCTACAGAGGTGGTCCCTTTTCCTAGGGGCACACCAATATGACATAGAGTACAAAGGAACAAAACAGCATGGGAATGCTGACGGGTTATCGCTCCAACCGTTGCCAACGGTGGAAGAGGCGCCTACGGTGGACCCAGTGGAGATATTCCACTCGACCATAGTGGAATGTCTACCGGTGACAAATTCTACCATTGAAAAGGAAACGCGAAATGACCCGACTCTCTCACGAGTCTACGATTTAACGGTGAAGGGATGGCCAGCACATGGCGAACCACTGTTGCCAGCATTCTCGCAAAGAAGAGAACAGCTGTCAGTGTGCCGAGGAACCTTGATGTGTGGATCCAGAGTGGTGATTCCACCCAAACTCAAGGATAGAGTGCTAAAGGAGCTTCACGAGGGGCATCTGGGTGGAGTGAAAATGAAGAACTTAGCCAGAGCGTTTGTGTGGTTGCCAGGTATCGATGGAGACATCGAAGAAATGACCAAGAGCTGTCTAGGATTCCAGAAGGTCCAAAACGCCCCACCACAAGCCCCTCTACATCCATGGGAGTGGCCCTCATCTCCATGGCAAAGGGTACATATCGACTTTGCTGGTCCATTTATGGACTCGATGTTCTTAATCGCAGTGGATGCACACTCCAAGTGGCTGGAGGTAATAAAGATGTCCTCCACCATCACGGAAAAATCCATCACAGTATTAAGGACCATATTCGCCAGGAATGGGCTGCCTGAACAGATCTGTTCTGATAATGGACCGCAATTTGTATCCGAAGAATTCAGGAAGTTCTTAAAAAACAATGGGGTTAAGCACTACACGTCCGCCCCATACCATCCCACCACCAATGGATTGGCTGAAAGGTTTGTCCAGACCTTCAAGAAGGCCATAAATCTACAACATAAGGTAGATAACTTCCTGTTTGCATACAGGAATGCAACACATGTGGTTACAAACCAAACCCCCGCCATGATGTTTTTCAATAGAAGACTAAGATGCCGGCTGGATTTGCTCAAGCCAAACGTCAGAAGGGACGTAGAGAACCGGCAATTTCAAAGCATAAATGAAAGGCCAACTAGAACCTTCCAGATAGGACAACCAGTTTTGGCCCGGGACTACCGTACCGAGAAATGGCAGCCTGGAACTTTTTGCACACGACTAGGACCGCTGATGTATACCGTGGACATTGGAGAAAGCATAATAAGGCGCCATGCTGACCAGATCATAGAGTCATCCGAAAAAGGACAACCTACACCACAACTCTATACGCCTAGTGATGAAGCAGAGATACCCATAGTATCTACCTCCGATCCGGTGATACTGGAACCAGATGAACCCGACACTGGCATTGAAGCCGAATCGACCTTGCCAAAAGAACCTACTACACCACCGAGGCGTTATCTGGACGGAGTCAGGAAGCCTCCAGAGAGACTGAATTTGTAATTGATTAACTTCAGCTAATGTGTATATTATTGTTCTTGTAAAAATGTTATTTAATGATTACTTAAAATGTTATGTACTATTTATCTAAAAGGGGAGGAATTGTAGTGTATGTACCTTTAAGGGGAACTATGTTTTTGAAGCCCCTGTATACTGTAGTACCGGTAGTGACCACTCGGGTATATAAGCCTGTGTAGCGTCTTGTGCAGTTAGTTCACCTCCAGACTTTGTTCAGTAAACACATGTTAAATCAACTCCTGCATTCCGTGTCTCCATTAACACACGGATCTAACAGGTTAGATACAGAGCACTGCTCCCTCTACACTGTCCCATCAAACACTCCCAGGGCAGGTACAGCATGGGTTAGATACAGAAAAAAGCTCCCTCTACACTGTCGCATCAAACACTCCCAGGGCAGGTACAGCACAGGTTAGATACAGAGTAAAGCTCCCTCTACACTGTCCCATCAAACACTCCCAGGGCAGGGCAGCACGGGTTAGATACAGAGTAAAGCTCCCTCTACACTGTCCCATCAAACACTCCCAGGGCAGGTACAGCATGGGTTAGAAACAGACTAAAGCTCCCTCTACACTGTCCCATCAAACATTCCCAGGGCAGGTAAAGCACGAGGTTAGATACAGAGTAAAGCTCCCTCTACACTGTCCCATCAAACACTCCCAGGGCAGGGACAGCACGGGTTAGATACAGAGAAAAGCTACCTCTACACTGTCCCATCAAACAGTCCCAGGGCATGTACAGCACGGGTTAGATACAGAGTAAAGCTCCCTCTACACTGTCCCATCAAAAACTCCCAGGGCAGGTACAGCACGGGTTAGATACAGAGTAAAGCTACCTCTACACTGTCCCCATGAAACACTCCCAGGGCAGGTACAGCACAGGTTAGATACAGAGTAAAGCTCACTCTACCCTGTCCCATCAATGTGACTTTAATCCATTCAGGCAGTGTTCCATGTATCTTGGTTGGACTGCACTTGCATCACTTTGCACAGTTCTGGTCTCCATATACCTTGGTTAGACCACACTTGGAGCACTGTGCACAGTTCTGGTCATAGAGTCATAGAGTCATAGAGTTATACAGCACGGATAGAGGCCCTTCGGCCCATTGTGTCCGCGCCGGCCATCACGCCCTGTCTAATCTAATCCCATATTCCAGCATTTGGTCCGTAGCCTTGTATGCTATGGCATTTCAAGTGCTCATCCAAATGCTTCTTGAATGTTGTGAGGGTTCCAGCCTCCACAACCCTTTCGGGCAGTGAGTTCCAGACTCCAACCACCCTCTGGGTGAAAAAGTTCTTTCTCAAATCCCCTCTAAACCTCCCGCCCTTTACCTTGAATCTATGCCCCCTAGTTATTGACCCTTCTACTAAGGGAAAAAGCTCCTCAGTATCCATCCTATCTATGCCCCTCATAATTTTGTACACCTCAATCATGTCCCCCCTCAGCCTCCTCTGCTCCAAGGAGAACAAACCCAATCTGCCCAGTCTCTCTTCATAGCTGAAGCGTTCCAGCCCTGGTAGCATCCTGGTGAACCTCCTCTGCACCCTCTCCAAAGCTATCACATCCTTCCTGTAGTGTGGCGACCAGAACTGCACACAGTATTCCAGCTGTGGCCTAACCAGTGTTTTATACAGCTCCATCATAACCTCCTTGCTCTTATATTCTATGCCTCGGCTAATGAAGGCAAGTATCCCATATGCCTTTCTTACCACCTTATGCACCTGTTCCGCCGCCTTCAGGGATCTGTGTACTTGCACACCCAGATCCCTCTGACCCTCCGTCTTGCCTAGGGTCTTACCATTCATTGTGTATTCCCTTGCCTTGTTAGTCCCCCCAAAGTGCATCACCTCGCACTTTTCCGGGTTAAATTCCATTTGCCACTGTTCCGCCCATCTGACCAACCCATCGATATCGTCCTGCAGACTGAGACTACCCTCCTCGCTATTTACCACCCTACCAATTTTTGTATCATCCGCGAACTTACTGATCATACCTTTTACATTCATATCCAAGTCATTAATATAGACCACAAACAGCAAGGGACCCAGCACCGATCCCTGTGGTACCCCACTGGCCACAGGCTTCCAGTCACAAAAACAACCTTCGACCATCACCCTCTGCCTTCTGCCACTAAGCCAGTTTTTTATCCAACGTGCCAAGGCACCCTGGATTCCATGGGCTCTTACCTTCTTGACCAGTCTCCTGTGCGGGACTTTATCGAAGGCCTTACTGAAATCCATGTATACCACATCCACTGCGTTGCCCTCATCCACACACCAAGTCACCCCCTCAATAAATTCAGTCAAATTAGTCAGACATGATCTTCCCTTGACAAAGCCATGTTGACTATCCCTGATTAATCCTTGCCTCTCCAAGTGGAGACTGATTTTGTCCCTCAGAATTTTTTCCAATAATTTTCCCACCACTGATGTTAGGCTCACTGGCCTGTAGTTCCCCGGTTTTTCCCTACTCCCCTTCTTGAATAATGGAACTACATTAGCGGTTCTCCAGTCCTCTGGCACATCCCCTGTGGCCAGAGCGGTTCTGAATATTTGTGTTAGAGCCCCCGCAATCTCTTCCTTTGCCTCACACAGCAGCCTGGGATACATTTCGTCCGGGCCTGGGGATTTATCCATTTTTAGGCCTGCTAAAACCGCCAATACCTCCTCCCTCTCGATGTTAATGTGTTCGAGCATATCACAGTCCCCCCGCCCTATTTCTATGTCTACATCGTCCCTCTCCATAGTGAAAACAGATGCAAAAAATTCATTTAGAACCCCTCCTACATCTTCCGGCTCCACACACAGATTGCCACTTTTGTCCCTAATGGGCCCTATTTTTTCCCTAGTTATCCTCTTACCCTTAATATACTTATAAAACATCTTAGGATTTTCCTTTATTTTGCTCGCCAGTGTTATTTCATGGCCCCTCCTTGATCTCCTAATTTCTTTTTTAAGTATCCCCCTGCACTTTTTGTACTCCTCTAGGACTTCCTCCGTCTTTAGCCTTTTGTATCTGCCAAAAGCCCTCCTTTTTTTTTCGAATCCATTCTCGTATATCCCCTGACATCCAAGGTTCCCTGTGGTTTTTGGAACCACCCTTGACCTTTACGGGAACATGTTACCATTGTATGATCTCAATCTCCCTTCTGAAAGCCTCCCATTGCTCCGATGCGGATTTTCCTACAAGTAGCTGATCCCAGTCCATTTTGGCCAGATCCTGCCTTATCCTATTAAGATCGGCCTTCCCCCAATTTAGAACCTTTATTTCCGGCCCCTCCCTGTCCTTTTCCATGACCACCCTAAATCTCACCATATTATGGTCACTGTCACCAAAGTGCTCACCTACTAGCACTTCTTCCACTTGGCCGGCCACATTCCCTAGAATTAGATCCAGTACCGCCCCCTCTCTTGTAGGACCTTCTACATGCTGGCTCAAAAAGCTCTCCTGGATGCACTTTAAGAATTCTACACCCTCTGTGCCTTTCACACTCTGACTGTCCCAGTTAATATTGGGGAAGTTGAAATCCCCCATTATTATTACCCTATTATTTGCACATTTCTCTGAGATTTGCCTACATATCTGTTCCTCTATCTCCCCCTGACTGTTTGGAGGCCTATAGTACACTCCCAGCAAAGTGCTTGCCCCCTTCTTGTTTTTAAGCTCCACCCATATGGCCTCATTAGAGGAACCTGCTAATATGTCATCCCTCCTTACTGCAGTAATTGACTCCTCAATTAATATTGCTACACCCACTCCTCTTATACCCCCCCCCCCCTCTGTCTCGCCTGAAGATTCTGTACCCCGGAATATTGAGCTGCCAGTCTTGCCCCTCCCTCAACCATGTCTCCGTGATAGCAACAATATCATACTCCCATGTGTTTATCAACACCTTCAGTTCATCCACCTTATTTGCAAGACTCCTTGCATTAAAATAGATGCCATCCAGCCTTGCCCTTGTTTATTTGCCCTGTCTACCAAGCTGACTTGTTTTTTTCTCTATAATTGGCAGCACATCAGCCCTTATTTCAGCTCCCCTCTGTATCCCATCCCCCTGCCAAGTTAGTTTAAACCCCTCCCAACAGTGCTAGCAAACCTCCCCGCAAGGATATTTGTCCCGCTCTGGTTCAGGTGCAACCCGTCTGACTTGTACAAGTCCCACCTTCCCCAGGTCTCCGTATACCTTGGTTAGACCACACTTGGAGCACTGTGCACAGTTCTGGTCTCCATATCCCTTGGTTAGACCACACTTGGAGCACTGTGCACAGTTCTGGTCTCCGTATACCTTGGTTAGACCACACTTGGAGCACTGTGCACAGTTCTGGTCTACATATACCTCGGTTAGAACACACTTGGTGCATTGTGCACAGTTCTGGTCTCCATATACCTTGGTTAGACCACACTTGGAGCACTGTGCACAGTTCTGGTCTCCGTATACCTTCGTTAGACCACACTTGGAGCACTGTGCACAGTTCTGATCTCCATATACCTTGATTAGAGCACACTTGGAGCACTGTGCACAGTTCTGGTCTCCATATACCTTGGTTAGACCAAACTTGGAGCACTGTGCACAGTTCTGGTCTCCATATACCTTTGTTTGACCGCACTTGGAGCACTGTGCACAGTTCTGGTCTCCATATACCTTGGTTAGACCACACTTGGAGCACTGTGCACAGTTCTGTACTCCATATACCTTGGTTAGACCACACTTGGAGCACTGTGTACAGTTCTGCTCTCCATATAACTTGGTTAGACCGCACTTGGAGCACTGGGCACAGTTCTGGTCTCCATATACCTTGGTTAGACCACACTTGGAGCACTGTGCACAGTTCTGATCTCCATATACCTTGGTTAGACCACACTTGGAGCACTGTGCAGAGTTCTGATCTCCATATACCTTGGTGAGACCGCACTTGGAGCACTGTGCACAGTTCTGGTCTCCATATAACTTTGTTAGACCACACTTGGAGCACCGTGCACAGTTCTGGTCTCCATATACCTTAGTAAGACCCCACTTGGAGCACTGTGCACAGTTCTGGTCTCCATATACATTCGTTAGACCCCATTTGGAGCACTGTGCACAGTTCTGGTCAATATATACCTCGGTTAGACCACGCTTGGAGCACTGTGCACAGTTCTGGTCTCCATATACCTTGGTTAGACCACGCTTGGAGCACTGTGCACAGTTCTGGTCTCCATATACCTTGGTTAGACCACACTTGGAGCACTGTGCACTGTTCTGGTCTCCATATAACTTGGTTAGACCACACTTGCAGCACTGTGCACTGTTCTGGGCTCCATATACCTCGGTTAGACCACGCTTGGAGCACCGTGCACAGTTCCAGTCTCCATATATCTTGGTTAGATCACACTTGTTGCACTGTGCACAGTTCTGGTCTCCATATACCTTGGTTAGACCACACTTGGAGCACTGTGCACAGTTTTGGTCTCCGTATGCCTTGGTAAGACCACACTTGGAGCACTGTGCACAGTTCTGGTCTCCATATACATTGGTTAGATCACACTTGGAGCACTGTGCACAGTTCTGGTCTCCATATACATTGGTTAGACCACGCTTGGAGCACTGTGCACAGTTCTGGTCTCCATATACCTTGGTTAGACCACACTTGGAGCACTGTGCACATTTCTGTTTGCCATATTATAATTATAATATAGAGTCACTAGAGAAGGTGCAAAAAAGATCTAAAAGGATGATACCAAAACTGAGAGATTTATAACGATCAGGAAAGAAGGAACAGGCTGGGGCTCTATTCTCTTGAAAAGATAAGGCTGAGGACTGACTCGATGGAGGTCTTTAAGATTATGGAGGGTTTCAATAGGGTAGACGTAGAGAAGATGTTTCCACTTGTGGGGTTGACTGAACTAGGGGCCATCAATATAAGATAGTCACTGATAAATCTAATAGGGAATTCAGGAGAAACTTCTTTCCCCAGAGAGTGGTGAGAATGGGGAACTCGCTATCACAGGGAGTGGTCGAGGCGAAGAGCAGAGATTAATTTAAAGGGAAGCTGGATAAACACATGAGGGAGAAAGGAATAGAAGGATATGGTGATGGGGTGAGATGAAGAGGGGTGGGAGGAGGCTGGTGTTGTTGGGGTGAGATGAAGAGGGTTGGGAGGAGGCTGGTGTTGATGGGGTGAGATGAAGAGGGGTGGGAGGAGACTGGTGTGGACGGGGTGAGATGAAGAGGGGTGGGAGGAGGCTGGTTTTGATGGGGTGTGATGAAGAGGGGTGGGGGGAGGCTGGTGTTGATGGGGTGAGATGAAGAGAGGTGGGAGGAGGCTGGTGTTGATGGGGTGAGATGAAGAGGGGTGGGAGGGGGCTGGTGTTGATGGGGTGATATGAAGAGGGGTGGGAGGAGGCTGCTGTGGATGGGGGGAGATGAAGAGGGGTGGGAGGAGGCTGGTGTTGATGGGGTGAGATGAAGAGGGGTGGCAGGAGGCTGGTGTTGATGGGGTGAGATGAAGAGGGGTGGGAGGAGGCTGGTGTTGATGGGTTGAGATGAAGAGTGGTGGCAGGAGGCTGGTGTGGATGGGGTGAGATGAAGAGGGGTGTGAGGAGGCTGGTGTTGATGGGGGGAGATGAAGAAGGGTGGGAGGAGGCTGGTGTTGATGGGGTGAGATGAAGAGGGGTGGGAGGAGGCTGGTGTTGATGGGGTGAGATGATGAGGGGTAGGAGGAGGCTGTTGTTGATGGGCTGAGATGAAGAGGGGTGGGAGGAGGCTGGTGTTGACGGGGTGAGATGAAGAGGGGTGGGAGGAGGCTGGTGTGGATGGGGTGAGATGAAGAGGGGTGGGAGGAGGCTGTTGTTGATGGGCTGAGATGAAGAGGGGTGGGAGGAGGCTGGTCCTGATGGGATGAGATGAAGAGGGGTGGGAGGAGGCTGGTGTTGATGGGGTGAGATGAAGAGGGGTGGGAGGAGGCTGGTGTTGATGGGGTGAGATGAAGAGGGGTGGGAGGAGTCTTGTGTTGACGGGGTGAGATGAAGAGGGGTGGGAGGAGGCTGATGTTGACGGGGTGAGATGAAGAGGGGTGGGAGGAGGCTGGTGTGGATGGGGTGAGATGAAGAGGGATGGGAGGAGACTGGTGTGGAACAGTTGGGCTGAATGACCTGTTTCTGTGCTGTGAATGCCGTGTAATTCTCCCTTTCCCTCTCTCAGGGCGACTGTCGGAATGGACAAGAGTTTCAAGGCCAAGGCCACTTTCTTCATCCCCAAATCGATGGCCGCAGGAACGACTTTCACAGTCACCATCGAGGCCTCCTCCACGGAAAGCACCGACTTCAACTACAATCTGCTCCAAATCACCGTCAGGAACCTGGTACCGATGGACACTGGGCGTCCCACAGCCCCGCTTCACCGCACCGGCTCGAGGGTGGGGTGGGGGGTGGGGGGAGGAGGGGAGCCGGGAGGCCAGGGGGTGGGTGGCGGGTGGGGCTCGCCTCGACCTCTCACAGTGGCCGCTGAATGAGATGCCCACGCGCGGGCGTTGCTCGCCGCCCAGTGGCTGTTGGCTGTTGTGAGGAACTTTCTTCCTGTGTCAGCTGTGGCTCAGTGGATTGAGCGCGCGCTCACCCTCTCTCCTTCCTGTTGTACTCCAGCCCTAACGGGGAGGAGTATAAGAGTGAGGAAGTTTTGCTACAATTGTACAGGGCCTTGGTGAGACCACACCGGGAGCACTGTGCACAGCTCTGGTCTCCTTATCTAAGGGAGGATATACTTGCCTTGGAGGCGGTGTAACGAAGGTTCACTAGATTGATTCCTGGGATGAGAGGGATGTCCTATGAGGAGAGATTGAGTAGATTGGGCCGATACTCTCTGGAGTTTAGAAGAATGAGAGGTGATCTCATTGAAATGTGTAAGATTCTGAGGGGGATTGACAGGGTAGATGCTGAGAGGCTGTTTCCCCCTGGCTGGGGAGTCTAGAACCAGGGGTCACAGTCTCAGGATAAGGGGTCGGCCATTGAGGACTGAGATGAGCAGGAATTTTACATCGGATATACGGCACAGAAACAGGCCATTCGGCCCAAACAGTCCATGCCGGTGTTTATGTTCCACTCGAGCCTCCTCCCGTCTTTCCTCATTTAAATCTATCACCATAACCCTCTATTCCCTTCCCCCTCATGTGTTGTCCAGCCTCCCCTTAAATGCATCTATTATTCGCTTCAACCACTCCCTGTGGTAGCGAGTTCCACATTCTCACCACTCTCTGGGTAAAGAAGTTTCTCCTGAATTCCCGATTGGATTTCTGCGTGACTATCTTCTATTGATAATAATAATCAACTTTTATTGTCATTGTTAGTGTACAAGTGCAGTACAACGAAATGTCGGCTTGCGGCTCCCGAGAGTGTACATTTAGATTAAGACATTTAAACATTCAACATACATTTGGCTTGTAATACATTAACATAAACATAACCATAATAAAGTGCATTGGCAGGTGTGCAGGCTTTAGAGTTTATTTGTGGAGTTCAGTAGGATGACAGCCCTGGGAAAGAAGCTGTTCCTAAATCTGGTCGTACGGGTGCGAATGCATCTGTAGCGTCTCCCAGATGGCAGGAGGGCGAACAGACTGTGGCTGGGGTGGGTAGGGTCTTTGATGATGGACCGTGACCTCCGTAAACAGCGTTTCTGGTATATGTGCTCTATGGTCGGTAGCCGGGTGCCGGTAATGCGTTGGGCAGTTTTGAGTACCCGCTGCAGGGCTTTCCGGTCATAGTAGCTACAGCTGCCATACCATACTGTGATACAGTTCGTCAGGATGCTCTCTATTGTGCAGCGGTAAAAGTTAGAGAGGATCAGGGGTGACAGGTTACATCCCTTCAGCCTCCTTAGGAAATATAGGCGCTGCTGGGCCTTCTTCACCAGAGAGGAGGTATTGAGGGACCAGGAGAGGTCTTCCGTGATGTGGGCTCCGAGAACTTAAAGCTGTCCACCCTTTCCACCACAGCCCCGTTGATGTGGATGGGGGGGTGACTTCCGCCTTTAGACTTCCTGAAGTCCACAATGATTTCTTTGGTTTTCTTGATGTTAAGGGCCAGGTTGTTATCGGCGCACCACTTCACGAGATGCTGGACCTCCTCCCTGTAGGCTGACTCATCGTTGTTGGTGATCTGGCCTACTACCGTGGTATCATCCGCAAACTTGGCCCCTAGTTCTGGTCTCCCCCACAAGTGAAACATTCTCTCTGTATCCACTCTATCAAAACCTTTCATAATTTTAAAGACCTCTATCAGGTCACCCCTCGGCCTTCTTTTTTCAAGAGAAGAGACCCAGCCTGTTCATCCTTTCCTGATATGTATATCTTCGCATTTCTGGTATCATCCTTGTAAATCTTCTCTGCACCCTCTCCAGTGCCTCTATATCCTTTTTGTAATATGGCGACCAGAATTGCACGCAGCACTCCAAGTGTGGTCTAACCAAGGTACACGGAGACCAGAACTGTGCACAGTGCTCCAAGTGTGGTCTAACCAAGATATATGGAGACCAGAACTGTGCACAGTGCTCCAAGTGTGGTCTAACCAAGGTATACGGAGACCAGAACTGTGCACAGTGCTCCAAGTGTGGTCTAACCAAGGTATATGGAGACCAGAACTGTGCAAAGCACTCCAAGTGTGGTCTAACCAAGGTATACGGAGACCAGAACTGTGCACGGTGCTCCAAGTATGGTCTAACCAAGGTATATGGAGACCAGAACTGTGCACGGTGCTCCAAGTGTGGTCTAACCAAGGTATATGGAGACCAGAACTGTGCCCAGTGCTCCAAGTGTGGTCTAACCAAGGTATATGGAGACCAGAACTGTGCACAGTGCTCCAAGTGTGATCTAACCAAGGTATATGGAGACCAAAACTGTGCACAGTGCTCCAAGTGTGGTCTAACCAAGGCATATGGAGACCAGAACTGTGCACAGTGCTCCAAGTGTGGTCTAACCAAGGTATATGGAGACCAGAACTGTGCACAGTGCTCCAAGTGTGATCTAACAAAGGTATATGGAGACCAGAACTGTGCACAGTGCTCCAAGTGTGGTCTAACCAAGGTATACGGAGACCAGAACTGTGCACAGTGCTCCAAGTGTGGTCCAACCAAGGTATATGGAGACCAGAACTGTGCACAGTGCTCCAAGTGTGGTCTAACCAAGGTATACGGAGACCAGAACTGTGCACAGTGCTCCAAGTGTGGTCTAACCAAGGTATATGGAGACCAGAACTGTGCACAGTGCTCCAAGTGTGGTCTAACCAAGGTATATGGAGACCAGAACTGTGCACGGTGCTCCAAGTGTGGTCTAACCAAGGTATACGGAGACCAGAACTGTGCACAGTGCTCCAAGTGTGGTCCAACCAAGGTATATGGAGACCAGAACTGTGCACAGTGCTCCAAGTGTGGTCTAATAAAGGTATACGGAGACCAGAACTGTGCACAGTGCTCCAAGTGTGGTCTAACCAAGGTATATGGAGACCAGAACTGTGCACAGTGCTCCAAGTGTGATCTACCAAGGTATAGGGAGACTCGAACTGTGCACAGTGCTCCAAGTGTCGTCTAACCAAGGTATATGGAGACCAGTACTGTGCACAGTGCTCCAAGTGTGGTCTAACCAAGGTATATGGAGACCAGAACTGTGCACAGTGCTCCAAGTGTGGTCTAACCAAGGTATATGGAGACCAGAACTGTGCACAGTGCTCCAAGTGTGGTCTAACCAAGGTATACAGAGACCAGAACTGTGCACAGTGCTCCAAGTGTGGAAAGTGTGAGGTTATGCACTTTGGCAGGAAAAATCGTAGAGCAAGTTATTATCTTAATGGCAAGAAACTGGAAAGTACTGAAGTGCAAAGGGATCTGGGGGTTCTGGTGCACGAAACTCAAAAGGTTAGTATGCAGGTGCAGCAAGTGATTAAGAAGGCCAATGGAATTTTGGCTTTCATTGCTAGGGGGATAGAATATAAAAATAGGGAGGTATTGCTTCAGTTGTACATGGTATTGGTGAGACCGCACCTGGAATACTGCGTACAGTTTTGGTGTCCATACTTAAGAAAGGACATACTTGCTCTCGAGTCAGTACAAAGAAGGTTCACTCGGTTAATCCCGGGGATGAGGGGATGGACATATGAGGAGAGGTTGAGTAGATTGGGACTCTACTCATTGGAGTTCAGAGGAATGAGAGGCGATCTTATTGAAACATATAAGATTGTGAAGGGGTTGGATCGGGTGGGTGCAGGAAGATGTTCCCGATGATGGTTGAAACTAGAACTAGGGGGCATAGTCTTAGAATAAGCGGCTGCTCTTTCAAAACTGAGATGAGGAGGAACTACTTCACTCAGAGGGTGGTAGGTCCATGGAATATGCTGCCCCAAAAAACTGTAGAAGCTACATCATTACATAAATTTAAAACAGAAATAGACAGTTTCCTAGAAGTAAAGGGAATTAAGGGTTACGGGGAGCGGGCAGGAATTTGGACATGAGTCTAGGTTCGGATCGGTCATGGCCCTGTGTTTAGCGGAGCGGGCCCAGGGGCCGTGTAGCCTGATCCTGCTCCTATTTCGTGTGTCTAATTCTGTTAGATTCAGGAGATGGTTCCGTGATAGTAGATTGGCAGTTAGGATCAGATCAGCCATGATCTTATTGAATGGCGGAGCAGGCTCGAGGGGCCGATTGGCCTACTCCTGCTCCTATTTCTTATGTTCTTATGTTCTTAGAACTGTGCACAGTGCTCCAAGCGTGGTCTAACCAAGGCATATGGAGACCAGAACTGTGCACAGTGCTCCAAGTGTGGTCTAACCAAGGTATACAGAGACCAGAACTGTGCACAGTGCTCCAAGTGTGGTCTAACCAAGGTACATGGAGACCAGAACTGTGCACAGTACTCCAAGTGTGGTCTAACCAAGGTATATGGAGACCAGAACTGTGCACAGTGCTCCAAGTGTGGCCTAACCAAGGTATACGGAGACCAGAACTGTACACAGTACTCCAAGTGTGGTCTAACCAAGGCTCAATACAGGTTTAGCATAACTTTCCTACTTTTCAATTCTATCCCTCTAGAAATAAATGTCGGGAAGTGGTGTTATGGAAATTGATGGGATTGAGGGCTGATTAATCCCCAGGGCCTGATAATCTACATCCTAGGGTTCTTAAGGAAGTGGCCCTAGAAATAGTAGATGCATTGCTGGTCATCTTCCAAAATTCGACAGGCTCTGGAACAGTACCCATGGATTGGAGGGTAGCTAATGTAACCCCACTGTTCAAAAAGGGTGGTCGAGAGAAAACGGGGAATTATAGACCGGTAAGCCTGACATCAGTAGTGGGGAAAATGCTAGAGTCCATTATAAAAGATGTAATAACAGAGCACTTGGAAAACAGTGACAGGATCGGACAAAGTCAACATGGATTTACAAAAGGTAAATCATGCTTGACTAATCTGCTGGAATTTTTTGAGGATGTAACTGGTAATATAGATAAGGGAGAACCAGTGGATGTGGCGTATTTGGATTTTCAAAAGGCTTTCGATAAGGTCCCGCATAAGAGATTAGCGTGTAAAATTAAGGCACATGGGCTTGGAGGCAAGGTATTGACTAGGATAGAGAACTGGTTGGCAGACAGAAAGCAAAGAGTTGGAATAAACGGCTCTTTTTCCGAGTGGCAGGCAGTGACTAGTGGGGTACCACAGGGATTGGTCCTTGGACCCCAGCTGTTCACAATATATATTAATTATCTGGATGAGGGAACTAGATGTAATATCTCCAAGTTTGCAGACGACACAAAGCTGGGTGGGCGTGTGTGCTGTGAGGAGGATGCCGAGAAACTCCAGTATGATTTGGACAGGTTGGGTGATTGGGCAGAAGCATGGCAGATGCAATGTAACGTGGATAAATGCGAGGTTATCCACTTTGGTGTCAAAAACAGGAAGGCAGATTATTATCTGAATGGCAATAGATTGGGAAGGGGAAGTGCAACGAGACCTGGGCGTCCTTGTGCACCAGTCGCTGAAAGTAAGCATGCAGGTGCAGCAGGCGGTTAAGGAGGCAAATGGTATGTTGGCCTTCGTAGCGAGAGGGTTTGAGTACAGGAACAAGGATGTCTTGCTACAGTTGTACAGGGCCTTGGTGAGACCACATCTTGAGTATTGTGTGCAGTTTTGGTCGCCATATC
Source organism: Somniosus microcephalus (assembly GCF_052327205.1). Taxonomy (NCBI): domain Eukaryota; kingdom Metazoa; phylum Chordata; class Chondrichthyes; order Squaliformes; family Somniosidae; genus Somniosus; species Somniosus microcephalus. Next base: position 217,673,944 of record NC_140998.1, on the reverse strand, counting down.
TGAGGAAGGATGTTCTTGCCATGGAGAGAGTGCAGCGAAGATTCACCAGGCTGATACCTGGGATGGCAGGAATGACGTATGAGGAGAGATTGGGTCGATTGGGCTTATACTCACTGGAGTTTAGAAGAATGAGATGGGATCTCATCGAAACTTATAAAATTCTAACAGGACTAGACAGACTAGATGCAGGATGGATGTTCCCGATGGCTGGGGAGTCCAGAACCAGGGGTCACAGTCTAAGGATAAGGGGTAAGCCATTTAGGACAGAGATGAGGAGGAATTTCTTCACCCAGAGAGTGGTGAACCTGTGGAATTCTAATCATAATCATAATCATAGCCAACTTTTATTGTCATTGTTAGTGCACAAGTGCAGTACAATGAAATGTAGGCTTGTGGCTCCCGAGAGTGTACATTTAGATTAAGACATTTAAACATTCAACATACATTTGGCTTGTAATACATTAACATAAACATAACCATAATAAAGTGCATTGGCAGATGTGCAGGCTTTAGAGTTTATTTGTGGAGTTCAGTAGGATGACAGCCCTGGGAAAGAAGCTGTTCCTAAATCTGGTCGTACGGGTGCGAATGCATCTGTAGCGTCTCCCAGATGGCAGGAGGGCGAACAGACTGTGGCTGGGGTGGGTAGGGTCTTTGATGATGGTCCGTGACCTCCGTAAACAGCGTTTCTGGTATATGTGCTCTATGGTCGGTAGCCGGGTGCCGGTAATGCGTTGGGCAGTTTTGACTACCCGCTGCAGGGCTTTCCGGTCATAGTAGCTACAGCTGCCATACCATACTGTGATACAGTTTGTCAGGATGCTCTCTATTGTGCAGCGGTAAAAGTTAGAGAGGATCAGGGGTGACAGGTTACATCCCTTCAGCCTCCTTAGAAAATATAGGCGCTGCTGGGCCTTCTTCACCAGAGAGGAGGTGTTGAGGGACCAGGAGAGGTCTTCCGTGATGTGGACTCCGAGGAACTTAAAGCTGTCCACCTTTCCACCACAGCCCCATTGATGTGGATGGGGGTGTGACTTCCGCCTTTAGATTTCCTGAAGTCCACAATGATTTCTTTGGTTTTCTTGATGTTAAGGGCCAGGTTGTTATCGGCGCACCACTTCACGAGGTGCTGGACCTCCTCCCTGTAGGCTGACTCATCGTTGTTGGTGATCTGGCCGACTACCGTGGTGTCATCCGCAAACTTGATGATGGTGTTGGAACCATGAACAGCCACACAGTCGTGGGTGAAGAGGGAGTAGAGGAGGGGGCTCAGCACACATCCTTGTGGGGCCCCCGTGTTCAGGGTCAGGGGGGGGGAGGTGTGGTTACCTAATTTGACAGACTGGGGTCTGTTTGTTAGGAAGTCCAGGGTTCAGTTGCAGAGGGAAGTGTTCAGGCCAAGAGTTTGGAGTTTGGAATTTAATGAATTGGCCTCTACTGCCTTCTGTGGTAGAATTCTCTACCACAGAAGGCAGTAGAGGCCAATTCATTAAATATATTCAAAAAGGAGTTGGAGAGCTTTCTTAAGGCTAAAGGGATCAAGGGATATGGGGAGAAAGCAGGGACAGGGTACTGAATTTGAATGATCAGCCATGATCGCACTGAATGGCGGAGCAGGCTCGAGGGGCCCAATGGCCTACTCCTGCTCCTATCTTCTATCCCTAGCGATTGGTTTGCTTTTTTTATGGCCTTGCTAACCTGTGTCGCAACGTTAAGTGATTTGTGTATTTGTACTCTGAGATCCCTTTGTTCCTTTACCCCACCCAGACTCGCACCCTCCAAGTGATAAGTAATATCTCCGTCTAGCCCAGCAATCATGGACTGCATCCCTAATGATTCCCTCAAGCATCTTTCCTATTACTGATGTCAAACTAATGAGCCTATAGTTGCCCAGAGGAGACCATTCAGCCCCTCAAGAGTGTCCCATCATTCACTGAGATGACGGCTGATCTGTATCTTATCTCCATCCGCTTGCCCTGGCTCCGTATCCCTTAATACCCCTTGTCTAGCAAAACTCTATCGATCTCAGATTGAAAATGATTAATTGACCCAAGCATCTGTTGGTTTTAGTGGGAGAGAGTTCATCATTTCTACCACCCTTCGTGTGTAGAAGTGTTTCCCAACTCCGCTCCTGAACGGCCTGGCTCTGATTTTAAGATTCTGCCCCCTTGTACTAGACTTCCCCTAACAGTGGAAAGCGTTTCCTGTATTGACCCTACCAATTCCTCTCAAAATCCTAAAAACATCAATCAAGTCGCCCCTTCACCTTCTATATTCCAGGGAATATAAGCCTGGTTGATGTATAAAAATTTAGGCCGATATTCCAGTGCAGTACTGAGGGAGCGCCGCACTGTCGGAGGGACAGCGCTGAGGGAGCGCCGCACTGTCAGAGGGGCAGTACTGAGGGAGAGCCGCACTGTTGGAGGGGCAGTACTGAGGGAGCGCCACACTGTTGGAGGGGCAGTACTGAGGGAGCGCCGCACTGTTGGAGGGGCAGTACTGAGGGAGCGCCGCACTGTCGGAGGGGCAGTACTGAGGGAGCGCCGCACTGTCGGAGGGGCAGTACTGAGGGAGAGCCGCACTGTTGGAGGGGCAGTACTGAGGGAGCGCTGCACTGTCGGGGGGGCAGTACTGAGGGAGCGCCGCACTGTCGGAGGGGCAGTACTGAGGGAGCGCCGCACTGTCGGAGGGGCAGTACTGAGGGAGCACCGCACTGTCGGAGGGGCAGTACTGAGGGAGTGCCGCACTGTCGGAGGGGTAGTACTGAGGGAGTGCCGCACTGTCGGAGGGGCAGTACTGAGGGAGCGCCGCTCTGTCGGAGGGGCAGTACTGTTGCAGTCTCGGTTTAGCACCGATCGCGGGTCAGGAGTAGAGTTTGTGATTGGATTGATGGGGTGTCGGTGCACCCGATCCGTGGCTGGGTGTAACCAGGGCTGAGATCACCTCGCTCTCCATCTCCTTCAACCTGACCTCTCCGCCCACAGGTCCAGGACCTCAGCTCTCCGACCTGCCTCGTCACCCGGCTGGACAGAGGCTGACCGCGGAACCCTCTTGCCAACGGCAGTGAGGAGAACTGGCGGGCGAAGGCCGTGTTCACCGACTCGGGGACGGGCCTCGTCCGCATATACAGTCGCCACGGCAACGAGACTCTGGAGACGGGCGAGTTGGGGAGCAAAACGAGCGCCGTGAATTACACCGCTTCCTGCTGCTTCCCCGGGGTAGAGCTGATCGGGGTCGACGGGGTCGGGAATGACGGGCGGTGCGTGCTGAGGACGGTGCCGTCTACCACAGCGCCGACGTTTACCACAGCGCAGACGTCTACAGCACCGCAGACGTCTACCACAGCACAGATGTCAACAACACATCAGACATCTACTACACGGCAGACGTCTATCACAGCGCAGGCGTCTAACACATTGCAGACATCTACCGCACGCCAGACGTCTAACGTATCGCAGACGTCTACCGCACTCCAGACGTCTAACATAAGCCCGACGTCTACCGGATCGCAGACGTCCAACGCACGCCAGACGTCTACCGCCCCGCACAATACAACAACGTCTGCAGCCAAACGCTGGAGCCATCCCAGCATCTGCAACGCAATGGCCTCATGTCTGATGCTCTGTCTCTTTACCTACTTCCAATAGATACCAGTGGGCTGGTCACTGGGAGGCAATATGGTCCTGGTTGTTGGGCTGTGGGTGTTGGGACACGTACCCCAGTGAGAGTCAGTGTGTGTGGAACCCGTACCCCAGTGAGAGTCAGTGTGTGTGGAACCCGTACCCCAGTGAGAGTCAGTGTGTGTGGAGCCCGTACCCCAGTGAGAGTCAGTGTGTGTGGAACCCGTATCCCAGTGAGAGTCAGTGTGTGTGGAATCCGTACCCCAGTGAGAGTCAGTGTGTGTGGAACCCGTACCCCAGAGAGAGTCAGTGTGTGTGGAACCCGTACCACAGTGAGAGTCAGTGTGTGGAACCCGTACCCCAGTGAGAGTCAGTGTGTGTGGAACCCGTACCCCAGAGAGAGTCAGTGTGTGTGGAATCCGTACCCCAGTGAGAGTCAGTGTGTGTGGAACCCGTACCCCAGAGAGAGTCAGTGTGTGTGGAACCCGTACCCCAGTGAGAGTCATTGTGCATGGAACCCGTACCCCAGTGAGAGTCAGTGTGTGTGGAACCCGTACCCCAGAGAGAGTCAGTGTGTGTGGAATCCGTACCCCAGTGAGAGTCAGTGTGTGTGGAACCCGTACCCCAGAGAGAGTCAGTGTGTGTGGAACCCGTATCCCAGTGAGAGTCAGTGTGTGTGGAATCCGTACCCCAGTGAGAGTCAGTGTGTGTGGAACCCGTACCCCAGAGAGAGTCAGTGTGTGTGGAACCCGTACCACAGTGAGAGTCAGTGTGTGGAACCCGTACCCCAGTGAGAGTCAGTGTGTGTGGAACCAGTACCCCAGTGAGAGTCAGTGTGTGTGGAACCCGTACCCCAGTGAGAGTCATTGTGCATGGAACCCGTACCCCAGTGAGAGTCAGTGTGTGTGGAACCCGTACTCCAGTGAGAGTCAGTGTGCGTGGAACCCGTACTCCAGTGAGAGTCAGTGTGTGTGTAACCCGTACCCCAGTGAGAGTCAGTGTGTGTGGAACCCGTACCCCAGAGAGAGTCAGTGTGTGTGGAACCCGTACCCCAGTGAGAGTCAGTGTGTGTGGAACCCGTACCCGAGTGAGAGTCAGTGTGTGTGGAACCCGTACTCCAGTGAGAGTCAGTGTGCGTGGAACCCGTACTCCTGTGAGAGTCAGTGTGTGTGGAACCTGTACCCCAGTGAGAGTCAGTGTGTGTGGAACCTGTACCCCAGAGAGAGTCAGTGTGTGTGGAACCCGTACCCCAGTGAGAGTCAGTGTCTGTGGAACCCGTACCCCAGTGACAGTCAGCGTGTGCGGAACCCGTACCCCAGTGAGAGTCAGTGTGTGTGGAACCCGTACCCGAGTGAGAGTCAGTGTGTGTGGAACCCGTACCCCACTGAGAATCAGTGTGTGCGGAACCCGTAACCCAGTGAGAGTCAGTGTGTGTGGAACCTGTACCCCAGTGAGAGTCAGTGTGTGTGGAACCCGTACCCGAGTGAGAGTCAGTGTGTGTGGAACCCGTACCCCAGTGAGAGTCAGTGAGTGCGGAACCCGTACCCCAGTGAGAGTCAGTTTGTGTGGAACCCATACCCCAGTGAGAGTCAGTGTGTGTGGAGCCCGTACCCCAGTGAGAGTCAGTGTGTGCGGAAAACGTAGCCCAGTGAGAGTCGGTGTGTGTGGAGCCCGTACCCCAGTGAGAGTCAGTGTGTGCGGAACCCGTACCCCAGTGAGAGTCAGTGTGTGTGGAACCCGTACCCCAGTGAGAGTCAATGTGTGTGTGGAACCCGTACCCCAGTGAGAGTCAGTGTGTGTGGAACCCGTACCCCAGTGAGAGTCAGTGTGTGCGGAACCCGTACCCCAGTGAGAGTCAGTGTGTGTGGAACCCGTACCCCAGTGAGAGTCAGTGTGTGTGGGACCCATACCCAAGTGAGAGTAACTGTGTGTGGAACCCGTACCCCAGTGAGAGTCAGTGTGTGTGGAACCTGCACCCAAGTGAGAGTCAGTGTCTTTGTACCCCGTACCCCAGTGAGAGTCAGTGTATGTGGAACCTGTACCCCAGTGAGAGCCAGTGTGTGTGGAACCCGTACCCCAGTAAGAGTCAGTGTGTGTGGAACCCGTACCCCAGTGAGAGTCAGTGTGTGTGGAACCCGTACCCCAGTGAGAGTCAGTCTGTGTGGAACCCGTACCCCAGTGAGAGTCAGTGGGTGTGGAACCTGTATCCCAGTGAGAGTCAGTGTGTGTGGAACCCGTACCCCAGTGAGAGTCAGTGTGTGTGGAACCTGTACACAAGTGGGTGTCAGTGTCTTTGGAACCCGTACCCCAGAGAGAGTCAGTGTGTGTGGAACCCGTACCCCAGTGAGAGTCAGTGTCTGTGGAACCCGTACCCCAGTGACAGTCAGCGTGCGTGGAACCCGTACCCCAGTGAGAGTCAGTGTGTGTGGAACCCGTACCCGAGTGAGAGTCAGTGTGTGTGGAACCCGTACCCCAGTGAGACAGCAGAATGATATGGGCCCTTGATATAAAGGCCTTGTACCAGGGAGGCTATGAAATGAAAGAGATATGGCAAATTCCAATGGCGTGAAAAGCTATAAACAAGATAACACAACGGCGGGGCAGAGTTAGTGGAAATATACTGGAAAAGGAGTGGCCAGGTTACTAGCCTTAACCAGAGTGACAATGGTATTTTGACCATTAGAACCAATTGAAGAAGGTGATTTTGTTAAAGACCATATATGGACACTGGCCAAACCAACTGTTGATAAGAAAAGGGTTAAAACCTCGATACTCAAAGAACAACTTCACACTGACGTACTGCGAGAACAAAGGAACAGACTTAAGACAATGTCATCTGTGTCCGACAGGTTGCAGATACCCAGGGCTGCGAGCTACTCGTTAAAATTATCGCCTCTTGTTAAGTATTGATTACGTTGTAAGCTTAATAAATCTTGATCTATTGCTCAAACCTACCGGCTGCTGCCTATTGGTGTCTTGTCCAAGAACTCTGAGAGAGCGTTAAGGTCTTACACATCATTTGCCAGTCCTGAGTCCAATCTCCCAACACATTAAGATTCGCCTGAAGCGGACGATCGCCGTTTACAGTCCTAACACTCGCCAGGATCTCGGCATCATCTGAAAAATTCACGCCCCCAACACCGACATCCAGATCATTAATAAAAACAGTGAAGAGCAAAGATACACAATGCCAATCTCTGTGGGACAGCACTGGTGAACGGTCTCCAAACAGATCCAAATCCATCCATAACTACTTTCTGCCTGCGTCCTGCCAGCCAGTTCCCAATCCAGCTCAATATATTACCACCAACACCACAGGCTTCCATCTTATAGACAAGCCTATCCTGCGGAATCTCATCTAAAGCTTTCGGGATCTCTAAGGAGGACAACGCCTCCTGGGCTTCCCTCATCCACCAGCTTGGGAACTTCTTCAACAAATACAATTGGAGTTGGGAGACATGACCTTGTTCTGAAAAGGAGGTCATGACCCTAATTACATAGGATTACATCGGATATACGGCACAGAAACAGGCCATTCGGCCCAACCAGTCCATGCCGGCGTTTATGCTCCACTCGAGCCTCCTCCCATCTTTCCTCATCTAACTCTATCAGCGTAACCCTCTATTCCCTTCTCCCTTGTGCTTGTCCAGCCTCCCCTTAAATGCATCTATAATATTCGCCTCAACCACTCCCTGTGGTAGCGAGTTCCCCATTCTCACCACTCTCTGGGGAAAGAAGTTTCTCCTGAATTCCCTATTGGATTTATCAGTGACTCTCTTATATTGATGGCCCCTAGTTCTGGTCTCCCCCACAAGTGGAAACATTCTCTCTGTATCCACTCTATTCAAACCTTTCATCATTTTAAAGAACCATTTTAAAGAACTCTATTAGGTCGCCCCTCAGCCTTCTTTTTTCAAGAGAAAAGAGACCCAGCCTGTTCATCCTTGCCTGATATGTATACCTTTGCATTTCTGGTATCATCCTTGTAAATCTTCTCCGCACCCTCTCCAGTGCTTCTATATCCTTTTTATAATATGGCGACCAGAACTGTACGCAGTACTCCAAGTGTGGTCTAACCAAGGAATATGGAGACCAGAACTGAGCACAGTGCTCCAAGTGTGGTCTAACCAAGGTATATGGAGACCAGAACTGTGCACAGTGCTCCAAGTGTGGTCTAACCAAGGAATATGGAGACCAGAACTGTGCACAGTGCTCCAAGTGTGGTCTAACCAAGGTATATGGAGACCAGAACTGTGCACAGTGCTCCAAGTGTGGTCTAACCAAGGTATACGGAGACCAGAACTGTGCACAGTGCTCCAAGTGTGGTCTAACCAAGGTATACGGAGACCAAAACTGTGTACAGTGCTTCAGGTGTGGTCTAACCAAGGTATATGGAGACCAGAGCTGTGCACAGTGCTCCAAGTGTGGTCTAACCAAGGTATATGGAGACCAGAACTGTGCACAGTGCTCCAAGTGTGGTCTAACCAAGGTACATGGAGACCAAAACTGTGTACAGTGCTTCAGGTGTGGTCTAACCAAGGTACATGGAGACCAGAGCTGTGCACAGTGCTCCAAGTGTGGTCTAACCAAGGTTCGATACAGGTTTAGCATAACTTCCCTACTTTTCAATTCTATCCCTCTAGAAATAAACCCTAGTGCTTGGTTTGCTTTTTTATGGCCTTGCTAACCTGTGTCGCAACTTTTAGTGATTTGTGTATTTGTACTCCGAGATCCCTTTTTTCCTCTACCCACCCAGACTCGCACCCTCCAAGTGATAAGTAATATCTCCCTCTAGCCAGCAATCATGTATTGCATCCCTAATGATTCCCTCAAGCATCTTTCCTATTACTGATGTCAAACTAATGAGCCGATAGTTGCCCGGAGGAGACCATTCGGCCCCTCGAGACTGTCCTACCATTCACTGAGATCAGGGCTGATCTGTACCTTATCTCCATCCGCTCACCTTGGCTCCATATCCCTTAATACCCCTTGTCTAACAAAACTCTATCGATCTCAGATTGAAAATGATTAATTGACCCAAGCATCTGTTGGTTTTAGTGGGAGAGAGTTGTAAATCTTCTCTGCACCCTCTCCAGTGCCTCTATAACCTTTTTATAATATGGCGACCAGAACTGTACGCTGTACTCTAAGTGTGGTCTAACCAAGGTTCGATACTGACTCTTCCCTTCCCTTCCTCGACTCCTCCATCTCCATCTCTGAGGATATGTTATTGACCAACATTCACGTCAAGCCCACTGACTCCCACAGCTACCTGGACTACACTTCCTCCCACCCCGCCTCCTGTAAGGACTCTATTCTATTCTCCCAGTTTCTCTGTCTCCGCCGCATCTGCTCCGACGATGCCACCTTCCACAGCACTGCTTCCGACATGTCTTCCTTTTTCCTCAACCGAGGATTCCCCTCTACTGTGGTTGACACTGCCCTCGACCGTGTCAGTTCTATCTCCCGCACTTCTGCCCTCACCCCTGCCCCTCCCTCCCGGAACCACGACAGGGTTCCCCTTGTCCTCACCTTTCACCCCACCAGCCTCCACATTCAACGGATCATCCTCCGCCATTTCCGCCAAATCCAGCGTGATCCCACCACCAAATTCATCTTCCCCTCACCTCCCCTTTCAGCATTCCGTAGGGACTGCTCCCTCCGAGACACCCGAGTCCACTCCTCTATCACCCACAGCAGCCCTTCCCCTTCGCCCGGCACCTTCCCGTGCAAGCGCAGGAGATGCAACACCTGCCCTTATACCTCCCCCCTTCCCACTGTCCAGGACCCCAAACACCCCTCCAGGTGAAACAACGAATTACTTGTACCTCTTGCTATCTAGTATACTGTATTCGCTGCTCACGATGCGGTCTCCTCTACATTGGGGAGACCAAACGCAGATTGGGTGGCCGCTTGCGGAACACCTCCATTCAGTCCGTAAGGGGGACCCCGAGCTTCCGATCGCCTGTCATTATAATTCTCCACTCCATTCCCACTCGGACCTCACCGTCCTCGGGCTCTTGTATTGTTCCACGGAAGCTCAGTGTAAACTCGAGGAACAGCACCTCATCTTCCGATTAGGCACTTTGCAGCCTTCCGGACTCAATATCGAGTTCAACAACTTCAGATCATAACCTCGGCCCCTATTACATTTTTATATATTTTTTATCCACACTTTGGGTTTGTGCCTTTTCCCTTTCTCTCTCCCACACGGCAACTGTCTCTCACTCTGCCAGCGCATTTCACACTTCATCTAGAGCCATCCTTTGTCTCTTTACCTGTCCTATTACCATCTCGTCTCGCCTTGAATATCTCTTAATGTCTCTTCACCTCTCACAGACCTTCCCTTTTGTTCTTTCATCCCCTCCCCCATTTCCCAGCCCCCAAACTTGCTTTTTCTCCCATTTCATTCCCTGCTTTTTTCTCAGTCCTGACGAAGGGTTTCGACCTGAAACGTTGAATCTGTTTCTCTCTCCACGGATGTTGCCCTGGCCGGCTGAGTTTTTCCAGCTTTTTCTGTTGTTATTCCGATACAGGGTTGTTTCCTAACTTCAGTCCTGTACGGTCCGGCCCTGATTTTAAGGTTCGGCCCCCTTGTCCTAGACGTCCCCAACAGAGGAAATAGTTTCCTTCTATCGACCCTATCAATTCCTCTCCAAATCCTAAAAACCTCAATCAAAACATCCATTAACATTCTATATTCCAGGGAATAAAAGCTTGGTTGATGTATAAATATTCCAGGCTGATATTCCAGTGTGTGGGGGGGGGGGAGAGTGACTCTGTGTGTGTGTGTGGGTGGGGGGGGGAGTGACTCTGTGTGTGTGTGTGGGTGGGGGGGGGAGTGACTCTGTGTGTGTGTGTGGGTGGGGGGGGGAGTGACTCTGTGTGTGTGTGTGTGTGTGGGGGGGGGAGAGTGACTCTGTGTGTGTGTGTGGGTGGGGGGAGTGACTCTGTGTGTGTGTGTGTGTGTGTGGGGGGGGGGAGAGTGACTCTGTGTGTGTGTGTGGGTGGGGGGGGGGAGAGTGACTCTGTGTGTGTGTGTGTGGATGGGGGAGAGTGACTCTGTGTGTGTGTGGGGGGGGAGTGACTCTGTGTGTGTGTGTGTGTGGGGGGGGGAGAGTGACTCTGTGTGTGTATGTGGGGGGGGTGAGAGTGACTCTGTGTGTGTATGTGGGGGGGGTGAGAGTGACTCTGTGTGTGTGTGGGGGGGGGAGAGTGACTCTGTGTGTGTGGGGGGGGAGAGTGACTCTGTGTGTGTGTGGGGGGAGAGTGACTCTGTGTGTGTGTGTGTGGATGGGAGAGAGTGACTCTGTGTGTGTATGTGGGGGGGGGTGAGAGTGACTCTGTGTGTGTGTGGGGGGGGGGAGAGTGAATCTGTGTGTGTGTGGGGGGAGACTGACTCTGTGTGTGTGTGGGGGGGGAGAGTGACTCTGTGTGTGTGTGGGGGGAGAGTGACTCTGTGTGTGTGTGTGTGGATGGGGGAGAGTGACTCTGTGTGTGTGTGTGGGGGGGGGGAGTGACTCTGTGTGTGTGTGTGTGGGGGGGGAGAGTGACTCTGTGTGTGTGTGTGGGGGGGTGAGAGTGATTCTGTGTGTGTGTGGGGTGGGGAGAGTGACTCTGTGTGTGTGTGGGGGGGGAGAGTGACTCTGTGTGTGTGTGGGGGGGGGTGAGAGTGACTCTGTGTGTGTGTGGGGGGGGGGAGAGTGACTCTGTGTGTGTGGGGGGGGGGGAGAGTGACTCTGTGTGTGTGTGGGGTGGGGAGAGTGAGTCTGTGTGTGTGTGTGTGGGGGGGGGGGAGGGAGTGACTCTGTGTGTGTGTGTGGGGGGGGGGAAAATGACCCTGTGTGTGTGGAGAGGGGGGAGAGTGACTCTGTGTGTGTGTGGGGGGGGGGGGTGCAGGGTGACTCTGTGTGTGTGGTGCTTCTGAAATTGCAATGAACACAATGAAAATGCCCAGTTTAAAGTGTTAAGAGCTAACACATAGAACAGAAACACAAACATTAAGTAAAAGAAACACCTGCTGGTCAAATAGTTTTTATGTTAAACTTGGAAGACAGGAAACACGATTAAAAATGCAACCAATTGAGTGACTCTGTGTGTGTGTGTGGGGGGGTGGGGAGAGTGACTCTGTGTGTGTGTGTGTGTGGGGGGGGGGGGAGTGACTCTGTGTGTGTGTGTGGGGGGGGGGGAGAGTGGACTCTGTGTGTGTGTGTGGGGGGGGGGAGAGTGACTCAGTGTGTGTGTGTGTGTGGGGGGGGAGAGTGACTCTGTGTGTGTGTGTGGGGGGGGGGAGAGTGACTCTGTGTGTGTGTGTGTGTGGGGGGGAGAGTGACTCTGTGTGTGTGTGGGGGCGGAGTGACTCTGTGTGTGTGTGTGTGGGGGGGGAGAGTGACTCTGTGTGTGTGTGTTTGGGGGGTGAGAGTGACTCTGTGTGTGTGTGTGGGGGGGGGGGAGAGTGACTCTGTGTGTGTGTGGGTGGGGGGGGAGAGTGACTCTGTGTGTGTGGGGGGGGGAGAGTGACTCTGTGTGTGTGTTTGGGGGGGCGGGGAGTGACTCTGTATATGTGTGGTGCCACATCAAGTAAAAGAAGCACCTGCTGGTCAAATAGTTTTTATTTTAAACTTGGAAGACAGGAAACACGATTAAATATGCAACCAATTGTGATAGCTAGAAAACAAGTAAACACTTTGGTCAAAGTGTCTTCACTATAGTCAAAGTAAATATGACACCAACAGGGAGGCTGTGTGTGTATGGGGGGGAGAGTGAATCTGTGTGTGTGTGGGGGGGGGGGAGTGACTCTGTGTGTGTGTGTGGGGGGGGAGAGTGACACTGTGTGTGTGTGTGGGGGGGGGGGAGTGACTCTGTGTGTGTGTGTGGGGGTGTGAGAGTGACTCTGTGTGTGTGTGTGGGGGGGGGAGAGTGACACTGTGTGTGTGTGTGGGGGTGTGAGAGTGACTCTGTGTGTGTGTGTGGGGGGGGGGAGAGTGACACTGTGTGTGTGTGTGGGGGTGTGAGAGTGACTCTCTGTGGGAGTGGTTGTCTCAGAGAAATTTTAATCCATCAATTTTGGGATCGGCGCATTTTAAAATCCATACTTGTCAAACCTGTATTACATGGACAAATGTACTTCCTTATTCACATTCCATCTTCAGCAATGAGCTGACATAAATTCATTCCTCCCACACACACTGACTCTCACTGGGGTACGGGTTCCACACACACTGACTCTCACTGGGGTTCGGGTTCCACACACACTGACTCTCACTGGGGTACGGGTTCCACACACACTGACTCTCACTGGGGTACGGGTTCCACACACACTGACTCTCACTGGGGTACGGGTTCCACACACACTGACTCTCACTGGGGTACAGGTTCCACACACACTGACTCTCACTGGTGTACGGGTTCCACACACACTGACTCTCACTGGGGTACAGGTTCCACACACACTGACTCTCACTGGGGTACGGGTTCCACACACACTGACTCTCACTGGGGTACGGGTTCCACACACACTGACTCTCACTGGGGTACGGGTTCCACACACACTGACTCTCACTGGGGTACGGGTTCCACACACACTGACTCTCACTGGGGTACTGGTTCCACACACACTGACTCTCCCTGGGGTACGGGTTCCACACACACTGACTCTCACTGTGGTACGGGTTCCTCATACACGGACTCTCACTGGGGTACGGGTTCCACACGCACTGACTCTCACTGGGGTACGGGTTCCACACACACTGACTCTCACTGTGGTACGGGTTCCACACACACTGACTCTCCCTGGGGTACGGGTTCCTCATACACGGACTCTCACTGGGGTACGGGTCCCACACACACGGACTCTCACTGGGGTACGGGTTCCACACGCACTGACTCTCACTGGGGTACGGGTCCCACACACACTGACTCTCCCTGGGGTACGGGTTCCTCATACACGGACTCTCACTGGGGTACGGGTCCCACACACACTGACTCTCACTGGGGTACGGGTTCCACACACACTGACTCTCACTGGGGTACGGGTTCCACACACACTGTCTCTCACTGGGGTACGGGTTCCTCATACACTGACTCTCACTGGGGTACGGGTCCCACACACACTGACTCTCCCTGGGGTACGGGTTCCTCATACACGGACTCTCACTGGGGTACGGGTCCCACACACACTGACTCTCACTGGGGTACGGGTTCCACACACACTGACTCTCACTGGGGTACGGGTTCCACACACACTGACTCTCCCTGGGGTACGGGTTCCTCATACACGGACTCTCACTGGGGTACGGGTTCCACACACACTGACTCTCACTGGGGTACGGGTTCCACACACACTGACTCTCACTGGGGTACGGGTTCCACACACACTGACTCTCACTGGGGTACGGGTTCCACACACACTGACTCTCACTGGGGTACGGGTTCCACACACACTGACTCTCACTGGGGTACGGGTTCCACACACACTGACTCTCACTGGGGTACTGGTTCCACACACACTGACTCTCACTGGGGTACGGGTTCCACACACACTGACTCTCACTGGGGTACGGGTTCCACACACACTGACTCTCACTGGGGTACGGGTTCCACACACACTGACTCTCACTGGGGTACTGGTTCCACATACACTGACTCTCACTGGGGTACGGGTTCCACACACACTGACTCTCACTGGGGTACGGGTTCCACACACACTGACTCTCACTGGGGTACGGGTTCCACACACACTGACTCTCACTGGGGTTCGGGTTCCACACACACTGACTCTCACTGGGGTACGGGTTCCACACACACTGACTCTCACTGGGGTACGGGTCCCACACACACTGACTCTCACTGGGGTACGGGTTCCACACACACTGACTCTCACTGGGGTACGGGTTCCACACACACTGACTCTCACTGGGGTACGGGTTCCTCACACACTGTCTCTCACTGGGGTACGGGTTCCACAGTCACTGACTCTCATTGGGGTACGGGTCCCACACACACTGACTCTCACTGGGGTACGGGTTCCACCGGTGTAGAACAATCTATTTGCAATAAAATTTGCCCAAATTTTGCCATCATGCTTCGCGAGGTCAAAGACTGGTTGCTGTGAGAACTTTGCAAAATAATCTATTGGGCTTGTAACTGTATTAGCTCCCAATCGTCTGTGGACAATTGTGGAAAAGAAGCTTATTGAAGTTCTGTGGGAACAGACTATTGGCTGTGAGATCACTGCAATAACAGAAACACCTTCCTATTGTACCTAGGCTTGACGGCCGCCTAGCAGACTAGTGATAAGAGGGTCTGGGAAACAACTGCCGACCATTACGGCGTATAGTTAGGGACACGGATGCAGTCGGAGTGTTTCCAAATTTTGGGGTATAACAGGTACTGTTTCAAAACTTTCAGGGCTGCAGTGGGGTCAATATTCAATGGTGGCCTGGTCAATTGCCAGTTAAAGTCAGTCATACGACTAGTCATTGATGCATTGCCCTCTCATCTGATGAATAGTAACGTTTGTGGTTTTGCTTATAAACACCTCAGCTTAAAGTAAACGGGGGAAAAATTCAGTATCGCCCCGTTTTGGGGCACCATTATCGGCCCTGCAAAAAGTTTAGCGCCTGGCGCTAATTATCGCCTCCGACGGCAAACTTGGCCTCTATCGCCCCTGGAGGTGATTGGATCGCTAAATCAGGCGCTACACACCTCTCTTAAGGCGCTAACGCTGAGGAGCGAGGCGCTACCTCAGAGCGCTGGCGAAGCTCATGTGATGTCAGTCAGCAGTGGAACACAGACACACTGGTGCCAGCCAGTTCTTAAAGGGGAGGGTCAATCTTGCTCTCCATCCACGTCAGAACAGAACAGAACAGAACAGAAACCCCACAGTGCAGATAGAGGCCATTTCGGCCCATCGAGCCTGCACCGACACATATCCCACCCGATCCCTGTAACCCCTACATCAACACATATCCCACCCTATCCCCGCAACCCAAAGTATTTAATCCTCCTAACACTAAGGGTCAATTTATCATAGCCAATTAACCTAACCCGCACATCTTTGGACTGTGGGAGGAAACCGGAACACCCGGAGGAAACCCACGCAAACACGGGGAGAATGTGCAAACTCCACACAGACAGTCACCCGAGGCCGGATTCAAGGCTGCTCATTGCAGCCTTGAATCTCGGCCTGGAGAGACCTGTACATCAAAACTGCTGGAAAGAACAATGGAGAGGCCCAGGGAAAGAGCTCAGAGTGCAGCCCCCACAGTCTCTTCTAAATCGATGCCAGGAAGGTCAAATCAAAATGAACCTGCAAAGTGCTGCTCAGTACCCAGAACTCCTTCACACAGCGTTGAATCTCTCCAGAAGTCTCTCTCTCTCTCTCTCAGAATGCGTGGTGCAAAATGTCACCAACAAAAAAAGGCAGGAAGCGGTCGCCTTTAAATAGCATTCCCCCAGTCCCTTCCCGACTGGGAAACGCTCCCCTCAACCTGTCATTGCTAGTGGCAGGCGGTAAGGCAGGGGGCGCCACTCAATATCTGGTCCGGGGCGTTACCGGGGGCGTTGCGTGCTCGACTGATGTCACGATCTGTGGGCGCAGGAGATGATAGCGGTCGTGTTTAGCGCCGCTGCCCAATGTCTGGTCAATTTCGTGAGCGGCGCAGGTATCGCCGCGCCCGGGCTCTAGTTGACTCGCGCCCCATTAGCGCCCTCTTACAGCACTAACGGGTGGCGCAAACCAACTGAAATTTTCCCCAAAATGTTTGTGGGAGTAACACAAACTTAAAGGCACAAAGACTTTGTTTTAAATTTACCTGAAAGCTGTGAGAAGCTACGTGACACAAGTTGACATTGATTGATGGTATCTAGCTTTGTCATCTTTTGAAAAATGTAATTGTGAAAACGAAACTGTCTTTTTCGATCAGGAAAGCTTTTTTTTTTCAAGACTTACCTGAAGCGACACAATTGCGTGCCTCTGACAATTTGCTCCGCCATCTTACCAAGCTGCAAAGGCGTTAACCCTTTCCGCTGACGGCCGGTGTTCATTTAATTCACCGACTCCCATAGCAAGCGCTCTACTCGGAGCTCCGACACGGCAAGAGTGCCCCAGGTGGGCAGAGGAAACGCTTCAAAGACACCCTCAAAGCCTCCTTGAAAAAGTGTAACATCCCCACCGACACCTGGGAATCCCTGGCCCAAGACCGCACAAAGTGGAGGAGAAGCATCCGGGAAGGCGCCGAACACCTCGAGTCTCTTCGCCGGGAGCAAGCGGGAAGCCAAGCGCAGGCAGCGCAAGGAGCGCACGTCAACCCAAGCACCCCACCCACCCGCCCCTTCAACCACCGTCTGCCCCACCTGTGACAGAGACTGTAGGTCCCGCATTGGACTCATCAGTCACCTGAGAACTCATTGTTAGTGTGGAAGGAAGTCATCCTCGGTTCCGAGGGACTGCCTAAGAAGAGAGAGATTTAATTCACCACACAACAACTGAATGAAATTTAAAGATATTGGACATTATTAAATTTAAGTTTCTTAATTTTAAGTGGATGTTTCTCCACATTGACATTAGGGGATCGGGGAGTGACGAATTAACCCATTGCGTGCTAGGCAAGCCGCAATGGGTTGTCAGTTTTTTCTTTTAAGCAGGGGGGCCAGAAGAGTGTTGACAGTACAAGATTACCAGGTGGGTAGAGGTCTTCCCGTGCAAGTCGGCCACAGCCTCGTGGATGACCAAGACCCGAGTTAGAGAGGTATTCTGCAGATGTGGCAGCGTCAGGCCAGCGAAGTAATTTCACAGATATAAAAGCAGAAAATGCTGGAAATACGCAGCAGGTCAGGCAGCGTCCGTGGAGAGAGAGAGAAACAGAGTTAACGTTTGAGGTCGGTGATCCTTCGTCTGCCCTTCTGACGTGGTGGAACACGCAGCGCCTGCGTGCGGACTTGATTGGCCTGGGGTAGAATGGAACTGCGCCATGAGAGTGGTTGCAGGAAAGCTTTTCCCCGTACGATCTGCGTACCGAGGGAAAGGCGAGTACTGCGTCAGCGCCATACACCGGGAATACCAGTACGGTATCAACCTGACTTGTCCCATTGCGGCCTGGAACTTTCTGCTTTACCTCAGTCCAACCTGTGAGACTTGGGGCGCGGGATTTATTAAGCATTTACAAAAGGACATAAGAAATAGGAGCAGGAGTCGGCCATTCGGCCCCTCCGCCATTCAATGAGATCATGGCTGATCCAATCTTGTCCTCAACACCACTTTCCCACTCTCGCCCATACCCCTCGACTCCCCTGTAGTTCAAATATCTCTCTATCTCCACCTTGAATATATTCACTGACCCAGCCTCCACAGCTCTCTGGGGCAGAGGATTCCACAGATTCACGACCCTCTGAGGGAAGAAATTCCTCCTCAACTCCGTCTTCAAAGGGCGACCCCTTATTCTGAAATGATGCCCCCTCGTTCTAGATTCCCCCACGAGGGGAAACATCTTCTCTGCATCTACCTTGTCGAGCCCCCTCAGTATCTTATATGTTTCAATAAGATCCCCTCTCATTCTTCTAAACTCCAATGAGTATAGGCCCAGCCTGCTCAACCTTTCTTCATAAGTCAACCCCTTCATCCCAGGAATCAACCTCGTGAACCTTCTCTGAACTGCCTCCAATACAAGTATAATACAGCACGGTGGCATAGTGGTTAGCACTGTTGCCTCACAGCGCCAGGGACCCGGGTTCGAATCCGGTCCTCGGGTGACTGTCTGTGTGGAGTTTGCACATTCTCCCCGTGTTTGCGTGGGTTTTCTCCGGGTGCTCCGGTTTCCTCCCACAGCCCAAAGATGTGCGGGTTAGGATGATTGGCTATGATAAATTGACCCTTAGTGTTAGGGGGATTAAATACGTGGGGTTACGGGGATCGGGTGGGATATGTGTTGGTGCAGGCTCGATGGGCCGAAATGGCCTCTATCTGCGCTGTGGGGTTTCTGTGATTCTGTGATTGATCCTTCCTTAAATAAGGAGACCAAAACTGTACACAGTACTCAAGGTGTGGTCTCACCAACGCCCTGCACAGTTGTAGCAGGACTTCCCTACTTTTATACTCCATTCCCCTTGAAATAAAGGCCAACATTCCATTTGCCTTCCTAATTACTTGCTGTACCTGCGTGTTAACTTTTTGTGCTTCATGTACGAGGACACCCAGATCCCTCTGTACCGCAGCATTATGTAGTCTCTCTCCATTTAAATAATAATTTGCTTTTTCATTCTTCCTTCCAAAGTGGATAACCTCGCACTTTCCCACATTATACTCCATCTGCCAAATTTCTGCCCACTCACTGAATCTATCTATATCCCTTTCGCAGATTCTTTGTGACCTCCTCACAACTTGCTAACCCACCTATCTTTGTATCATCAGCAAACTTGGCTACATTACACTCGGTCCCTTCATCCCAGTCATTAATGTAGATTGTAAATAGTTGGGGCCCCAGCACCGATCGCTGCGGCACCTCACTTGTTACCGTTTGCCAACCGGAAAATGACCCATTTATCCCGACTCTCTGCTTTCAGTTAGTTAGCCAATCCTCTACCGGTGCCAATATATTACCCCCCAATCCCGTGAGCTCTTATCTTGTGCAGTAACCTTTTATGTGGCACCTTATTTATTCTCCTAGGCAAGTAGATATCACTGTAGAAGATGCAAGAGCAATTCCTCCAGCATGTGACTCGGCTCGGCTATGACATTCCAGCCCTACCAGAACACCTGGTCGGGTTAATGCAACGAGTTAGTCAGCGTCAAAAGCACCTTTACACCCTGGCCCAGAAAAACTGGAACCTACATCAAGAAATATCTAAGGTTGGGGATGACTGGTCTTGGTGGTGACGTAATAAAACTCACTACGCACTTGGTTCGATTATAAAGCAAGGCTTTAATCAACTTGTTTCAAAACATGGGGCTCTAGTTGTACTTCACTAGTTCCTGTCTTACAAAATCTCCCTGGGCAAGCTGGGCCCACGCCCGAGGATTTATCCTCCTTGGACGGCGCCACCAGCTGGCCATCCAGTGTTATTTCAGGAGTCATTTCTTCATGATGATGAGATTTATAATAGGTGGGAATATCGGTATGAATATCGAGGTCCGCCCCTGGATAAGAATTACCTCCCACGTTTCAGTCATTGTTCAGCGGGCGATTGTGTTCCACTTATTAATAATAACCTGTCCAGTCAACAGACTCCGCAAGCAGCGAGCGTCGGTCAAGCGGTTACAGAAGACCCGCAAAGAAGAGGAAGATGAAGTCGACAGATAAGTGTCTGTGACCATAAAATTCAGGTTCAGTCACTTCAGGGTGGATATTGTAAAGAAAAGAACGATTTGAATTTATATAGCGCCTTTCACAACCACCAGATGTCTCAAAGCGCTTTACAGCCAATGAAGTACTTTTTGAAGTGTGGTCACTGTTGTAATGTGGGAAACACGGCAGCCAATCTGCGCACAGCAAGCTCCCACAAACAGCAATGTGATAATGACCAGATCATCTGTTTCAGTGATGTTGGTTGAGGGATAAATAATGGCCCCAGGACACCGGGGAGAACTCCCCCCTGCTCCTCTTCGATATAGTGACATGGGATCCTTCAACATCTCATCCGAAAGACGGCACCTCCAACAGTGCGGCGCTGCCTCAGTACTGCCCCTCCGACACTGCGGTGCTCCCTCACTACTGTCCCTCCGACAGTGAGTGTGGCGCTCCCTCAGTACTGCCCCTCCGACAGTGCGGCGCTCCCTCAGTACTGTCCCTCCGACAGTGCGGCGCTCCCTCAGTACTGCCCCTCCAACAGTGCGGCGCTCCCTCAGTACTGCCCCTCCAACAGTGCGGCGCTCCCTCAGTACTGCCCCACCGACAGTACGGCGCTCCCTCAGTACTGCCCCTCCACGGCCGACTCTTGACTGAATCTCCATGTGACCGAATCTCAAAGTGAACAAATGTATCGCCGAGCTTTGAGGGCTGGAGACGGCAGGGCTAAAAACATTTGGGAAATAATTGACGCGCTGGTACTTTCCCTTCAGAAGATGAGATCTTGAAAGTTCTGTGAGAGAGCTACCAGTCAACAACCCTGCAGATGTGAAAAAACAAGGACTCTCTCCAGTCATTGGATATCTGGCCCTGGTGAACTAAGAGTCAAAACAGATAGAGAGAGAGAGAGAAAGAGAGAGAGAGAGAGAGAGGATAACCACATCACCCAGAGTTAGGGACATGAATGCTGTGGGAGAGTTGCCAAGTTTTATTGGACACTGACATTCGGGGCTATAGTCGATGGTGACCTGTTAACCAGTTAATGTGAGTCATACCTCTAGTCATCACTGAATTAACCTCTCCTCTGGTGAATAATAAGATATGTTCTATCTCCCGCACTTCTGCCCTCACCCCTGCCCCTCCCTCCTGGAACCACGATAGGGTTCCCCTTGTCCTCACCTTTCACCCCACCAGACTCCACATTCAACGGATCATCCTCCGTCATTTCCGCTACCTCCAAAGTGATCCCACCACCAAACGCGTCTTCCCCTCCCCTCCCCTTTCAGCATTCTGTAGGGACCGCTCCCTCCGAGACACCCTAGTCCACTCCTCTATCACCCCCAACAGCCCTTCCTCTTCGCCTGGCACCTTCCCGTGCAAGCGGAGGAGATGTAACACCTGCCCCTATACCTCCCCCCTTCCCACTGTCCAGGGCCCCAAACACCCCTTCCAGCTGAAACAGCGATTTACTTGTACTTCTCGCAATCTAGTATACTGTATTCGCTGCTCACGATGCGGTCTCCTCTACATTGGGGAGACCAAACGCAGATTAGGCGACCGCTTTGCGGAACACCTCCGTTCAGTCCGTAAGGGTGACCCCGAGCTTCCGGTCGCCTGTCATTTTAATTCAACGCTCCATTCCCACTTGGACCTCACCGTCCTTGGCCTCTTGTATTGTTCCACGGAAGCTCAACGTAAACTCGAGGAACAGCACCTCATCTTCCGATGAGGCACTTTACAGCCTTCCGGACTCAATATCGAGTTCAACAATTACAGATCATAACCTCGGCCCCTATTACATTTTTACTTATATTTTTTTCCACCCCTCTGTTTTGGGTTTTCCCTCCCCCACCTTTCCTTTTTTTTTCTCTCTCCCACATGGCAGCTGTCTCTCATCCTGCCAGTACACTTCACACCTAATCTCAGCCGTCTTTTGTCCCCACTGTCCTATTACTATCTCGTCTGGTTTTGAACACCTCTTTATGTCTCTTAACATCTTTTGTTCTATCGCAGCCCTGCATTCGATCTATTTCATTTGCTTTGCAGTTTAGAAAAAGGGTTAGACCCGAAACGTCGACTCGAACTTCTCTCCACGGATGCTGCCGGGCCTGCTGAGTTTTTTCCAGCATATTCTGATGTTATTTCGGATTTCCAGCATCTGCAGTATTTTGCTATTGCAATAAGATATGTGGTTTTGCTTCTAAACACCTGAGCTTAAAGTAAATGATTTTAGATGCTTGCTTCTGAAAAGTACACGAATTGAGAACAGTTTGTATTCTGGTAATTACTTGTAGCCTCCTGTTGATTCTTAAATAAAACAAGTTTCACAGATTCACTGGGTTTTGTGTTGTCTCTTACACGGGTCAGGTCTCTTTAAACTGACAGACAATCAGAGCATCTCACAAGACATTATCTGTGGAACCCGTACCCCAGTGAGAGTCAGTGCGTGTGGAACCCGTACCCCAGTGAGAGTCAGTGTGTGTGGAACCCGTACCCCACTGAGCGTCAGTGTGTGTGGAACCCGTACCCCAGTGAGGGTCAGTGTGTGTGGAACCCGTACCCCAGTGAGAGTCAGTGTGTGCGGAACCCGTATCCCAGTGAGAGTCAGTGTGTGTGGAAACCGCACCCCAGTGAGAGTCAGTGTGTGTGGAACCCGTACCCCAGTGAGAGTCAGTGTGTGTGGAACCCGTACCCCAGTGAGAGTCAGTGTGTGTGGAACCCGTACCCCAGTGAGAGTCAGTGTGTGCGGAACCCGTATCCCAGTGAGAGTCAGTGTGTGTGGAACCCGTACCCCAGTGAGAGTCAGTGTGTGTGGAACCCGTACCCCAGTGAGAGTCAGTGTCTGTGGAACCTGTACCCCAGTGAGAGTCAGTGTGTGTGGAACCCGTACCCCAGTGAGAGTCAGTGTATGTGGAACCTGTACCCCAGTGAGAGTCAGTGTGTGTGGAACCCGTACCCCAGTGAGAGTCAGTGTGTGTGGAACCCGTACCCGAGTGAGAGTCAGTGTGTGTGGAACCTGTACCCCAGTGAGAGTCAGTGTGTGTGGAACCCGTACCCCAGTGAGAGTCAGTGTGTGTGGAACCCGTACCCCAGTGAGAGTCAGTGTGTGTGGAACCCGTACCCCAGTGAGAGTCAGTGTATGTGGAACCTGTACCCCAGTGAGAGTCAGTGTGTGTGGAACCCGTACCCCAGTGAGAGTCAGTGTGTGTGGAACCCGTACCCCAGTGAGAGTCAGTGTGTGTGGAACCCGTACCCCAGTGAGAGTCAGTGTGTGTGGAACCCGTACCCCAGTGAGAGTCAGTGTGTGTGGAACCCGTACCCCAGTGAGAGTCAGTGTGTGTGGAACCCGTACCCCAGTGAGAGTCAGTGTGTGTGGAACCTGTACCCCAGTGAGAGTCAGTGTGTGTGGAACCCGTACCCCAGTGAGAGTCAGTGTGTGTGGAAACCGTACCCCAGTGAGAGTCAGTGTGTGTGGAACCCGTACCCCAGTGAGAGTCAGTGTGTGTGGAAACCGTACCCCAGTGAGAGTCAGTGTGTGTGGGACCCATACCCCAGTGAGAGTCAGTGTGTGTGGAACCCGTACCCCAGTGAGAGTCAGTGTGTGTGGAACCCGTACCCCAGTGAGAGTCAGTGTGTGTGGAACCCGTACCCCAGTGAGAGTCAGTGTATGTGGAACCCGTACCCCAGTGAGAGTCAGTGTGTGGGACCCGTACCCCAGTGAGAGTCAGTGTGTGTGGAACCCGTACCCCAGTGAGAGTCAGTGTGTGTGGAACCCGTACCCCAGTGAGAGTCAGTGTGTGTGGAACCCATACCCCAGTGAGAGTCAGTATGTGTGGAACCCGTACCCCAGTGAGAGTCAGTGTGTGTGGAACCCATACCCCAGTGAGAGTCAGTGTGTGTGGAACCCGTAGCCCAGTGAGAGTCAGTGTGTGTGGGACCCGTACCCCAGTGAGAGTCAGTGTGTGTGGAACCGTACCCCAGTGAGAGTCAGTGTGTGTGGAACCCGTACCCCAGTGAGAGTCAGTGTGTGTGGAACCTGTACCCCAGTGAGAGTCAGTGTGTGTGGAACCCGTACCCCAGTGAGAGTCAGTGTGTGTGGGACCCGTACCCCAGTGAGAGTCAGTGTGTGTGGAACCGTACCCCAGTGAGAGTCAGTGTGTGTGGAACCCGTACCCTAGTGAGAGTCAGTGTGTGTGGGACCCGTACCCCAGTGAGAGTCAGTGTGTGTGGAACCCGTACCCCAGTGAGGGTCAGTGTGTGTGGAACCCGTACCCAAGTGAGAGTCAGTGTGTGTGGAACCCGTACCCCAGTGAGGGTCAGTGTGTGTGGAACCTGTACCCCAGTGAGAGTCAGTGTGTGTGGAACACGTACCCCAGTGAGAGTCAGTGTGTGTGGAACCCGTACCCCAGTGAGGGTCAGTGTATGTGGAACCTGTACCCCAGTGAGAGTCAGTGTGTGTGGAACCCCTATCCCAGTGAGAGTCCGTGTGTGTGGAACCCGTACCCCAGTGTGAGTCAGTGTGTGTGGAACCCGTACCCCAGTGAGAGTCAGTGTGTGTGGAACCGGTACCCCAGTGAGAGTCAGTGTGTGTGGAACCCGTACCCCAGTGAGAGTCAGTGTGTGTGGAACCCGTACCCCAGTGAGAGTCAGTGTGTGTGGAACCCGTACCCCAGTGAGAGTCAGTGTGTGTGGAACCCGTACCCCAGTGAGAGTCAGTGTGTGTGGAACCCGTACCCCAGTGAGAGTCAGTGTGTGTGGGACCCGTACCCCAGTGAGAGTCAGTGTGTGTGGAACCCGTATCCCAGTGAGAGTCAGTGTGTGTGGAACCCGTACCCCAGTGAGAGTCAGTGTGTGTGGAACCAGTACCCCAGTGAGAGTCAGTGTGTGTGGAACCCGTACCCCAGTGAGAGTCAGTGTGTGTGGAACCCGTACCCCAGTGAGAGTCAGTGTGTGTGGAACCCGTACCCCAGTGTGAGTCAGTGTGTGTGGAACCCGTACCCCAGTGAGAGTCAGTTTGTGTGGAACCCGTATCCCAGTGAGAGTCAGTATGTGTGGAACCCGTACCCCAGTGAGATTCAGTGTGTGTGGAACCAATACCCCAGTAAGAGTCAGTGTGTGTGGAACCCGTACCCCAGTGAGAGTCAGTGTGTGTGGAACCTGTACCCAAGTGAGAGTCAGTGTGTGTGGAACCCGTATCCCAGTGAGAGTCAGTGTGTGTGGAACCCGTGCCACAGTGAGAGTCAGTTTGTGGAACCCGTACCCCAGTGAGAGTCAGTGTGTTTGGAACCCGTACCCCAGTGAGAGTCAGTGTGTGTGGAACCCGTACCCCAGTGAGAGTCAGTGTGTGTGGAACCCGTAACCCAGTGAGAGAGTCAGTGTGTGTGGAACCCGTACCCCAGTGAGAGTCAGTGTGTGTGGAACCCGTACCCCAGTGAGAGTCAGTGTGTGTGGAACCTATACCCCAGTGAGAGCCAGTGTGTGTCGAACCCATACCCCAGTGAAAGTCATTGTGTGTGGAACCCGTACCCCAGTGAGAGTCAGTGTGTGTGGAACCCGTAGCCCAGTGAGAGTCAGTGTGTGTGGAACCCGTACCCCAGTGAGAGTCAGTGTGTGTGGGACCCGTAACCCAGTGAGAGTCAGTGTGTGTGGAACCCGTACCCCAGTGAGAATCAATGTGTGTGGAACCCGTACCCCAGTGAGAGTCTGTGTGTGTGGAACCCATACCCCAGTGAGAGTCAGTGTGTGTGGAACCTGTACCCCAGTGAGAGTCAGTGTGTGTGGAACCCATACCCCAGTGAGAGCCAGTGGGTGTAGAACCCATACCCCAGTGAAAGTCAATGTGTGTGGAACCCGTACCCCAGTGAGAGTCAGTGTGTGTGGAACCCGTAACCCAGTGAGAGTCAGTGTGTGTGGAACCCGTACCCCAGTGAGAGTCAGTCTGTGTGGAACCCGTACCCCAGTGAGAGTCAGTGTGTGTGGTACCCGTACCCCAGTGAGAGTCAGTGTGTGTGGAACCCGTACCCCAGTGAGAGTCAGTGTGTGTGGAACCCGTACCCCAGTGAGAGTCAGTATGTGTGGAACCCTTACCCCAGTGAGAGTCAGTGTGTGTGGAACCCGTACCCCAGTGAGATTCAGTGTGTGTGGAACCCGTACCCCAGTGAGAGTCAGTGTGTGTGGAACCCGTACCCCAGTGAGAGTCAGTGTGTGTGGAACCCGTACCCCAGTGAGAGTCAGTGTGTGTGGAACCCATACCCCAGTGAGAGTCAGTGTGTCTGGAACGCATACCCCAGTGAGAGTCAGTGTGTGTGGAACCCGTGCCCCACTGAGAGTCAGTGTGTGTGGAACCCGTGCCCCAGTGAGAGCCAGTGTGTGTGGAACCCGTACCCCAGTGAGAGTCAGTGTGTGTGGAACCCGTACCGCAGTGAGAGTCAGTGTGTGTGGAACCCATACCCCAGTGAGAGTCAGTGCGTGTGGAACCCGTACCCCAGTGAGAGTCAGTGTGTGTGGAACCCATACCCCAGTGAGAGTCAGTGCGTGTGGAACCCGTACCCCAGTGAGAGTCAGTGTGTGTGGAACCCGTACCCCAGTGAGAGTCAGTGTGTGTGGAACCCGTACCCCAGTGAGAGTCAGTGTGTGTGGAACCCATACCCCAGTGACAGTCAGTGTGTGTGGGACCCGTACCCCAGTGAGAGTCAGTGTGTGTGGAACCTGTACCCCAGTGAGAGTCAGTGTGTGTGCAACCCGTACCCCAGTGAGAGTCAGTGTGTGTGGAACCCGTACCCCAGTGAGAGTCAGTGTGTGTGGAACCCATACCCCAGTGAGAGTCAGTGGGTGTGGAACCCGGGAGAAGATCAGCAAACTCCTCTCCACCATCGGAGGAGGAAGAAGAACCAAGCCAACATCAAGAAGGCCGCTTCGAAGCCGGCGTCCCGCCCCGGGGAAACACATCGGGTGATCATCGACCATCCCCGGGCCGTTGCCGGAACGAAAGGCCATCGACCCAACTTGGGAGAAGAAACAAAAAAAAAATAATAACCCAAGAGAAGAAACCTTCCAGCCACCCCGGCTCGGGAGAGGAGAGAAAACCAAACTGAAGAAGCGACGGGAGCCATGCCAAGGCTCCTCTGACCAGTGTCGAGTCGACGATCCTCGACCCCGCCGACATCCAGGCCCGCCGGTGTCCAGCCGTCCCGACCCCCACCTCAGGAGAGAGGTGTGGCGCAGCTCGCAGGGGTTCCACGATCCACGAGGAGACGGAGCGCCTGAAGGGATCAAAACACAGACTCGATTTCAAAACCTTGCACTTCCTAGTGGGATTGGTGAGCATGTTTCTGGCCCTCCATAATCAGATCTAGATAGGTTTAAGGGGGTGGACTTAAGGGTACAATTAACATGAGTTGTTGTCCCTCGATGTTCCGTGTGTTTTCCCCATTTCATGATGATCTTTGTAGAGTATAAGATGCCTGTATTTGCCTTCGTTAGTATTGTGTCTGTTGTGTCTGTGTGTTAATAGAGACACTGAAGGCAGGAGTTGGTTTCACAGGTGTTTACTGAACAAAGTCTGGAGGTGAACTAACTGATACAACACAATATACAGGCTTATTTCGCCCGAGTGCCCATTACCGGCATTACAGTACACAGGGGGCTCTTAAAGGCACATACACTACAATTCCTCCCCTTTTAGCCAACCAGTATATAATATTTTAAGTAATCATTAATTACAGGTTACAAGAACAATAATCTACACATTGCTGCAGTTAATCAATTATAAGTCAGTCTCTCTGGAGGCTTCCTGACTCGGTCCGGATAATGCCTCAGTGGTGTAGTAGTTTTCGGTGGTGTAGTAGGTTCTTTTGGCAAGGCTGATTCGGCTTGAATACCAGTGTCGGGTTCATCTGGTTCCAGTATCACCGGATCGGAGGTAGATACTATGGGTATCTCTACTTCATCAGTAGGCGTATAGAGTTCTGGGGTAGGTTGTCCCTTTTTGGATGACTCTATGATTTGGTCAGCATGGTGCCTTATTATGCTTCCTCCAATGTCCACGGTATACATCAGCGGTCCTAGTCGTGTGCAGATAGTTCCAGGCTGCTATTTCTCGGTACGGTAGTCCCGGGCCAAAACTTGTTGACCTACCTGGAAGGTTCTAGTTGGCCTTTCATTCATGCCTTGAAATTGCCGGTTCTCCACGTCCCTTCTGATGTTTGGCTTGATCAAATCCAGCCGGCATCTTAGGTTTCTATTGAAGAACATCATGGCGGGAGTTTGGTTTGTAACCATATGTGTTGCATTCCTGTATGCAAACAAGAAGTTATCCACCTTGTGCTGAAGTTTTATGTCTTCATTACCCATGGCCTTTATGGCCTTCTTGAAGGTCTGGACAAACCTTTCAGCCAATCCATTGGTGGCGGGATGGTATGGGGCGGACGTTTAGTGCTTAACCCCATTGTTTTTTAAGAACTTCCTGAATTCTTCGGAGAAAAATTGCGGTCCATTATCAGAACAGATCTGTTCAGGCAGCCCATTCCTGGCAAATATGGTCCTTAATACTGTGATGGTTTTTTCCGTGGTGGTGGAGGACATCTTTATTACCTCCGGCCACTTGGAGTGTGCATCAACCGCGATTAAAAACATTGAGTCCATAAATGGACCAGCAAAGTCGATGTGTACCCTTTGCCATGGAGATGAAGGCCACTCCCATGGATGCAGAGGAGCTTGTGGTGGCGCGTTTTGGACCTTCTGGCATCCTAGGCAGCTCTTGGTCATGTCTTCGATGTCTCCATCGATACCTGGCCACCATACAAACGCCCTGGCTAAGTTCTTCATTTTCACTCCACCCAGATGCCCCTCGTGAAGCTCCTTTAGAACTTTATCCTGGAGTTTGGGTGGAATCACCACTCTGGATCCACACATCAAGGTTCCTCGGCACACTGACAGCTGTTCTCTTCTTTGCGAGAATGCTGGCAACAGTGGTTCGCCATGTGCTGGCCATCCCTTCACTGTTAAATCGTAGACTCGTGAGAGAGTCGGGTCATTTCTCGTTTCCCTTTCAATACAGAATTTGTTACTGGTAGACATTCCACTATGGTAGATTGGAAAATCTCCACTGGGTCTACGGTAGGTGTCTCTTCTACTGTTGGCAACGGTAGGCGCGATAAACCGTCAGCATTCCCATGCTGTTTTGATCCTTTGTATTCTATGTTATATTGGTGTGCCCCTAGAAAAAGGGACCACCTCTGTAGCCTTTGTGCTGTCATAATGGGAACACCCTTTTTAGGGTTGAATATGGAGATGAGGGGTTGATGGTCAGTCAACAAGGTAAATTTTTGTCCGTGTAGGTAATGGTTGAATTTCTTCACTCCCCATACCAGGCTGAGTGCTTCCTTGTCGATTTGGGCATAGTTACGCTCAGCTGAGTTCAATGAGCGTGACGCAAAAGCTATCGGCCGTTCCGAGCCATCAGGGAATCTATGCGATAATACCGCTCCTACGCCGTAAGGGGATGCATCCCACGCCAGTCTGATTGGCAGTGATGGGTTGTAATGAGCCAAAACTTCCTTGGATGTGATTAAGTCTTTGCATTTATGGAAGGCACGTTTACAGTCTTCGCTCCATTTCCAAATTACTCCTGTTTGTAGCAGTTCATTAAGAGGGTGCAGAAGAGTTGATAAGTTCGGTAGAAATTTATGATAGTAATTTATTAATCCCAGGAACGACCTTAATTGTGAAACATTTTCAGGTGCTGGGGCTTTTATGACCGCTTCAATTTTTTCAGGTGACTTATGCAATCCTTCCTTATTAATTATGTGGCCACAATATGATATTTGATTCTGGAAAAATTCGCACTTGGGGCGATTTGCTCGTAGGCCCCGTTCTCTCAGCCTAGTGAGCACCTGCTCCAAATTGGCACGGTGCTCGTTGTCGTTTTCTCCTGTTACAAGGATATTGTCTAGGTAGCATTGAGTCCCCGGAATCCCTTGGAGGACTTGCTCCATAGCTATTTGCCAGATAGCTGGAGCTGATGCTACTCCGAAAACCAGTCGATTGTACTGGTACAGGCCTTTGTGTGTATTTATCGTGAGATACTTTTTAGAGGCCTCTTCAACCTCCATCTGTAGATATGCCTGTGCCAAGTCAATTTTGGTGAAACGTTTCCCTCCGGATAGTGAGGCGAAAATATCTTCTATCCTCGGAAGAGGATACTGTACCGTGTGAAGGACCGGGTTTACAGTCACCTTGAAGTCTCCACAGATGCGAATTTTTCTCTGTTCTTCAGATTTATCATTCTTCAATGCTTTCTTCATGACCGGGACGATGGGTGTTGCCCACTCGCTCCAATCTATCTTGGATAATACGCCTGCCTTTTCCAAATTCTCCAGCTCTGCCTCGACTGCTGGACGAATTGCGTATGGCACCGGTCTTGCCTTAAAAAACTTGGGAATTGCCGCATCTTCCACTTTTATTGAGGCGGTGATGCCTTTCAAGGTTCCTAGTTTCTCTTGAAACACTTCCTTGGCGTTGGCCAAGATGTCTTTTAATCGTTCAGGTATGACGTTATCATCATTTTTTTCCTTACTTGTCACCGTCAGTGCCTGAATGGAGTGCCAGTCTAAACGTATCTTCCTGATCCATTCACGTCCCAACAGCGGTGGACCACCATCTTGTAGAACGTATAAATACAACTTCTGTATTTCCTTGCCGTTGTATACAACAGGCACCCTTATTTTTCCTTCGGGGTGTACTTTCTGCCCCGTATATGGCCTAGAAATTCAGTATAGCCACTTTTGGGGCGGTAAAGTCGGGCGGGCGCTAAAGTTAGCGCCCGCTGGAAAGTGGAGGCCACTTCGCCGAAATTCAGTAGCTTTGGCCAAGGAGTTTGGGCGAGCGCTGAAAGTGTCGTTGCACTCCTATCTTTAGGCGCTAAGCCGACGGTGCGGACTGATAACGCCGAGGCCGGGCGCAGCGCAGGTGCGGTCATGTTTTGATTGACAGCAGACACCCTGACGCCGGCCAGCTCTTAAAGGGGGAAGGGTCGACTTTGTCTGCTGCCACGCCCTGGATAGTGGAGCCCTGCAGCTAGGCCTGGACACTGCTGGTGGACCCAAATAGCGCCTGAAGCCATGCAGAAGGCCCGTGAACGAGCGCAGCGCTTCTCAGAGCATGCTTTGAGGGTGCTGCTTAGGGGTTTGGAAAAGAAAAGAGAGATCTTGTGCCCGGACAGTGGCAAGAAGGCTCCCAGGAGGCAGTACAGGAGAGCCTGGAGGGAAATCGCCCAGAGGGTGTCAGCCACCAGCGATGTCCCCAGGACTGGTGACCAATGCCGCAAGAAGTTCAACGACCTCACTCGGTTGGTCAAGGTGAGTACCCTTTCCAGTGTCCTCCTCATCCTTGCATGTGCACCTCACATTATGGGCAAAGGGACCTCAAAGGCCTAATGGCCAGCCCTCCTCCCGCAGCTATGGCACTGGCATGATCATCAATAGCACTTTCTGCACTTAACACACTGGCCAAGCTATTCGACCATGGGAGGCAGTGCACACAACAACAGGGCACCACACTGGCCAAGCTATTCCACCATGGGAGGCAGTGCACACAACAACAGGGCACCACACTGGCCAAACTATTCGACCATGGGAGGCAGTGCACACAGCAACAGGGCACCACACTGGCCAAACTATTCGACCATGGGAGGCAGTGCACACAACAACAGGGCACCACACTGGCCAAGCTATTCGACCATGGGAGGCAGTGCACACAACAACAAGGCACCACACTGTACTTAGAGGCCGTCCTTTCTCTTGCAGGCCAAGCTGGCGGAGAATCTGAAGAGCCGGACTGTCACCGGGGGAGGCCGTGCCCAGTTCCAGGAGCTCAGTGACCTGGAGGAGCGCGTGGCTCGACTCATGCATGGCCGGGTGGTTGGCCCCGTTGCTATTGGAGATGCCGACCCTGTGCTGGGCCCCAATGGTAAGGACATGACCGTTTGGACCTCTCTCATTCCCCTTGCGCTTCAGATCTACATCCTTTGCCACTGTCCCACCAATGCGCATAATGCCACCACTCATGCCTCCCTCGCTGACGCCCTGTCCTCATTCTAAAGCTACTCTTGTGCCTTCCTGCTTTCAGCTGGTGGGGAGGAGGTCCCTGAAGCTGAGAGTGCCAGTCCCTCGGAAGAGGAGGACGACGAGGACCAAGAGGAAGGCGGCACATCGGGGGAACCCTCATCCGCGCCAGGGGATGGCAATGGAGGGGACACGTCTTGCCTGGAGGAGAGCCAGGGGGAAGTGTTGCAGGGGGGTGTAGCTCCTGGGCCCAGTGGCGTCCAGGCACGCGGGAAGGGTCGGGCAGCACGGCGGCCTTCTCCCCAGAGGGGGGAGGTGTTGCAGGGGAGGGCAGTTGCTGGGGCCAGTGGCGTCCAGGCACGCGGGAAGGGTCGGGCAGCACGGCGGCCTTCTCCCCAGAGGGAGAGTCCGGCCTCCAGTCCGGAGACGGTCCTCGCCCAGGAGGTGCGCCTCCTTGATGAAATGTCCGCGGCCTCGGAGCGCCGCCACAACGAGTTCATGGGGGTTGTGGGACAGTTGCCTCAGGCCATTGAGTCCCTGGCTCATAGTGTGGCCAATTTCGGGGACTCACAGGCCAGGGGTGTCGAGCAACTCGCGGCAGCACAGGCCAGGCGTGTCGACCAACTCGCGGCAGCACAGGTGTGAGTCGCGAGTTCATGAGTGGTGCCATCCAGACACTGGCTGATCTGATGCGGGCACAGACCAGGGCAGTTCGGGCACTCACTTCTGCCACACTCGCTGTGTCACGGAAGCATCGCCAGGGCACCCGCCGCCCTGCTGCAGCACAGCGGTCTGGCCTTCACCAGATTGCTGCGCTTGCTGCAGTGCCAGCCCGGCCGAGTGCCAGTGTCTCTGGCGACCAGCGAGCGCCTGGCATCAGCCAGCTTGCCCCCATTGCTGCAGCCGCCACTGCCACTCCCCCAGCCAAGGTGCGATGAGCTGCTGGAGAGACTAATGCTGGCCAGCCACAGCTGCAGCAGTCAGCAGCCGGCCCCTCCAGGGCCGGACCTCGTCTAGGCCGACCCCCAAGGGCATCTGCCGTCACGCTTTGTGCCCCTCAGGAGCCTTCCCCCAGCCTTGCAACACCCACAGGGCCCAGGTTGAGGCGGAGCAACAGGTCGGGCAGGGGCCGGAGAAGCCTGCACAAGGACTCGCCCTCTCGGCACACCAAGTAGAGTGTGTTCCCAACTGTTTTTTTTATATGGGGGTGTTTGTGTTCTGGATGGGGGGGGCTTATTTTGGTAAGGCCGAAGATGAAGGCAAATGTTTTTTTATATGGGGGTGTTTGTGTTCTGGATGGGGGGGGCTTATTTTGGTAAGGCCGAGGATGAAGGCCACTTGGATGGACAAGTTTTGTTATTCCTCCCCAGGTTGTGGGAGTGAGATATGTTTTGGACTGTTTTTTGGGGGTCTTGTCTGTTTTTCTGTTTCATGTGGGAAGGGCCCTGAGTTTGTTAAATAAAGCTTTTTATTTATTCAGCTTGTCCATGTGTCATGTTTCAAGTGGTTGTTGCGTTAAACGGCTGAGGGCTTGCGGAGTGGCTGCATTCAGGTGCGTTCATTGCCACAAGCCATTCCCTGACAGGGGGCCTAGAAGTGTCGTTCAATAAGCCGCCGGCGGACGGCCCTTGGACCTTGTGGCTCCCTCCTGGGCTGGTACCCCTCCTCCTCCTCCTCATGGTCCTCCTGCTCGTCCTCCTGAGGTGGTGGTCCAACGTGAGGTGGCAGTGCCTGAGTCCTGCGGATAGCCAGGTTGTGCAGCATGCAGCACACGACGACGAACTGGGAGACTCTATCCGGCGAATACTGTAGAGATCCGCCGGAACGATCCAGGCAGCGGAACCGTTGCTTGAAGACGCCAATCGTTTGCTCTATGATGTTCCTTGTGGCTTGATGGCTTTCGTTGTATGCCTCCTCCGCAGGGGTCCTGGGCACGCGGAGCGGGGTCATGAGCCATGTACACAAAGGGTAGCCCTTGTCCCCAATAAGCCATCCCCTTGGTGGAGGCTGTGCCTCGAACATGTCAGCCACAGTAGTCTGGCGCAGGATAAATGCATCGTGGCTGCTTCCTGGAAAGCGGGCATTGACAGCTAGGATGCGCTGCCTGTGGTCACACACCAGCTGTACATTGAGGGAATGGTAGCCCTTCCGGTTGCGGTAATCCTCGGCATTGTCGATAGGTGCCCGCATAGCCACATGCGTGCAGTCAATGGCGCCCTGCACCATGAGGAAGTCGGCGATCCTGGCAAATCCGACTGCACGCTGCTCCTGCCTCTCTAGGGTCATGGGGAAGGATATGAATTGGTGTCTCCTTGCGAAAAGGGCATCGGCGACCTGCCGGATGCAGCGATGCACGGCGAACTGGGAGATGTTCACTATGTCCCCAGCAGCGGCTTGGAAGGAGCCGCTTGCATAAAAGTTCAGAGCCACCGTGACCTTCACTTCCACCGACAGAGACGTCCTGTACATCAGCTGTGGACGCAGATCTCTGTGAAGCAGCTGGCAGATCTCTGCAACCACCTCCCTTCTGAAGCGCAGCCTCTTAACACAATGCGCGGCAGTCATGGTGAGATAGGACACCTGCTGCTGGTATTCCCTGAGTGGGTAAGGCCTACGTTGCCGACGCCTGATGGCCCCTCTGCGTCTAGGCATGGCTGGCCCTCTCACACAGCGTCTGCGAGCCCTTCGCACATAATGCTGGAACTGAGGGTTGGAACCCCATGCAGCCCCCATAATAAACTTGCAAACAGTGAAATCACAATGAGTCAAATTTCCAAGCTCTGGCCAGAAGCCAAAAATACCTCTCCTATGTTGTCCCAAATCAGGAAGGTCTGTTCCTTGGTCTCTGTCCAGAAATCCAAAGCACTAAAGTCATTGCAGCAAAATGGCTGGCCTTTATAGTTCAGTGTAAGTGCCCTTTAATTAGCGCTCCCCGAGGCCCGCAGGGCCTCTGTTGCGTTCCACTTCACAGTTCTTAACAGCGCCACGCCCACATTGGGCGGGCGCCACTGAATTTCCGGTTTGGGGCGCACAAACAGCGTTGCACGACGAAATGATGTCATAAGCTGCGCGCGCAGCTGGGCGGGCGCAAACACTTTGCGCCGGCGCTAAATGTCAACTGAAGTTGGGCGTGGGCGCAGATCGGTCTGCGCCCGGGCGCTAAGTGCCTAGCGCTGGAAATCTACCCCTCTTATGGCATTAACGGCTGGCGAACGCAACTGAATTTCTAGGCCTATGTTTTCAAGATAATGGATGTATCTTTTAAAGGTATATGCGGAAATAGCCGCTCGTAATCCCGTCGATTTATGACGGTCAGAGCTGATCCTGTATCTAGCTCCATTTTAACTGGGGACCCTGCTATCGTGAGGGTAACCCAAATGGTCTGGTAATCTTCTTTGGCAATTACATTATGTAATTTGAGACAGCTTAGTCTCTTGTTTCCGGAGTCGCTATCGCTCTTCTGGTCTTCGGAGCTACTGTCCGTCATCATTTGTACATTTCTGTACTTTTCTTTATTGATTTTTTTTTTTCCTGTCCGTGGATTTTTTTTGTCCAGATCGGCATATCCGTGCAATGTGTCCAATCTTTCCGCATTGCCTGCATGCTTTGTCCTTGAACCAGCAGTCCCTCTGGTCATGGTTGGATCTGCCGCAGCGATAACATCTCTCGAAACCCTGTGTCATTTCATGGGTGCCGAAGTCCTGTGTCTTTTGCTGTATCTCTGCAGCTCCTCTTGCGGCTGCTTCGTATGATACAGCTATACTGAAAGCCTTGTCCAGTGTCAAATCTTTCTCAGAAAGCAGCCTTTTCTGTGTTCCTTCACTTAGGAGACCGCAGACGAATTTGTCTCAAAGATAATCTGCCAGTCCTGCCCCGAATTGGCAGTGCTTTGATAGCTTTCTTAATTCGGTGAGGTAATCAGCGTTACTTTCATTCTTGTGTTGATTCCTCTTGAAGAATTTGAATCGTTCCGCTATCAGCAGCGGTGTTGGATTTAAGTGCTCCTGTAGGGTATCAACAATTTCCTTAAAATTCTTGTCCTTTGGTTTGGCTGCAGTGATTAAGTTTCGTAACAGCCCGTATGTCTTTGCGCCCATTAGATTTAGAAGTACTGATGCCTTTTTATCATTTTCTATTCCATTTGCGGTGCAATATACCTCCACTCTTTCCACATATGTGGTCCAATCCTCTATATCATTATCAAAAGCATCAATATTGCCAGCCTTAGGCATCCTGGAAAAAAAATGGCGCTTCCCGCGCTTTTCTTTCTTTCCTGCAGAAATGACATGGCGCTTCCCGCGCTTTCCTGCCGCTGCTGCCGAGGACAACGCTGTTTTCCACGGTTTTTAAAAAAAAAAAAATTATTTACAGGTGGAGACTCGTTCCCGCTGGACTCTCTCTGCTAGGTCCGAATGCCGACCTGCTTGCAGCGCCGGCCGTCTCCCGAGTGCTCCCCCCCCCGTCTGTTACTGCTTGCCTCCGCCTTCGCTGCTTGGCCTCGCTGCAGAGCCAGCCGATGGAGCCCCAGCCCGCTGCCCAGGAAGGATTATTGCAGTACCTGCCACCAGCTCGGCTAGCTGGTGAAACCACAGCTTCTTTTTTTTCTTGCTTTCCTTCGACTTTGGACGTCTGAGGAATCAATGTCCTTGAGGTGCTGCCGAATTGCAGGTAAGTCCGTTTCCAATTCGTCGCCACTGTTGTGTCCGTGTGTTAATAGAGACACTGAAGACAGGAGTTGGTTTCACAGGTGTTTACTGAACAAAGTCTGGAGGTGAACTAACTGATACAACACAATATACAGGCTTATATAGCCCGAGTGGCCATTGCCGGCATTACAGTACACAGGGGGCTCTTAAAGGCACATACACTACAGTGTCATTATGATTTGTTTGTGTTTTTCCCTCCCATGCACTCTCTTATCTGCTTGCATTTGATTTATTTTTCCATATGCAATAACATTTCATTTTGTTTCATCAAACTTGGTCTACAAGAGCTTTCTCTACATTGTAGTTCCTGCACCTAAGTCCAGAGTATAGAATCTAAGGGGCGAGTGGGTCGAACCACTAAAGGTTTACTGTGCAAAAGAGAGAGGCCTCTAGAGGGAGAAACCTCTGCGATCTAAAACCCCTTACAAGTCAGTGAGTGTGGAACCCATACTCCAGTGTGAGTCAGAATCTCTGGAACCCGTACCCCAGTGAGATTCAGTGTGTGTGGAACCCGTACCACAGTGAGAGTCAGTGTGTGTGGAACCCGTACACCAGTGAGAGTCAGTGTGTGTAGAACCCGTACACCAGTGAGAGTCAGAGTCTATAGAACCCGTAGC
This sequence comes from Somniosus microcephalus, assembly GCF_052327205.1. Lineage (NCBI taxonomy): Eukaryota > Metazoa > Chordata > Chondrichthyes > Squaliformes > Somniosidae > Somniosus > Somniosus microcephalus. The sequence goes on along the minus strand of NC_140998.1, from coordinate 217,636,656 downwards.
CCAGTTAGAGTCAGTGTGTGTGGAACCCGTACCCCATTGAGAGTCAGTGTGTGTGGAACCCGTACCCTAGTGAGATTCACTGTGTGTGGAACCCGTACCCCAGTGAGAGTCAGTGTGTGTGGAACCCATACCCCACTGAGAGTCAGTGTGTGTGGAACCCGTACCCCAGTGAGAGTCAGTGTGTGTGGGACGCGTACCCCAGTGAGAGTCAGTGTCTGTGAAACCCGCACCCCAGTGAGAGTCAGTGTGTGTGGAATCCATACCCCAGTGAGAGTCAGTGTGTGAGGAACCCGTACCCCAGTGAGAGTCAGTGTGTGTGGAACCCATACCCCAGTGAGAGTCAGTGTGTGTGGAACCCGTACCCCAGTGAGAGTCAGTGTGTGTGGAACCCATACCCCAGTGAGAGTCAGTGTGTGTGGAACCCGTACCCCAGTGAGGGTCAGTGTGTGTGGAACCCGTACCCCAGTGAGAGTCAGTGTGTGTGGAACCCTTACCCCAGTGAGAGTCAGTGTGTGTGGAACCCGTACCCCAGTGAGAGTCAGTGTGTGTGGAACCCGTACCCCAGTGAGAATCAGTGTGTGTGGAATCCATACCCCAGTGAGAGTCAGTGTGTGAGGAACCCATACCAAAGTGAGAGTCAGTGAGCGTGGAGGCTGTAACCCACTGTGAATCAGTGTGTGTGCATCCCGCACTCCAGTGAGAGTCAGTTTGTGTGTAACTCGTACCCCCCAGTGAGAGTCAGTGTGTGTGGAACCCGTACCCCAGTGAGAGTCAGTGTGTATGGAAACCGTACCCCAGTGAGAGTCAGTGTGTGTCGTACCCGTACCCCAGTGAGATTCAGTGTGTGTGTAACCCGTACCCCAGTGAGAATCAGTGTGTGTGGAAAACGTAACCCAGTGAGACTCTGTGTGGAAACCGTACCCCAGTGAGAGTCAGTGTCTGTGGAACCCTTACCATAGTAAGAGTCAGTGTGCGTGGAACCCATACCCCAGTGAGAGTCAGTTTGTGCAACCCATACCCCAGTGAGAGCCAGTGTGTGTGGGACCCGTACCCCAGTGAGAGTCAGTATGTGTGGAACCCGTACCCCAGTGAGAGTCAGTGAGTGCAACCCATACCCCAATGAGAGTCAGTTTGTGTGGGACCCATACCCCAGTGAGAGTCAGTGTGTGTGGCAGTCGTACCGATGTGTGAGTCAGTGTCTCTGTAACCCATACCCCAGTGAGAGTCAGTGTGTGTGGAACCCGTACCCCAGTGAGAGTCAGTGTGTGGAACACATACCCCAGTGAGAGTCAGTGTGTGTGGAACCCGTACCCCAGTGAGAGTCAGTGTGTCTGGGGCCCGTACCCCAGTGAAAGTCAGTGTGTGTGGAACCCGTACCCCAGTGAGAGTCAGTGTGCGTGGAACCCATACCCCAGTGAGAGTCAGTGTGTGTGGAACCCGTACCCTAGTGAGAGTAAGTGTGTGTGGAACCCGTACCCCAGTGAGAGTCATTGTGTGTGGAACCCGTACCCCAGTGAGAGTCAGTGTGTGTGGGACCCGTACCCCAGTGAGAGTCAGTATGTGTGGAGCCCGTACCCCTATGAGAGTCACTGTGTGGGGAACCTGTACCCCAGTGAAAGTCAGTGTGTGTGGAACCCATAACGCAGTTAACAGTTAACTCACACCCAAGGATGCCGAAGAGTGGCAGTATCTCTACGTTCGACAATGAAGTCGAAGATTGGGCGACATATGTGGAACGTATTGAGGTGTACTGCAGGGTGAATGAAGTGCCAGATGCTAATAAAGCACTGGTTCTGTTAAATTCCATGGGTTCAAAAACTTATGGGTTACTGCGAAATCTAATAACCCCAGAGAAGCCGGTAAACAAGAATTTTGAAAGCATAGTAGAAATCCTACAGGACCACTTAAACCCCACTGCTGCTGACAGCAGAGCGATTTAAGTTCCATAAAAGCAACCAACACAAAGACGAAAGCAATGCTGAGTACCTAACGGAACTGCGCAAGCTGCCAGTTTGGAGCGGGACTAGCAGATACGTTAAGGGACAAGTTTGTGTGTGGGCTACAAAGTGAAGGAACCCAGAAACGGCTTCTATCAGAAAAGGACCTTACGCTGGACAAGGCTTTCAGCATGGCAGTATCACATGAAGCAGCCGCAAGGGGCGCTGCAGAGATGCAACGGAGACTGCAAGAATATGGCACCAATGAAATGTCCTATGGAACAGGGAAGTGCTATCGCTGTGGCAGAACAAAACATGACCAGAAAGATTGTTGGTTCAAGGACCAAGTGTGCAGACAGTGTGGGAAAGCAGGACACATAGCAAGAGTCTGCAGGTCTGGGAAGAAAACCAACAGTAAGAAATCTCCACAGGAGAAGTACAAAAAGGTACACCAGGTGATGGACAGTGGTTCAGACGAACAGAAAAGTGACACAGTCTCCGGAAGCAAGGAGCTGGGTTGTCTGAAACTACATAAGGTAACAGAAATGGGGGATCACCAGACTATCTGGGTTACACTCAAGATAGACGGAGTCCAAGTGAAAATGGAATTGGACACAGGGTCAGCTCTAACAGTCATAAATCAAAGAGACTACAAGCGGCTATTTTCACACATACCCTTGAAAGCTACAGAGATTGTCTTGAAGATGTATACGGGGCAAAAGTCTACCCCAAAGGAAAAATAAGGGTGAAAGTGACATATAAAGACCAGGAAATACCTAAAATGGATATATATGTATTGCCAAATGGAGGACCACCACTGCTAGGATGTGAATGGATCCGGAAGATACAATTAGATTGGCATTCCATACAGGCACTGAAGGTTGAGGCCAAAAAAGATGACAACATCACACCTGGACGATTGTCAAAAATGCTAACTGACGCAAAAGAAGTGTTCCAGGAGGGACTAGGAACACTAAAAGGAATAACAGCAATGATTAAAATAGAGGAAAATGCAAGCCCAAAGTTTCTGAAGGCCAGACCAATGCCTTATGCGATCAGACCAGCTGTTGAAGCAGAGCTGGAAGGGTTGGAACGTTCAGGAGTACTGTCCAAAGTGGACTGGAGCGAGTGGGCTACACCCATCGTTCCTGTAATGAAGAGGTCGTTGAGTAATACGCCTGGGGAACTAAAGAAGGTCCGCATCTGTGGGGATTTTAAGGTGACAGTGAACCCAGTCCTTCACACGGTACAATATCCGCTTCCACGAATTGAGGATATTTTCACCTCGCTATCTGGAGGTAAACGCTTCACCAAAATTGATCTAGCCCAGGCGTACTTGCAAATGGAGGTAGAAGAAGCTTCGAAACATTACCTTACGATCAACACTCATAAAGGTCTCTATCAATACAACCGGCTGGTGTTTGGAGTAGCCTCGGCTCCAGCTATCTGGCAAAGGGCGATGGATCAGGTCCTGCAAGGGATTCCAGGGACCCAGTGTTATTTGGACGACATCTTGGTCACGGGCGAAAATGACGGTGATCACCTCGCCAACTTGGAGAAGGTGCTCACCAGATTAAAGGAATATGGGCTACGAGCTAATCGCCACAAGTGCGAGTTTTTCCAGAAACAGATCTCGTATTGTGGCCACGTCATCGATGAAGAGGGGTTACATAAGTCCCCTGACAAGATTGAGGCAGTAGTCAAGGCTCCAGCACCGGAAAATGTGTCACAACTGAGGTCGTTCCTCGGGCTGGTAAACTACTACCACAAGTTCTTACCAAATTTGTCTACGGTATTACACCCACTGAACACCCTACTGCAAACAGGGGTACCATGGAAGTGGGATGACGAACGTAGATGAGCTTTCCAGAAGTTCAAAGAATTGATCACATCAAAAGAGGTGTTGGCCCATTTCAACCCAGCACTACCAATTCGTTTGGCATGTGATGCATCACCCTATGGTATTGGAGCGGTACTGTCGCACAAATTCCCAGACGGGTTGGAGAGGCCAGTAGCCTTTGCGTCTCGGTCACTAAACTCAGCCGAGTGCAACTACGCCCAGATTGACAGGGAAGCCCTCAGCCTAGTATGGGGAGTAAAAAAATTCAACCACTATCTGCATGGGCAGAAGTCCACCTTGCTGACTGACCACCAACCACTTGTCTCCATCTTTAATCCTAAGAAGGGCGTTCCAGTGATGACTGCACAGCGGTTACAAAGATGGTCCCTGTTTCTAGGGGCGAATCAATATGAAATTGAATATAAAGGCATGAAACAGCATGGGAACGCTGATGGGCTATCGCGCCTGCCACTGCCTACTGTGGAGGAAGCACCAGCAGTGGACCCTATCGAGATATTTTATTCATCAATAATTGAACGATTGCCAGTAACAAACGCGGATATAGAGAAGGAGACCCGAAATGATCCGACGCTGTCTCGGGTATATGAATTGACGGTGAGGGGATGGCCAACACATGGCGACTCACTGTTGCCAGCATTCTCATCCAGAAGAGAACAGCTGTCAGTATGCCAGGGGACAGTGATGTGTGGATCCAGAGTGGTGATTCCACCCAAGTTAAGTGAGAGAGTGCTAAATGAGCTACATGAAGGTCATCTGGGGGGAGTGAAAATGAAAAGCCTTGCTAGGGCTTATGTGTGGTGGCCGGGAATCGATCAACAAATCGAAGACCTAACTAAGAGCTGCTTAGGATGCCAGAAGGTCCAAAATGCATCACCACATGCCTCTCTACACCCATGGGAGTGGCCCTCCTCTCCATGGCAATGGGTGCATATTGATTTCGCTGGTCCATTCATGGACTCAATGTTCTTAATAGCAGTGGATGCTCATTCAAAGTGGCCTGAGGTGATAAAAATGTCTTCAACCACTACAGAGAAAACGATTGCAGTCCTACGGACCATATTTGCTAGAAACGGTTTGCCAGAGCAGATTTGCTCTGATAATGGATCACAGTTTGTGTCAGACGAGTTCCAAAAATTTATGAGAAGGAATGGGGTAAGGCATTACACATCCGCCCCGTATCATCCAGCCACAAATGGATTGGCTGAGAGGTTCGTACAAACCTTTAAGAAGGCGATAAAGTCCATGTGCGACGATGAAATTCCACTACAGCATAAGATGGACAATTTATTATTAGCCTACCGAAACGCGACACATGCAGTTACCAACCAGACCCCGGCCATGATGTTCTTTAACCAAAGGTTGAGATCTCGTCTGGACTTGCTCAGACCAAATGTGCGAAGAAATGTTGAGGACAAACAATTCCAGCACATCAATGAGAAGCCGACAAGGAGCTTCAATGTAGGGCAACCAATCTTGGCCCGTGACTATCGAACAGAGAAATGGCAACCCGGAACGATATGTACAAGGCAGGGGCCATTAATGTACACAGTGGATGTCGGGGAGAACATTGTGAGACGCCACGTCGATCAGATCTTAGCGTCACAGGAACGCGTCAACCCCATGTCTCGAGTACCTGGGGATGAACCCGACAAACCGGTAGCATCCACTTCAGACCCAGTAGCAGTGGAACCTGATGAACTACCCGATGAAAAGGGGTCAGAATCGCCTCTGCACCAAGAACAAGCACCTCCGGAAAGGCGCTATCCCGAAAGGGTCAGGAAGCTGCCCCAAAGACTGAATCTATAAATGGACTTTTGTTGTTTAATGTACATGTTGAAATGTTAATTGTTATTTGAATATTAGGGGTACTACTAATCTAAAAGGGGAGGAATTGTAGTGTATGTGCCTTTAAGTCAGAACTACTTTTACAGCTCCTGTAAACTGTAGTACCGGCAGTAACCACACCGGTATATAAGCTTTGCGCATGCCTCTGTACCCCCAGTCTTGAGACTACCCTCCTCCAGTAAAGAACTGTTTGTTGTTGATGTACAGCATTCGTGTGATTATTTAATAATAGCATATCCACTGAACCACGGATCCAACAGAACCCGTACCCCAGTGAGAGTCAGTGTGTGTGGAACCCGTACCCCAGTGAGAGTCAGTGTGTGTGGAACCCGTACCCCAGTGAGAGTCAGTGTGTGTGGAACCCGTACCCCAGTGAGAGTCAGTGTGTGTGGAACCCGTACCCCAGTGAGAGTCAGTGTGTGTGGAACCCGTACCCCAGTGAGAGTCAGTGTCTGTGGAACCCTTACACCAGTGAGATTCAGTGTGTGTGGAACCTGTACCCCAGTGAGAGTCAGTGTGTGTGGAACCCCTACCCCAGTGAGAGTCAGTCTGTGTGGAACCCCTACCCCAGTGAGAGTCAGTGTGTGTGGAACCCGTACCCGAGTGAGAGTCAGTGTGTGTGGAACCCGTACCCCAGTGAGAGTCAGTGTGTGTGGAACCCGTACCCCAGTGAGAGTCAGTGGGTGTGGAACCCGTACCCCAGTGAGGGTCAGTGTGTGTGGAACACCTACCCCAGTGAGAGTCAGTCTGTGTGGAACCCCTACCCCAGTGAGAGTCAGTGTGTGTGGAACCCGTACCCCAGTGAGAGTCAGTGTGTGTGGAACCCGTACCCCAGTGAGAGTCAGTGTGTGTGGAACCCGTACCCCAGTGAGAGTCAGTGTGTGTGGAACCCGTACCCCAGTGAGAGTCAGTGTGTGTGGAACCCATACCCCAGTGAGAGTCAGTTTCTGTGCAAATGATGAATAAATTTGATCGACCAGTGTGGACTCTCTATGCCCCTATGATCACAAGCCATTGTGCATCGACAGGAATGAGCAGGAGTGAGGCGGTGTTATTGTTAGGATGAACTGAGGGCAATAATTTTAAACCATTTATTTCCTCAACTCGCTTTCATCAAACCTGAATTTCCACTTCAACAAAATTTACAGTAAATCTATTTCCTTATTCACATTCCAACTCCAGTCATATACTGAGTCCAATTCACTCCTCCCACACACACTGTCTCTCACTGGGGTACGGGTCCCAAACACACTGACTCTCACTGGGGTACGGGTTCCACACACACTGACTCTCACTGGGGTACGGGTTCCACACACACTGACTCTCACTGTGGTACGGGTTCCACACACACAGACTCTCACTGGGGTACGGGTTCCACAGACACTGACACTCACTGGGATACGGGTTCCACACACACTGACTCTCACTGGGGTACGGGTTCCACACACACTGACTCTCACTGGGGTATGGGTTCCACACACACTGACACTCACTGGGGTACAGGTTCCACACACACTGACTCTCACTGGGGTACGGGTTCCACACACACTGACTCTCACTGGGGTACGGGTTCCACACACACTGACTCTCACTGGGGTACGGGTTCCACACACACTGACTCTCACTGGGGTACGGGTTCCACACACACTGACTCTCACTGGGGTACGGGTTCCACACACACTGACACTCACTGGGGTACGGGTTCCACACACACTGACTCTCCCTGGGGTACGGGTTCCACACACACTGACTCTCACTGGGGTACGGGTCCCACACACACTGACTCTCACTGGGGTATGGGTTCCTCACACACTGTCTCTCACTGGGGTACGGGTCCCAAACACACTGACTCTCACTGGGGAACGGGTTCCACACACACTGACTCTCACTGGGGAACGGGTTCCACACACACTGACTCTCACTAGGGTACGGGTTCCACACACACTGACTCTCACTGGGGTATGGGTCCCACACACACTGACTCTCACTGGGGTACGGGTTCCACACAGACTGACTCTCACTGGGGTACAGGTTCCACACACACTAACTCTCACTGGGGTACGGGTTCCACACACACTGACTCTCACTGGGGTACGGGTTCCACACACACTGACTCTCACTGGCGTACAGGTTCCACACACACTGACTCTCACTGGGGTACGGGTTCCACACACACTGACTCTCACTGGGGCACGGGTTCCACACACACTGACTCTCACTGGGGTACGGGTTCCACACACACTGACTCTCACTGGGGTACGGGTTCCACACACACTGACTCTCACTGGGGTACGGGTTCCACACACACTGACTCTCACTGGGGTACGGGTTCCACACACACCGACTCTCACTGGGGAACGGGTCCCACACACACTGACTCTAACTGGGGTATGGGTTCCACACATACTGACTCTCACTCGGGTACGGGTTCCACACGCACTGACTCTCACTGGGGTACGGGTTCCACAAACACTGACTCTCACTGGGGTACGGGTTCCATACACACTGACTCTCACTGGGGTACGGGTTCCACACACACTGACTCTCACTGGGGTACGGGTTCCACACACACTGACTCTCACTGGGGTACGGGTTCCACACACACTGACTCTCACTGGGGTACGGGTTCCACACACACTGACTCTCACTGGGGTACGGGTTCCACACACACTGACTCTCACTGGGGTACGGGTCCCACACACACTGACTCTCACTGGGGTACGGGTCCCACACACACTGACACTCACTGGGGTACGGGTTCCACACACACTGACTCTCACTGGGGTACGGGTTCCACACACACTGACTCTCACTGGGGTACGGGTCCCACACACACTGACTCTCACTGGGGTACGGGTTCCACACACACTGACTCTCACTGGGGTACGGGTTCCACACACACTGATTCTCACTGGGGTACGGGATGCACACACACTGACTCTCACTGGGGTACGGGTTCCACACACACTGACTCTCACTGGGATACGGGTCCCACACACACTGACTCTCACTGGGGTACGGGTTCCACACACACTGACTCTCACTGGGGTATGGGTCCCAAACACACTGACTCTCACTGGGGTACGGGTTCCACACACACTGACTCTCACTGGGGTACGGGTCCCAAACACACTGACTCTCACTGGGGAACGGGTTCCACACACACTGACTCTCACTGGGGAACGGGTTCCACACACACTGACTCTCACTGGGGTACGGGTTCCACACACACTGACTCTCACTGGGGTACGGGTTCCACACACACTGACTCTCACTGGGGTACGGGTTCCACACACACTGACTCTCACTGGGGTACGGGTTCCATACACACTGACTCTCACTGGGGTACGGGTTCCACACACACTGACTCTCACTGGGGTACGGGTTCCACACACACTGACTCTCACTGGGGTACGGGTTCCACACACACTGACTCTCACTGGGGTACGGGTTCCACACACACTGACTCTCACTGGGGTACGGGTCCCACACACACTGACTCTCACTGGGGTACGGGTTCCACACACACTGACTCTCACTGGGGTACGGGTTCCACACACACTGATTCTCACTGGGGTACGGGATGCACACACACTGACTCTCACTGGGGTACGGGTTCCACACACACTGACTCTCACTGGGGTACGGGTCCCACACACACTGACTCTCACTGGGGTACGGGTTCCACACACACTGACTCTCACTGGGGTATGGGTCCCAAACACACTGACTCTCACTGGGGTACGGGTTCCACACACACTGACTCTCACTGGGGTACGGGTTCCACACACACTGACTCTCACTGGGGTACGGGTTCCACACACACTGACTCTCACTGGGGTACGGGTTCCACACACACTGACTCTCACTGGGGTACGGGTTCCACACACACTGACTCTCACTGGGGTACGGGTCCCACACACACTGACTCTCACTGGGGTACGGGTTCCACACACACTGACTCTCACTGGGGTACGGGTTCCACACACACTGACTCTCACTAGGGTACGGGTTCCACTCACACTGACTCTCACTGGTGTACGGGATCCACACACACTAACTCTCACTGGGGTACGGGTTCCACACACACTGACTCTCACTGGGGTACTGGTTCCACACACACTGACTCTCACTGGGGTACGGGTTCCACACACACTGACTCTCACTGGGGAACGGGTCCCAAATACACTGACTCTCACTGTGGTACGGGTTCCACACACACTGACTCTCACTGTGGTACGGCTTCCATACACACTGACTCTCACTGGGGTACGGGTTCCACACACACTGACTCTCACTGGGGTACGGGTTCCACAGACACTGACTCTCACTGTGGTACGCGTTCCACACACACTGACACTCACTGGGGTACGGGTTCCACACACACTGACTCTCACTGGGGTACGGGTTCCACACACACTGACTCTCACTGGGGCACGGGTCCCACACACACTGACTCTCACTGGGGCACGGGTCCCACACACACTGACTCTCACTGGGGTACGGGTTCCACACACACTGACTCTCACTGGGGTACGGGTTCCACACACACTGACTCTCACTGTGGTACGGGTTCCACACACACTGACTCTCACTGGGGTACGGGCCCCACACACTCTGACTCTCACTGGGGTACGGGTTCCACACACACTGACTTTCACTGGGGTACGGGTTCCACACACACTGACTCTCACTGGGGTACGGGTTCCACACACACTGACTCTCACTTGGTTACGGGTCCCACACACACTGACGCTCACTGGGGTACGGGTTCCACACACACTGACTCTCACTGGGGTACGGGTCCCACACACACTGACTCTAACTGGGGTACGGGTTCCACACACACTGACGCTCACTGGGGTACGGGTTCCACACACACTGACTCTCACTGGGGTATGGGTCCCACACACACTGACTCTAACTGGGGTACGGGTTCGACACACACTGACTCTCACTGGGGTACGGGTTCCACACACACTGACTCTCACTGGGGTACGGGTTCCACTCACACTGACTCTCACTGGGGCTTGGGTTCCACACATACTGACTCTCACTGGGGTACGGGTTCCACACACACTGACTCTCACTGGGGTACGGATTCCACATACACTGACTCTCACTGGGGTACAGGTTCCACACACAGTGACTCTCACTGGGGTACGGATTCCACACACCCGACTCTCACTGGGGTACGGGTTCCACACACACTGACTCTCACTGGGGTACGGGTTCCACACACACTGACTCTCACTGGGGTACGGGTCCCACACACACTGACTCTCACTGGGGTACGGGTTCCACACACACTGACTCTCACTGGGGTGCGGGTTCTACACAACCTGACTCTCACTGGAGTACGGGTTCCACACACACTGACTCTCACTGGGGTACGGTTCCCACACACTCTGACGCTCACTGGGGTACGGGTTCAACACACACTGACTCTCACTGGGGTACGGGTTCCACACACACTGACACTCACTGGGGTACGGGTTCCACACACACTGACTCTCACTGGGGTACGGGTTCCACACACACTGACTCTCACTGGGGTACGGGTTCCACACACACTGACTCTCACTGGGGTACGGGTTCCACACACACTGACTCTCACTGGGGTACGGGTTCCACACACACTGACTCTCACTGGGTTACGGGTCCCACACACACTGACTCTCACTGGGGTACGGGTTCCACACACACTGACTCTCACTGGGGTATGGGTTCCACACACACTGACTCTCACTGGAGTACGGTTCCAAACACACACTGACGCTCACTGGGGTACGGGTTCAACACACACTGACTCTCACTGGGGTACGGGTTCTACACAAACTGACTCTCACTGGAGTACGGGTTCCACACACACTGACTCTCACTGGGGTACGGGTTCCACACACACTGACTCTCACTGGGGTACGGGTTCCACACACACTGAATCTCACTGGGGTACGGATCCCACACAAACTGACTCTCACTGGGGTACGGGTTCCACACGCACTGACTCTCACTGGGGTACGGGTTCCACACGCACTGACTCTCACTGGGGTACGGGTTCCACACACACTGACTCTCACTGGGGTACGGGTTCCACACACACTGACTCTCACTGGGGTACGGGTTCCACAAACACTGACTCTCACTGGGGTACGGGTTCCACACACACTGACTCTCACTGGGGTACGGGTTCCACACACACTGACTCTCACTGGGGTACGGGTTCCACACACACTGACTCTCACTGGGGTACGGGTTCCACACACACTGACTCTCACTGGGGTACGGGTTCCACACACACTGACTCTCACTGGGGTACGGGTTCCACACACACTGACTCTCACTGGGGTACGGGTTCCACACACACTGACTCTCACTGGGGTATGGGTTCCACACACACTGACTCTCACTGGGGTATGGGTTCCACACACACTGACTCTCACTGGGGTCCGGGTCCCACAGACTCTGACTCTCACTGGGGTACGGGTTCCACCCACACTGACTCTCACTGGGGTGCGGGTTCCACACACACTGACTCTCACTGGGGTACCGGTTACTGACACACTGACACTCACTGGGGTACGCGTTCCACACACACTGACTCTCACTGGTGTATGGGTTCCACACACACTGACTCTCACTGGGGTGTGGGTCCCACACAAACTGACTCTCAGTGGGGTACGAGTTTCACACACACTGACTCTCACTGGGGTACGGGTTCCACACACACTGACTCTCACTGGGTTACGGTTTCCAAACACACTGACTCTCACTGGGGTACGGGTTCCACACACACTGACTCTCACTGGGGTACGGGTTCCACACACACTGACTCTCACTGGGGTACGGGTTCCACACACACTGACTCTCACTGGGGCACGGGTTCCACACACACTGACTCTCACTGGGGTACGGGTTCCACACACACTGACTCTCACTGGGGTACGGGTTCCACCAGCCCAGACAGTCAGTGTGTGTAGAACCTGTACCCCAGTGAGAGACAGTGTGTGTGGAACCCGAACCCCAGTGAGAGTCAGTGTGTGAGGAACCCGTACCCCAGTGAGAGTCAGTGTGTGAGGAACCCGTACCCCAGTGAGAGTCAGTGTGTGTGGAACCCGTACCCCAGTGAGAGTGTGTGCCTGGGAGGAGAGATTTGGCTGCAATGGATTTTTGGTGTTGGAGTGTGAATAAGGAAGTAAATTTTCCTGTAAATGTTGTTGTCGATGAAACTCAGACTTGATGAATGATGAAATGAGACAAAACCAACAATTAATCCTCACCTCTATGACAATAACCACACCTCACTGCATAAATAGGAGTCTCACTCACTCCTGCTCACATCTGTCAATGCACACTCGCTCAATTACTGGTCGATAAAAATAATCATCTTTTGGACATTCAGGTAAGGGTCACTCACTGTGTAACTGTACTGAGTCACTGTTTATTCAGGGTAAGGGTCACTCACTGTGTAACTGTACAGAGTCACTGTTTATTCAGGGTAAGGGTCACTCACTGTGTAACTGTACAGAGTCGCTGTTTATTCAGAGTAAGGGTCACTCACTGTAACTGTACAGAGTCACTGTTTATTCAGGGTAAGAGTCACTCACTGTAACTGTACAGAGTCACTGTTTATTCAGGGTAAGGGTCACTCACTGTAACTGTACAGAGTCACTGTTTATTCAGGGTAAGGGTCACTCACTGTGTAACTGTACAGAGTCACTGTTTATTCAGGGTAAGGGTCACTCACTGTAACTGTACAGAGTCACTGTTTATTCAGGGTAAGGGTCACTCACTGTAACTGTACAGAGTCACTGTTTATTCAGGGTAAGGGTCACTCGCTGTGTAACTGTACAGAGTCACTGTTTATTCAGGGTAAGGGTCACTCACTGTGTAACTGTACAGAGTCACTGTTTATTCAGGGTAAGGGTCACTCACTGTGTAACTGTACAGAGTCACTGTTTATTCAGGGTAAGGGTCACTCACTGTAACTGTACAGAGTCACTGTTTATTCAGGGTAAGGGTCACTCACTGTAACTGTACAGAGTCACTGTTTATTCAGGGTAAGGGTCACTCACTGTGTAACTGTACAGAGTCACTGTTTATTCAGGGTAAGGGTCACTCACTGTAACTGTACAGAGTCACTGTTTATTCAGGGTAAGTGTCACTCACTGTAACTGTACAGAGTCACTGTTTATTCAGGGTAAGGGTCACTCACTGTAACTGTACAGAGTCACTGTTTATTCAGGGTAAGGGTCACTCACTGTAACTGTACAGTCACTGTTTATTCAGGGTAAGGGTCACTCACTGTGTAACTGTACAGAGTCACTGTTTATTCAGGGTAAGGGTCACTCACTGTAACTGTACAGAGTCACTGTTTATTCAGGGTAAGGGTCACTCACTGTAACTGTACAGAGTCACTGTTTATTCAGGGTAAGGGTCACTCACTGTAACTGTACAGAGTCGCTGTTTATTCAGGGTAAGGGTCACTCACTGTGTAACTGTACAGAGTCACTGTTTATTCAGGGTAAGGGTCACTCACTGTAACTGTACAGAGTCACTGTTTATTCAGGGTAAGGGTCACTCACTGTAACTGTACAGAGTCACTGTTTATTCAGGGTAAGGGTCACTCACTGTGTAACTGTACAGAGTCACTGTTTATTCAGGGTAAGGGTCACTCACTGTGTAACTGTACAGAGTCACTGTTTATTCAGGGTAAGGGTCACTCACTGTGTAACTGTACAGAGTCACTGTTTATTCAGAGTAAGGGTCACTCTTTGTGTAACTGTACAGAGTCACTGTTTATTCAGGGTAAGGGTCACTCACTGTAACTGTACAGAGTCGCTGTTTATTCAGGGTAAGGATCACTCACTGTGTAACTGTACAGAGTCACTGTTTATTCAGGGTAAGGGTCACTCACTGTAACTGTACAGAGTCACTGTTTATTCAGGGTAAGAGTCACTCACTGTGTAACTGTACAGAGTCACTGTTTATTCAGGGTAAGGGTCACTCACTGTAACTGTACAGAGTCACTGTTTATTCAGGGTAAGGGTCACTCACTGTGTAACTGTACAGAGTCACTGTTTATTCAGGGTAAGGGTCACTCACTGTGTAACTGTACAGAGTCACTGTTTATTCAGGGTAAGGGTCACTCACTGTAACTGTACAGAGTCACTGTTTATTCAGGGTAAGGGTCACTCACTGTGTAACTGTACAGAGTCACTGTTTATTCAGGGTAAGGGTCACTCACTGTGTAACTGTACAGAGTCACTGTTTATTCAGGGTAAGGGTCACTCACTGTGTAACTGTACAGAGTCACTGTTTATTCAGGGTAAGGGTCACTCACTGTGGAACTGTACAGAGTCACTGTTTATTCAGGGTAAGGGTCACTCACTGTGTAACTGTACAGAGTCACTGTTTATTCAGGGTAAGGGTCACTCACTGTGTAACTGTACAGAGTCACTGTTTATTCAGGGTAAGGGTCACTCACTGTGGAACTGTACAGAGTCACTGTTTATTCAGGGTAAGGGTCACTCACTGTGTAACTGTACAGAGTCACTGTTTATTCAGGGTAAGGGTCACTCACTGTAACTGTACAGAGTCACTGTTTATTCAGGGTAAGGGTCACTCACTGTGTAACTGTACAGAGTCACTGTTTATTCAGGGTAAGGGTCACTCACTGTAACTGTACAGAGTCGCTGTTTATTCAGGGTAAGGGTCACTCACTGTAACTGTACAGAGTCACGGTTTATTCAGGGTAAGGGTCACTCACTGTGTAACTGTACAGAGTCACTGTTTATTCAGGGTAAGGGTCAGTCACTGTAACTGTACAGAGTCACTGTTTATTCAGGGTAAGGGTCACTCACTGTAACTGTACAGAGTCACTGTTTATTCAGGGTAAGGGTCACTCACTGTAACTGTACAGAGTCACTGTTTATTCAGGGTAAGGGTCACTCACTGTAACTGTACACAGTCACTGTTTATTCAGGGTAAGGGTCACTCACTGTAACTGTACAGCGTCACTGTTTATTCAGGGTAAGGGTCACTCACTGTAACTGTACAGAGTCACTTTTTATTCAGGGTAAGGGTCACTCACTGTGTAACTGTACAGAGTCACTGTTTATTCAGGGTAAGGGTCACTCACTGTGTAACTGTACAGAGTCACTGTTAATTCAGGGTAAGGGTCACTCACTGTAACTGTACAGAGTCACTGTTTATTCAGGGTAAGGGTCACTCACTGTGTAACTGTACAGAGTCACTGTTTATTCAGGGTAAGGGTCACTCACTGTGTAACTGTACAGAGTCACTGTTTATTCAGGGTAAGGGTCACTCACTGTGTAACTGTACAGAGTCACTGTTTATTCAGGGTAAGGGTCACTCACTGTGTAACTGTACAGAGTCACTGTTTATTCAGGGTAAGGGTCACTCACTGTAACTGTACAGAGTCACTGTTTATTCAGGGTAAGGGTCACTCACTGTAACTGTGCAGAGTCACAGTTTGTTCAGGGTAAGAGTCACTCACTGTAACTGTACAGAGTCACTGTTTATTCAGGGTAAGGGTCACTCCCTGTGTAACTGTACAGAGTCACTGTTCATTCAGGGTAAGGGTCACTCACTGTGTAACTGTACAGAGTCACTGTTTATTCAGGGTAAGGGTCACTCACTGTGTAACTGTACAGAGTCACTGTTTATTCAGGGTAAGGGTCACTCACTGTAACTGTACAGAGTCACTGTTTATTCAGGGTAAGGGTCACTCACTGTGTAACTGTACAGAGTCACTGTTTATTCAGGGTAAGGGTCACTCACTGTAACTGTACAGAGTCACTGTTTATTCAGGGTAAGGGTCACTCACTGTGTAACTGTACAGAGTCACTGTTTATTCAGGGTAAGGATCACTCACTGTAACTGTACAGACTCACTGTTTATTCAGGGTAAGGGTCACTCACTGTAACTGTACAGAGTCACTGTTTATTCAGGGTAAGGGTCACTCACTGTAACTGTACAGAGTCACTGTGTATTCAGGGTAAGGGTCACTCACTGTAACTGTGCAGAGTCACTGTTTATTCAGGGTAAGGGTCACTCACTGTGTAACTGTACAGAGTCACGGTTTATTCAGGGTAAGGGTCACTCACTGTGTAACTGTACAGAGTCACTGTTTATTCAGGGTAAGGGTCACTCACTGTAACTGTACAGAGTCACTGTTTATTCAGGGTAAGGGTCACTCACTGTGTAACTGTACAGAGTCACTGTTTATTCAGGGTAAGCGTCACTCACGGTAACTGTACAGTCACTGTTTATTCAG
Organism: Somniosus microcephalus; assembly: GCF_052327205.1. Lineage (NCBI taxonomy): Eukaryota > Metazoa > Chordata > Chondrichthyes > Squaliformes > Somniosidae > Somniosus > Somniosus microcephalus. The sequence goes on along the minus strand of NC_140998.1, from coordinate 217,619,714 downwards.
GGTAAGGGTCACTCACTGTAACTGTACAGAGTCACTGTTTATTCAGGGTAAGGGTCACTCACTGTAACTGTACAGAGTCACTGTTTATTCAGGGTAAGAGTCACTCACTGTAACTGTACAGAGTCACTGTTTATTCAGGGTAAGGGTCACTCACTGTAACTGTACAGAGTCACTGTTTATTCAGGGTAAGGATCACTCACTGTAACTGTACAGAGTCACTGTTTATTCAGGGTAAGAGTCACTCACTGTAACTGTACAGAGTCATTGTTTATTCAGGGTAAGAGTCACTCACTGTAACTGTACAGAGTCACTGTTTATTCAGGGTAAGGGTCACTCACTGTAACTGTACAGAGTCACTGTTTATTCAGGGTAAGGGTCACTCACTGTAACTGTACAGAGTCACTGTTTATTCAGGGTAAGCGTCACTCACTGTGTAACTGTACAGAGTCACTGTTTATTCAGGGTAAGGGTCACTCACTGTAACTGTACAGAGTCACTGTTTATTCAGGGTAAGGGTCACTCACTTTAACTGTACAGAGTCACTGTTTATTCAGGGTAAGGGTCACTCACTGTGTAACTGTACAGAGTCTCTGTTTATTCAGGGTAAGGGTCACTCACTGTGTAACTGTACAGAGTCACTGTTTATTCAGGGTAAGGGTCACTCACTGTGTAACTGTACAGAGTCACTGTTTATTCAGGGTAAGGGTCACTCACTGTGTAACTGTACAGAGTCACTGTTTATTCAGGGTAAGGGTCACTCACTGTAACTGTACAGAGTCACTGTTTATTCAGGGTAAGGGTCACTCACTTTAACTGTACAGAGTCACTGTTTATTCAGGGTAAGGGTCACTCACTGTGTAACTGTACAGAGTCACTGTTTATTCAGGGTAAGGGTCACTCACTGTGTAACTGTACAGAGTCACTGTTTATTCAGGGTAAGGGTCACTCACTGTGTAACTGTACAGAGTCACTGTTTATTCAGGGTAAGGGTCACTCACTGTGTAACTGTACAGAGTCACTGTTTATTCAGGGTAAGGGTCACTCACTGTGTAACTGTACAGAGTCACTGTTTATTCAGGGTGAGGGTCACTCACTGTGCAACTGTACAGAGTCACTGTTTATTCAGGGTAAGGGTCACTCACTGTGTAACTGTACAGAGTCACTGTTTATTCAGGGTAAGCGTCACTCACTGTAACTGTACAGAGTCACTGTTTATTCAGGGTAAGGGTCACTCACTGTAAATGTACAGAGTCACTGTTTATTCAGGATAAGGGTCACTCACTAACTGTACAGAGTCACTGTTTATTCAGGGTAAGGGTCACTCACTGTGTAACTGTACAGAGTCACTGTTTATTCAGGGTAAGGGTCCCTCACTGTAACTGTACAGAGTCACTGTTTATTCAGGGTAAGGGTCACTCACTGTAACTGTACAGAGTCACTGTTTATTCAGGGTAAGGGTCACTCACTGTAACTGTACAGAGTCACTGTTTATTCAGGGTAAGGGTCACTCACTGTGTAACTGTACAGAGTCACTGTTTATTCAGGGTAAGGGTCACTCACTGTAACTGTACAGAGTCACTGTTTATTCAGGGTAAGGGTCACTCACTGTGTAACTGTACAGAGTCACTGTTTATTCAGGGTAAGGTCACTCACTGTGTAACTGTACAGAGTCACTGTTTATTCAGGGTAAGGGTCACTCACTGTGTAACTGTACAGAGTCACTGTTTATTCAGGGTAAGGGTCACTCACTGTAACTGTACAGAGTCACTGTTTATTCAGGGTAAGGGTCACTCACTGTGTAACTGTACAGAGTCACTGTTTATTCAGGGTAAGGGTCACTCACTGTGTAACTGTACAGAGTCACTGTTTATTCAGGGTAAGGGTCACTCACTGTAACTGTACAGAGTCACTGTTTATTCAGGGTAAGGGTCACTCACTGTAACTGTGCAGAGTCACAGTTTGTTCAGGGTAAGAGTCACTCACTGTAACTGTACAGAGTCACTGTTTATTCAGGGTAAGGGTCACTCCCTGTGTAACTGTACAGAGTCACTGTTCATTCAGGGTAAGGGTCACTCACTGTGTAACTGTACAGAGTCACTGTTTATTCAGGGTAAGGGTCACTCACTGTGTAACTGTACAGAGTCACTGTTTATTCAGGGTAAGGGTCACTCACTGTAACTGTACAGAGTCACTGTTTATTCAGGGTAAGGGTCACTCACTGTGTAACTGTACAGAGTCACTGTTTATTCAGGGTAAGGGTCACTCACTGTAACTGTACAGAGTCACTGTTTATTCAGGGTAAGGGTCACTCACTGTGTAACTGTACAGAGTCACTGTTTATTCAGGGTAAGGATCACTCACTGTAACTGTACAGACTCACTGTTTATTCAGGGTAAGGGTCACTCACTGTAACTGTACAGAGTCACTGTTTATTCAGGGTAAGGGTCACTCACTGTAACTGTACAGAGTCACTGTGTATTCAGGGTAAGGGTCACTCACTGTAACTGTGCAGAGTCACTGTTTATTCAGGGTAAGGGTCACTCACTGTGTAACTGTACAGAGTCACTGTTTATTCAGGGTAAGGGTCACTCACTGTGTAACTGTACAGAGTCACTGTTTATTCAGGGTAAGGGTCACTCACTGTAACTGTACAGAGTCACTGTTTATTCAGGGTAAGGGTCACTCACTGTGTAACTGTACAGAGTCACTGTTTATTCAGGGTAAGCGTCACTCACTGTAACTGTACAGTCACTGTTTATTCAGGGTAAGTGTCACTCACTGTAACTGTACAGAGTCACTGTTTATTCAGGGTAAGGGTCACTCACTGTAACTGTACAGAGTCACTGTTTATTCAGGGTAAGAGTCACTCACTGTAACTGTACAGAGTCACTGTTTATTCAGGGTAAGGGTCACTCACTGTAACTGTACAGAGTCACTGTTTATTCAGGGTAAGGATCACTCACTGTAACTGTACAGAGTCACTGTTTATTCAGGGTAAGAGTCACTCACTGTAACTGTACAGAGTCATTGTTTATTCAGGGTAAGAGTCACTCACTGTAACTGTACAGAGTCACTGTTTATTCAGGGTAAGGGTCACTCACTGTAACTGTACAGAGTCACTGTTTATTCAGGGTAAGGGTCACTCACTGTAACTGTACAGAGTCACTGTTTATTCAGGGTAAGGGTCACTCACTGTAACTGTACAGAGTCACTGTTTATTCAGGGTAAGCGTCACTCACTGTGTAACTGTGCAGAGTCACTGTTTATTCAGGGTAAGGGTCACTCACTGTAACTGTACAGAGTCACTGTTTATTCAGGGTAAGGGTCACTCACTTTAACTGTACAGAGTCACTGTTTATTCAGGGTAAGGGTCACTCACTGTGTAACTGTACAGAGTCACTGTTTATTCAGGGTAAGGGTCACTCACTGTGTAACTGTACAGAGTCACTGTTTATTCAGGGTAAGGGTCACTCACTGTGTAACTGTACAGAGTCACTGTTTATTCAGGGTAAGGGTCACTCACTGTAACTGTACAGAGTCACTGTTTATTCAGGGTAAGGGTCACTCACTGTACCTGTACAGAGTCACTGTTTATTCAGGGTAAGGGTCACTCACTGTGTAACTGTACAGAGTCACTGTTTATTCAGGGTAAGGATCACTCACTGTAACTGTACAGAGTCACTGTTTATTCAGGGTAAGGGTCACTCACTGTGTAACTGTACAGAGTCACTGTTTATTCAGGGTAAGGGTCACTCACTGTAACTGTACAGAGTCACTGTTTATTCAGGGTAAGGGTCACTCACTGTAACTGTACAGAGTCACTGTTTATTCAGGGTAAGGGTCACTCGCTGTGTAACTGTACAGAGTCACTGTTTATTCAGGGTAAGGGTCACTCACTGTGTAACTGTACAGAGTCACTGTTTATTCAGGGTAAGGGTCACTCACTGTGTAACTGTACAGAGTCACTGTTTATTCAGGGTAAGGGTCACTCACTGTAACTGTACAGAGTCACTGTTTATTCAGGGTAAGTGTCACTCACCGTAACTGTACAGAGTCACTGTTTATTCAGGGTAAGGGTCACTCACTGTAACTGTACAGAGTCACTGTTTATTCAGGGTAAGGGTCACTCACTGTAACTGTACAGTCACTGTTTATTCAGGGTAAGGGTCACTCACTGTGTAACTGTACAGAGTCACTGTTTATTCACGGTAAGGGTCACTCACTGTAACTGTACAGAGTCACTGTTTATTCAGGGTAAGGGTCACTCACTGTAACTGTACAGAGTCACTGTTTATTCAGGGTGAGGGTCACTCACTGTAACTGTACAGAGTCGCTGTTTATTCAGGGTAAGGGTCACTCACTGTGTAACTGTACAGAGTCACTGTTTATTCAGGGTAAGGGTCACTCACTGTAACTGTACAGAGTCACTGTTTATTCAGGGTAAGGGTCACTCACTGTAACTGTACAGAGTCACTGTTTATTCAGGGTAAGGGTCACTCACTGTGTAACTGTACAGAGTCGCTGTTTATTCAGGGTAAGGGTCACTCACTGTAACTGTACAGAGTCACTGTTTATTCAGGGTAAGGGTCACTCACTGTAACTGTAGAGAGTCACTGTTTATTCAGGGTAAGGGTCACTCACTGTAACTGTACAGAGTCACTGTTTATTCAGGGTAAGGGTCACTCACTGTGTAACTGTACAGAGTCACTGTTTATTCAGGGTAAGGGTCACTCACTGTGTAACTGTACAGAGTCACTGTTTATTCAGAGTAAGGGTCACTCTTTGTGTAACTGTACAGAGTCACTGTTTATTCAGGGTAAGGGTCACTCACTATAACTGTACAGAGTCACTGTTTATTCAGGGTAAGGGTCACTCACTGTGTAACTGTACAGAGTCACTGTTTATTCAGGGTAAGGGTCACTCACTGTAACTGTACAGAGTCACTGTTTATTCAGGGTAAGAGTCACTCACTGTGTAACTGTACAGAGTCACTGTTTATTCAGGGTAAGGGTCACTCACTGTAACTGTACAGAGTCACTGTTTATTCAGGGTAAGGGTCACTCACTGTGTAACTGTACAGAGTCACTGTTTATTCAGGGTAAGGGTCACTCACTGTGTAACTGTACAGAGTCACTGTTTATTCAGGGTAAGGGTCACTCACTGTGTAACTGTACAGAGTCACTGTTTATTCAGGGTAAGGGTCACTCACTGTGTAACTGTACAGAGTCACTGTTTATTCAGGGTAAGGGTCACTCACTGTGTAACTGTACAGAGTCACTGTTTATTCAGGGTAAGGGTCACTCACTGTGTAACTGTACAGAGTCACTGTTTATTCAGGGTAAGGGTCACTCACTGTAACTGTACAGAGCCACTGTTTATTCAGGGTAAGGGTCACTCACTGTGTAACTGTACAGAGTCACTGTTTATTCAGGGTAAGGGTCACTCACTGTAACTGTACAGAGTCACTGTTTATTCAGGGTAAGGGTCACTCACTGTGTAACTGTACAGAGTCACTGTGTATTCAGGGTAAGGGTCACTCACTGTAACTGTACAGAGTCACTGTTTATTCAGGGTAAGGGTCACTCACTGTGTAACTGTACAGAGTCACTGTTTATTCAGGGTAAGGGTCACTCACTGTGTAACTGTACAGAGTCACTGTTTATTCAGGGTAAGGGTCACTCACTGTGTAACTGTACAGAGTCACTGTTTATTCAGGGTAAGGGTCACTCACTGTGTAACTGTACAGAGTCACTGTTTATTCAGGGTAAGGGTCACTCACTGTGGAACTGTACAGAGTCACTGTTTATTCAGGGTAAGGGTCACTCACTGTGTAACTGTACAGAGTCACTGTTTATTCAGGGTAAGGGTCACTCACTGTAACTGTACAGAGTCACTGTTTATTCAGGGTAAGGGTCACTCACTGTGTAACTGTACAGAGTCACTGTTTATTCAGGGTAAGGGTCACTCACTGTAACTGTACAGAGTCGCTGTTTATTCAGGGTAAGGGTCACTCACTGTAACTGTACAGAGTCACTGTTTATTCAGGGTAAGGGTCACTCACTGTGTAACTGTACAGAGTCACTGTTTATTCAGGGTAAGGGTCACTCACTGTAACTGTACAGAGTCACTGTTTATTCAGGGTAAGGGTCACTCACTGTAACTGTACAGAGTCACTGTTTATTCAGGGTAAGGGTCACTCACTGTAACTGTACAGAGTCACTGTTTATTCAGGGTAAGGGTCACTCACTGTAACTGTACACAGTCACTGTTTATTCAGGGTAAGGGTCACTCACTGTAACTGTACAGCGTCACTGTTTATTCAGGGTAAGGGTCACTCACTGTAACTGTACAGAGTCACTTTTTATTCAGGGTAAGGGTCACTCACTGTGTAACTGTACAGAGTCACTGTTTATTCAGGGTAAGGGTCACTCACTGTGTAACTGTACAGAGTCACTGTTAATTCAGGGTAAGGGTCACTCACTGTAACTGTACAGAGTCACTGTTTATTCAGGGTAAGGGTCACTCACTGTGTAACTGTACAGAGTCACTGTTTATTCAGGGTAAGGGTCACTCACTGTGTAACTGTACAGAGTCACTGTTTATTCAGGGTAAGGGTCACTCACTGTGTAACTGTACAGAGTCACTGTTTATTCAGGGTAAGGGTCACTCACTGTAACTGTACAGAGTCACTGTTTATTCAGGGTAAGGGTCACTCACTGTAACTGTGCAGAGTCACAGTTTGTTCAGGGTAAGAGTCACTCACTGTAACTGTACAGAGTCACTGTTTATTCAGGGTAAGGGTCACTCACTGTGTAACTGTACAGAGTCACTGTTTATTCAGGGTAAGGGTCACTCACTGTGTAACTGTACAGAGTCACTGTTTATTCAGGGTAAGGGTCACTCACTGTAACTGTACAGAGTCACTGTTTATTCAGGGTAAGGGTCACTCACTGTGTAACTGTACAGAGTCACTGTTTATTCAGGGTAAGGGTCACTCACTGTAACTGTACAGAGTCACTGTTTATTCAGGGTAAGGGTCACTCACTGTGTAACTGTACAGAGTCACTGTTTATTCAGGGTAAGGATCACTCACTGTAACTCTACAGACTCACTGTTTATTCAGGGTAAGGGTCACTCACTGTAACTGTACAGAGTCACTGTTTATTCAGGGTAAGGGTCACTCACTGTAACTGTACAGAGTCACTGTGTATTCAGGGTAAGGGTCACTCACTGTAACTGTGCAGAGTCACTGTTTATTCAGGGTAAGTGTCACTCACTGTGTAACTGTACAGAGTCACTGTTTATTCAGGGTAAGGGTCACTCACTGTGTAACTGTACAGAGTCACTGTTTATTCAGGGTAAGGGTCACTCACTGTAACTGTACAGAGTCACTGTTTATTCAGGGTAAGGGTCACTCACTGTGTAACTGTACAGAGTCACTGTTTATTCAGGGTAAGCGTCACTCACTGTAACTGTACAGTCACTGTTTATTCAGGGTAAGGGTCACTCACTGTAACTGTACAGAGTCACTGTTTATTCAGGGTAAGAGTCACTCACTGTAACTGTACAGAGTCACTGTTTATTCAGGGTAAGGGTCACTCACTGTAACTGTGCAGAGTCACTGTTTATTCAGGGTAAGGATCACTCACTGTAACTGTACAGAGTCACTGTTTATTCAGGGTAAGAGTCACTCACTGTAACTGTACAGAGTCACTGTTTATTCAGGGTAAGAGTCACTCACTGTAACTGTACAGAGTCACTGTTTATTCAGGGTAAGGGTCACTCACTGTAACTGTACAGAGTCACTGTTTATTCAGGGTAAGGGTCACTCACTGTAACTGTACAGAGTCACTGTTTATTCAGGGTAAGGGTCACTCACTGTAACTGTACAGAGTCACTGTTTATTCAGGGTAAGCGTCACTCACTGTGTAACTGTACAGAGTCACTGTTTATTCAGGGTAAGGGTCACTCACTGTAACTGTACAGAGTCACTGTTTATTCATGGTAAGGGTCACTCACTTTAACTGTACAGAGTCACTGTTTATTCAGGGTAAGGGTCACTCACTGTGTAACTGTACAGAGTCACTGTTTATTCAGGGTAAGGGTCACTCACTGTGTAACTGTACAGAGTCACTGTTTATTCAGGGTAAGGGTCACTCACTGTGTAACTGTACAGAGTCACTGTTTATTCAGGGTAAGGGTCACTCACTGTGTAACTGTACAGAGTCACTGTTTATTCAGGGTAAGGGTCACTCACTGTGTAACTGTACAGAGTCACTGTTTATTCAGGGTAAGGGTCCTCACTGTGTAACTGTACAGAGTCACTGTTTATTCAGGGTAAGGGTCACTCACTGTAACTGTACAGAGTCACTGTTTATTCAGGGTGAGGGTCACTCACTGTGCAACTGTACAGAGTCACTGTTTATTCAGGGTAAGGGTCACTCACTGTGTAACTGTACAGAGTCACTGTTTATTCAGGGTAAGCGTCACTCACTGTAACTGTACAGAGTCACTGTTTATTCAGGGTAAGGGTCACTCACTGTAAATGTACAGAGTCACTGTTTATTCAGGATAAGGGTCACTCACTAACTGTACAGAGTCACTGTTTATTCAGGGTAAGGGTCACTCACTGTGTAACTGTACAGAGTCACTGTTTATTCAGGGTAAGGGTCACTCACTGTAACTGTACAGAGTCACTGTTTATTCAGGGTAAGGGTCACTCACTGTAACTGTACAGAGTCACTGTTTATTCAGGGTAAGGGTCACTCACTGTGTAACTGTACAGAGTCACTGTTTATTCAGGGTAAGGGTCACTCACTGTAACTGTACAGAGTCACTGTTTATTCAGGGTAAGGGTCACTCACTGTGTAACTGTACAGAGTCACTGTTTATTCAGGGTAAGGGTCACTCACTGTGTAACTGTACAGAGTCACTGTTTATTCAGGGTAAGGGTCACTCACTGTAACTGTACAGAGTCACTGTTTATTCAGGGTAAGGGTCACTCACTGTGTAACTGTGCAGAGTCACTGTTTATTCAGGGTAAGGGTCACTCACTGTGTAACTGTACAGAGTCACTGTTTATTCAGGGTAAGGTCACTCACTGTGTAACTGTACAGAGTCACTGTTTATTCAGGGTAAGGGTCACTCACTGTAACTGTACAGAGTCACTGTTTATTCAGGGTAAGGGTCACTCACTGTGTAACTGTACAGAGTCACTGTTTATTCAGGGTAAGGGTCACTCACTGTAACTGTACAGAGTCACTGTTTATTCAGGGTAAGGGTCACTCACTGTAACTGTACAGAGTCACTGTTTATTCAGGGTAAGGGTCACTCACTGTAACTGTACAGAGTCACTGTTTATTCAGGGTAAGGGTCACTCACTGTGTAACTGTACACAGTCACTGTTTATTCAGGGTAAGGGTCACTCACTGTGTAACTGTACAGAGTCACTGTTTATTCAGGGTAAGGGTCACTCACTGTAACTGTACAGAGTCACTGTTTATTCAGGGTAAGGGTCACTCACTGTGTAACTGTACAGAGTCACTGTTTATTCAGGGTAAGGGTCACTCACTGTGTAACTGTACAGAGTCACTGTTTATTCAGGGTAAGGGTCACTCACTGTGTAACTGTACAGAGTCACTGTTTATTCAGGGTAAGGGTCACTCACTGTGTAACTGTACAGAGTCACTGTTTATTCAGGGTAAGGGTCACTCACTGTAACTGTACAGAGTCACTGCTTATTCAGGGTAAGGGTCACTCACTGTAACTGTACAGAGTCACTGTTTATTCAGGGTAAGGGTCACTCACTGTAACTGTACAGAGTCACTGTTTATTCAGGGTAAGGGTCACTCACTGTGTAACTGTACAGAGTCACTGTTTATTCAGGGTAAGGGTCACTCACTGTGTAACTGTACAGAGTCACTGTTTATTCAGGGTAAGAGTCACTCACTGTAACTGTACAGAGTCACTGTTTATTCAGGGTAAGGGTCACTCACTGTGTAACTGTACAGAGTCACTGTTTATTCAGGGTAAGGGTCACTCACTGTGTAACTGTACAGAGTCACTGTTTATTCAGTGTAAGGGTCACTCACTGTGTAACTGTACAGAGTCACTGTTTATTCAGGGTAAGGGTCACTCACTGTGTAACTGTACAGAGTCACTGTTTATTCAGGGTAAGGGTCACTCACTGTAACTGTACAGAGTCACTGTTTATTCAGGGTAAGGGTCACTCACTGTGTAACTGTACAGAGTCACTGTTTATTCAGGGTAAGGGTCACTCACTGTGTAACTGTACAGAGTCACTGTTTATTCAGGGTAAGGGTCACTCACTGTGTAACTGTACAGAGTCACTGTTTATTCAGGGTAAGGGTCACTCACTGTGTAACTGTACAGAGTCACTGTTTATTCAGGGTAAGGGTCACTCACTGTAACTGTACAGAGTCACTGTTTATTCAGGGTAAGGGTCACTCACTGTAACTGTACAGAGTCACTGTTTATTCAGGGTAAGGGTCACTCACTGTGTAACTGTACAGAGTCACTGTTTATTCAGGGTAAGAGTCACTCACTGTAACTGTACAGAGTCACTGTTTATTCAGGGTAAGGGTCACTCACTGTGTAACTGTACAGAGTCACTGTTTATTCAGGGTAAGGGTCACTCACTGTGTAACTGTGCAGAGTCACTGTTTATTCAGGGTAAGGGTCACTCACTGTGTAACTGTACAGAGTCACTGTTTATTCAGGGAAAGGTCACTCACTGTGTAACTGTACAGAGTCACTGTTTATTCAGGGTAAGGGTCACTCACTGTGTAACTGTACAGAGTCACTGTTTATTCAGGGTAAGGGTCACTCACTGTGTAACTGTACAGGGTCACTGTTTATTCAGGGTAAGGGTCACTCACTAACTGTACAGAGTCACTGTTTATTCAGGGTAAGGGTCACTCACTGTAACTGTACAGAGTCACTGTTTATTCAGGGTAAGGGTCACTCACTGTGTAACTGTACAGAGTCACTGTTTATTCAGGGTAAGGGTCACTCACTGTGTAACTGTACAGAGTCACTGTTTATTCAGGGTAAGGGTCACTCACTGTAACTGTACAGAGTCACTGTTTATTCAGGGTAAGTGTCACTCACTGTAACTGTACAGAGTCACTGTTTATTCAGGGTAAGGGTCACTCACTGTAACTGTACAGAGTCACTGTTTATTCAGGGTAAGGGTCACTCAGTGTAACTGTACAGAGTCACTGTTTATTCAGGGTAAGGGTCACTCACTGTAACTGTACAGAGTCACTGTTTATTCCGGGTAAGAGTCACTCACTGTGTAACTGTACAGAGTCACTGTTTATTCAGGGTAAGGGTCACTCACTGTAACTGTACAGAGTCACTGTTTATTCAGGGTAAGGGTCACTCAGTGTAACTGTACAGAGTCACTGTTTATTCAGGGTAAGGGTCACTCACTGTAACTGTACAGAGTCACTGTTTATTCAGGGTAAGAGTCACTCACTGTAACTGTACAGAATCACTGTTTATTCAGGGTAAGGGTCACTCACTGTAACTGTACAGAGTCACTGTTTATTCAGGGTAAGGGTCACTCAGTGTAACTGTACAGAGTCACTGTTTATTCAGGGTAAGGGTCACTCAGTGTAACTGTACAGGCAGGGACAGGGTACTGAATTTGGATGATCAGCCATTGAATGGCGGAGCAGGCTCGAGGGGCCGAATGGCCGACTCCTGCTCCTATCCTCTATGTTTCTGTGTTTCTATGTTTGGGGAGTCGGGAGGTGAGACACTCGCCACAGAATACCCAGCCTCTGACCGGCTCTTGATGATTACTGTATTAACCTTGTTACATGTACCTTTAATTTCCTGATTTCTACCCTGCCCTACATTACAGCTACTGTATGTGGTCCTATAAACAACTCCCACCAATGTTTTCTGCCCCTTGCTGTTGCTTCTCTCCACCCAAACTGATTCGAATTCTTGATTTTCGGAGCGAAGATCGTTTCTCTCCACCGTCTTTATCCTATCCCTTATTATCAGGGCTACCCCTCCTCCTTTTCCATTTTGCCTAAAGGTTAAGTCCTGGAATATTTATTTCCCAACCTTGGAGATTAAATGGGTGGGTAGAGTCCGTGATAGGGGAGAGTGTACATGGGCTGTGGGAGGAGATTAAATGGGTGGGTAGAGTCCGTGATAGGGGAGAGTGTACATGGGCTGTGGGAGGAGAATAAATGGGTGGGTAGAGTCAGTGATAGGGAAGAATGTACATGGGCTGTGGGAGGAGATTAAATGGGTGGGTAGAGTCTGTGATAGGGGAGAGTGTACATGGGCTGTGGGAGGAGATTAAATGGGTGGGTAGAGTCCGTGATAGGGGAGAGTGTACATGGGCTGTGGGAGGAGAATAAATGGGTGGGTAGAGTCTCTGATAGGGGAGAGTGAACATGGGCTGTGGGAGGAGATTAAATGGGTGGGTAGAGTCTGTGATAGGGGAGAGTGTCCATGGGCTGTGAGAGGAGATTAAATGGGTGGGTACAGTCCGTGATAGGGGAGAGTGTACATGGGCTGTGGGAGGAGATTAAATGGGTGGGTAGAGTCAGTGATAGGGGAGAGTGTCCATGGGCTGTGGGAGGAGATTAAATGGGTGGGGAGAGTCCATGGTAGGGGAGAGTGTACATGAGCTGTGGGAGGAGGTTAAATGGGTGGGTAGAGTGCGTGATAGGGGAGAGTGTCCATGGGCTGTGGGAGGAGATTAAATGGGTGGGTAGAGTCCATGATCGGGGAGAGTGTACACGGACTGTGGGAGGATATTCAATGGGTGGGTAGAGTCCATGATAGGGGAGAGTGTCCATGGGCTGTGGGAGGAGATTAAATGGGTGGGTAGAGTCCATGAAAGGGGAGAGTGTACATGGGCTGTGGGAGGAGATTAAATGGGTGGGTAGAGTCTGTGATAGGGGAGAGTGTACATGGGCTGTGGGAGGAGATTAAATGGGTGGGTAGAGTCTGTGATAGGGGAGAGTGTACATGGGCTGTGGGAGGAGATTAAATGGGTGGGTAGAGTCCGTGATAGGGGAGAGTGTACATGGGCTGTGGGAGGAGATTAAATGGGTCACAAATGTCAGATCACAATCAAATTACTATGTTCCTCAAAAAGACAGAAACAAACAACATAGAAACACAACCCAGTAAACTGTACAACACCAAAAAATCGTACAGATGGGCCAAAAACGACACGGAAAAATACCAGAAAACAATTAGCAATGCATCAACTCAAGCTCTCTTAGACACCTTTCTGGATAACATATACACTCACAATAAAGAAGGCGTAAACCGGGCAGTTAGTAAACTAAACAATATTTTTGATAATTTGGCAACAAATGCAAACTTGAAAGCTCGCAAGAACAAACCCAAAACAAAAAACTATGAAAAATGGTTTGACCGAGATTGCCATAACATGAGGAAAAAACTTAGAAAAATATCAAACCAAAAACACAGACATCCAGAAAACGAGGAACTACGCCTTACTTATTGTCAGACACTAACACAATACAGAAACACACTCAGAACCAAAAAAGAGCAATATATTAAGAATACACTCAGCTCCATGGAGGAATCCATTGATTCCAATTGTTTCTGGGAAAACTTGAAAACACTACACAAAAAACAACACGACGATTTGGCCATTCAAAATGGGGACACATGGGTAAACCACTTTGAAAAATTATACCAGAAAAACACACTAAGACCAGAGCAACACCAAATATGCAAAAAACTGGAAAAGCTAGAAATGGCCATAAAAGATAACCAAAACCCGCTGGACGCCATAATAACAGAAAAAGAACTTCTTGAAAAACTCAAGGTCCTGCGACCAGGAAAAGCCTGCGGGACAGACGGCATACTAAACGAGATGATTAAACACACAGACAACAAAATGAAACTGGCTATCCTAAAACTCTTCAACTTGGTTCTGAGTGTCGGTTATTTCCCTGATATCTGGAACAAAGGACTCATAACGCCCATATACAAAAGTGGGGACAAAATTGACCCAAACAACTATCGAGGCATCTGTGTAAACAGTAACCTGGGGAAGGTATTCTGTAGCATCATAAACAAAAGACTTATAAACTTCCTTGAGGAGCACAATGTCTTGAGTAAAAGCCAAATTGGATTCCTGCCAAACTATAGAACATCCGATCATATCTTCACCCTACAGACCCTAATTGACAAACACGTTCACCATAACAAAAGCAAAATCTACGCATGCTTTGTAGATTTCCAGAAGGCTTTCGACTCCATCTGGCACGACGGCTTATTCCTGAAACTTATCGAAAGTGGGGTAGGAGGGAAAACATATGATGTAATTAAATCAATGTATACAAACAACAAATGTGCAGTTAAAATTGGAGACAAACAAACAAAATACTTCCCACAGGGGCGGGGGGTGACGCAGGGCTCGCCAATCTCACCAACACTCTTTAATATTTACATAAATGGATTGGCAAAACTACTTGAACAATCTACAGCACCCGGCCTCACCCTATATGAATCCAAGGTTAAATTCCTCCTCTATGCAGACGACCTGGTTCTGCTGTCACCTACTAAAGAGGGGCTACAGCAAAACCTGGACCTGCTGGAGTCGTACTGCCAGACTTGGGCCCTGACAATAAATCCCCAAAAAACCAAAGTCCTTGTGTTCCAGCAAAGATCCAAACATCAGGGACCCAAAATAAATTTCACAGTAGGAACAACCAAAATTGAACAAACCACTAACTACACATACTTGGGCTTAAAAATCAGTTCTACGGGAAACTTCAAACTGGCTGTGAATGAACTGAAAGAGAAAGCAAGAAGGGCTTTCTATGCCATCAAAAAATCAATCCAAATAGAAATCCCAATTAGCATTTGGCTCAAAATTTTCAAATCAGTAATTGAACCAATTGCACTCTATGGCAGTGAAGTATGGGGACCGCTAACTCAACAAGAATTTGCAAAATGGGACAAACACCCAATTGAGATCCTACATGCAGAATTCTGTAAAAGTATCCTCCGGACTCAAAGGAAAACAGTAAACAATGCATGCAGGGCGGAACTAGGCCAATATCCATTAATAATCACTATCCAAAAAAGAGCCACCAAATTTTGGAATCACCTACAAATGAGCAATCCCCAATGCTATCACTACGACGCCCTGAAATGCCAAGAGCTGACCATAAAGAAGAATACCCTCAGTCAACTAGTCCTGGGACTCAGTGAAGTAACTACTAACAATACTAACAATAACCAGCCCCAGGACAGTGACAGGGTAACACAAAGAATTCGACCCAACACAATCGTCGCTAAGCAAAAGGAAAAATATCTGACATATTGGGCAGAAACAACAAAAACCCAAAGCAAACTCAATTGCTACTTGGCCCTAAACAGACAATACAACATAGCTGATTACCTGACCATGGTAAAGGATAACAAACTGAGAAGAACCTTGACAAGGTACAGACTTAGCGAACATAGCCTAGCGATCGAAAAAGGCAGACACAGGCAGACCAGGCTGCCAAGAGAGGACAGGATATGCTCTCACTGCAGTCAGGGAGTGGTGGAGACAGAGATGCACTTCCTCACAGCTTGTGGAAAATATCAGGGCATCAGGGAGAATTTCTACCAAAAATTCTCACAAATATGCCCTGATTTCAGAAATCTGAGTGACAACCAAAAACTCCCATTCCTACTGGGAGAGGAGAGAAACTGTATAACACTGGCGGCACACTATGTTACAGCTTGCCATGAACAGAGGGACAACCAGTAAACTAAGAAAAGAATATATATAAACAATGCGAATGTATATTTATACACTCAGGGATATACCTGTTTATACACTGTATGAATAGAACTGCGTTTATGTGCTAAACCATAAATGTATTTTGATGCTTTGGCAACATAAGATGTAACTTATCATGCCAACAAAGCGATTTGAATTGTGAATTGTGAATTGTGGGTGGGTAGAGTCCATGATAGGGGAGAGTGTACATGGGCTGTGGGAGGAGATTAAATGGGTGGGTAGAGTCTGTGATAGGGGAGAGTGTACATGGGCTGTGGGAGGAGATTAAATGGGTGGGCAGAGTCTGTGATAGGGGAGAGTGTACATGGGCTGTGGGAGGAGATTAAATGGGTGGGTAGAGTCTGTGATAGGGGAGAGTGTACATGGGCTGTGGGAGGAGATTAAATGGGTGGGTAGAGTCTGTGATAGGGGAGAGTGTACATGGGCTATGGGAGGAGATTAAATGGGTGGGTAGAGTCCGTGATAGGGGAGAGTGTACATGGGCTGTGGGAGGAGATTAAATGGGTGGGTAGAGTCCGTGATAGGGGAGAGTGTACATGGGCTGTGGGAGGAGATTAAACGGGTGGGTAGAGTCCGTGATAGGGGAGAGTGTACATGGGCTGTGGGAGGAGATTAAATGGGTGGACACAGTCTATGATTGGACAGCCTCGAATCTCACGGGTTTTCATTGATGTTTCCAGGCTGACTCCTCGGAGTGAAGATGAAAATTTCATCGGCCGGGTTCCTGCTCTT
The DNA here is from genome assembly GCF_052327205.1 of Somniosus microcephalus. Taxonomy (NCBI): domain Eukaryota; kingdom Metazoa; phylum Chordata; class Chondrichthyes; order Squaliformes; family Somniosidae; genus Somniosus; species Somniosus microcephalus. The sequence goes on along the minus strand of NC_140998.1, from coordinate 217,603,156 downwards.
CCTCTTGACCAGGGGAGTTCTCAACTTCATACCCAATCACAGCAAAGATAGCGTCACGCACAAGGTCATCACGAAGAATGCAGCCCTGCGGATTACCTACAGAATGTTCCAGGAACTACCCAACTTCGAAGGCAATGTGCTCCCTCCCAACTCCATCCCGGTGAGCCTCAGCACCACGACTTGTCTCGATCTCTGTCTCACTGGGGGAATGGGATCTACGGGCACCTCAACCAAGATTCACTCTTCACGTGTCAGCCCAGAGAGTGAGTGTCGGACGTGGAGCTGCCTGAGCGAGCCCACAGCACGGTTCCTCCAACACGGCCCCGTCTCTCCACTGTGTCCAGAGATGTCTCCACACTCAATCCACCTGGAAATAACCCACTATTGCACTCAAAGACCACGGGACAGTGTTTGATGGGACAGTGTAGAGGGAGCTTTACTCTGTATCTAACCCCGTGCTGTACCTGCCCTGGGACTGTTTGATGGGACAGTGTAGAGGGAGCTTTACTCTGTATCTAACCCGTGCTGTACCTGCCCTGGGAGTGTTTGATGGGACAGTGTAGAGGGAGCTTTACTCTGTATCTAACCCCGTGCTGTACCTGCCCTGGGAGTGTTTGATGGGACAGTGTAGAGGGAGCTTTGCTCTGTATCTAACCCCGTGCTGTACCTGCCCTGGGACTGTTTGATGGGACAGTGTAGAGGGAGCTTTACTCTGTATCTAACCCATGCTGTACCTGCCCTGGGACTGTTTGCTGGGACAGTGTAGAGGGAGCTTTGCTCTGTATCAAACCCCGTGCTGTACCTGCCCTGGGAGTATTGATGGGACAGTGTAGAGGAAGCTTTACTCTGTATCTAACCTGTGCTGTAGCTGGCCTGGGAGTGTTTGATGGGACAGTGTAGAGGGAGCTTTACTCTGTATCTAACCCGTGCTGTAGCTGCCCTGGGAGTGTTTGATGGGACAGTGTAGAGGGAGCTTTACTCTGTATCTAACCCGTGCTGTACCTGCCCTGGGAGTGTTTGATGGGACAGTGTAGAGGGAGCTTTACTCTGTATCTAACCCCGTGCTGTACCTGCCCTGGGAGTGTTTCATGGGACAGTGTAGAGGGAGCTTTACTCTGTATCTAACCCGTGCTGTATCTGTCCTGGGAGTGTATGATGGGGACAGTGAAGAGGGAGCTTTACTCTGTATCTAACCCCGTGCTGTACCTGTCCTGGGAGTGTTTGATGGGGACAGTGAAGAGGGAGCTTTACTCTGTATCTAACCCGTGCTGTACCTGCCCTGGGAGTGTTTGATGGGACAGTGTAGAGGGAGCTTTACTCTGTATCTAACCCTGTGCTGTACCTGCCCAGGAGTGTTTGATGGGACAGTGCAGAGGGAGCTTTACTCTGTATCTAACCCCATGCTGTACCTGCCCTGGGAGTGTTTGATGGGACAGTGTAGAGGGAGCTTTACTCTGTATCTAACCCCGTGCTGTACCTGCCCTGGGAGTGTTTGATGGGACAGTGTAGAGGGAGCTTTACTCTGTATCTAACCCGTGCTGTACCTGCCCTGGGAGTGTTTGATGGGACAGTGTAGAGGGAGCTTTACTCTGTATCTAACCCCGTGCTGTACCTGCCCTGGGAGTGTTTGATGGGACAGTGTAGAGGGAGCTTTACTCTGTATCTAACCCGTGCTGTACCTGCCCCGGGAGTGTTTGATGGGACAGTGTAGAGGGAGCTTTACTCTGTATCTAACCCATGCTGTACCTGCCCTGGGAGTGTTTGATGGGGCAGTGTAGAGGGAGCTTTACTCTGTATCTAACCCATGCTGTACCTGCCCTGGGAGTGTTTGATGGGACAGTGTAGAGGGAGCTTTACTCTGTATCTAACCCCGTGCTGTACCTGCCCTGGGAGTGTTTGATGGGACAGTGTAGAGGGAGCTTTACTCTGTATCTAACCCGTGCTGTACCTGCCCCGGGAGTGTTTGATGGGACAGTGTAGAGGGAGCTTTACTCTGTATCTAACCCATGCTGTACCTGCCCTGGGAGTGTTTGATGGGGCTGTGTAGAGGGAGCTTTACTCTGTATCTAACCCCGTGCTGTACCTGCCCTGGGAGTGTTTGATGGGACAGTGTAGAGGGAGCTTTACTCTGTATCTAACCCGTGCTGTACCTGCCCTGGGAGTGTTTGATGGGACAGTGTAGAGGGAGCTTTACTCTGTATCTCACCCGTGCTGTACCTGCCCTGGGAGTGTTTGATGGGACAGTGTAGAGGGAGCTTTACTCTGTATCTAACCCGTGCTGTACCTGCCCCGGGAGTGTTTGATGGGACAGTGTAGAGGGAGCTTTACTCTGTATCTAACCCCGTGCTGTACCTGCCCTGGGAGTGTTTGATGGGACAGTGTAGAGGGAGCTTTACTCTGTATCTAACCTGTGCTGTACCTGCCCTGGGAGTGTTTGATGGGACAGTGTAGAGGGAGTTTAATCTGTATCTAACCCCGTGCTGTACCTGCCCTGGGAGTGTTTGATGGGACAGTGTAGAGGGAGCTTTACTCAGTATCTAACCCGAGCTGTACCTGCCCTGGGAGTGTTTGATGGGACAGTGTAGAGGGAGCTTTACTCTGTATCTAACCCGAGCTGTACCTGCCCTGGAAGTGTTTGATGGGACATGTTGCCCGGAATTTAACCTCAATCATCGTCCCTTGCAGGCTGCGGAGTTGACAGCGGAGAAGCTTTTCCAGTTGTACTACGGAGGGACCATTTCAGCCTCGAGGTTGAGCCAGGCAATGGATGAGATTGCAAACGCCAATGCTTTTGTGGATGTTTGGTACGTCTTCTCTTCTTTACGACACTTTGATTCGGAGAGTTTTGTGAGCAGTAAGGCCAAGATCCTGGAACTGCAGACGAGTGTCGTCCAGAACATTCAGCGGGAGAATTTCCGATCGGCTCGGAAGAACATGGGGAATCTGCTGCACACACTGCAGGTAGGCAGGGTCCTCACCATGAAGGGTTTCAGGTGGTCCGCGCTCCCAGCTCTGCCCTTTATTTCCATTTCGCCTTTCTCCACGGGCTCCGAGCGTCTTCCTCCCAAAGGCCCATCCTTCGGGGATGAGCTCGGACAGCGAGCGCCCGCTGGACATTGCACCTTGACTGGCATCATGGTGAACGGGTCACCTTGGGCCCAGTGCAGCGTAGGTTTACAGCAACAACCTGTGACATGAATCAGTCAATACTGAGCGGCCTGCAGGTAGCGCTGTCCAGGGAGAATATAAATACTCGGGCACGGGCCCAGCTTGCGCAGGCCATTCTTAACAGGAACTAGTGAAGGACACAACTAGACCTCCATGTTGTTAAACAGTTGATTAAAGCTTTGTTTAACGCTTAGACCAAGTGCCTGGTCGTTTTCTTACGTCAACCTGCATTTATATAGCGCCTTTAACGTAGTAAAAACTCCCAAGGTGCTTCACAGGAGCATAAATCAGACAATATTTGACACCGAGCCACATCAGGAGATATTAGGACAGGCGACTAAAAGCTGGGTCAAAGAGGTCGGTTTTAAGGAGCGTTTTAAAGGAGGGGAGAGAGGTGGAGAGGTTTAGGGAGGGAATTCCAGAGCTCGGGGCCCAGGCGGCTGAAGGCACGGCCGCCAATGGTGGAGCGATGGAAATTGGGGGGATGGGCAAGAGGCCGGAATTGGAGGAGCGCAGAGATCTCGGAGGGTTGTAGGGGGCTGGAGGAGGTTACAGAGATAGGGAGAGTTGTAGGGGCTGGAGGAGGTTACAGAGATAGGGAGGTTTGTAGGGGCTGGAGGAGGTTACAGAGATAGGGAGGGTTGTATGGGCTGGAGGAGGTTACAGAGATAGGGAGGGTTGTAGGGGCTGGAGGAGGTTACACAGATAGGGAGGGTTGTAGGGGCTGGAGGAGGTTACAGAGATAGGGAGGGTTGTAGGGGGCTGGAGGAGGTTACAGAGATAGGGAGGTTTGTAGGGGCTGGAGGAGGTTACAGAGATAGGGAGGGTTGTAGGGGGCTGGAGGAGGTTACAGAGATAGGGAGGGTTGTAGGGGCTGGAGGAGGTTACAGAGATAGGGAGGGTTGTAGGGGCTGGAGGAGGTTACAGAGATAGGGAGGGTTGTAGGGGGCTGGAGGAGGTTACAGAGATAGGGAGGGTTGTAGGGGGCTGGAGGAGGTTACAGAGATAGGGAGGGTTGTAGGGGCTGGAGGAGGTTACAGAGATAGGGAGGGTTGTAGGGGGCTGGAGGAGGTTACAGAGATAGGGAGGGTTGTAGAGGCTGGAGGATGTTACAGAGATAGGGAGGGTTGTAGGGGCTGGAGGAGGTTACAGAGATAGGGAGGGTTGTAGGGGCTGGAGGAGGTTACACAGATAGGGAGGGTTGTAGGGGCTGGAGGAGGTTACAGAGATAGGGAGGGTTGTAGGGGGCTGGAGGAGGTTACAGAGATAGGGAGGTTTGTAGGGGGCTGGAGGAGGTTACAGAGATAGGGAGGGGCGAGGAGGCTGGTGGAGGTTTACAGAGATAGGGAGGGTTGTAGGGGGCTGGAGGAGGTTACAGAGATAGGGAGGGTTGTAGGGGCTGGAGGAGGTTACAGAGATAGGGAGGGGTGTAGTGGCTGGAGGAGGTTACAGAGATAGGGAGGGTTGTAGGGGCTGGAGGAGGTTACAGAGATAGGGAGGGTTGTAGGGGCTGGAGGAGGTTACAGAGATAGGGAGGGTTGTAGGGGCTGGAGGAGGTTACAGAGATAGGGAGAATTGTAGGGGCTGGAGGAGGTTACAGAGATAGGGAGGGTTGTAGGGGCTGGTGGAGGTTACAGAGATAGGGAGGGTTGTAGGGGCTGGAGGAGGTTACAGAGATAGGGAGGGTTGTAGTGGCTGGAGGAGGTTACAGAGATAGGGAGGGGTGTAGGGGCTGGAGGAGGTTACAGAGATAGGGAGGGTTGTAGGGGGCTGGTGGAGGTTTACAGAGATAGGGAGGGTTGTAGGGGGCTGGAGGAGGTTACAGAGATAGGGAGGGTTGTAGCAGCTGGAGGAGGTTACAGAGATAGGGAGGGTTGTAGGGGCAGGAGGAGGTTACAGAGATAGGTAGGGTTGTAGGGGCTGGAGGAGGTTACAGAGATAGGGAGGGTTGTAGGGGCAGGAGGAGGTTACAGAGATAGGTAGGGTTGTAGGGGCTGTAGGAGGTTACAGAGATAGGGTGAGTTGTAGGGGCTGGAGGAGGTTACAGAGATAGGGACGGTTGTAGGGGCTGGAGGAGGTTACAGAGATAGGGAGGGTTGTAGGGGCTGGAGGAGGTTACAGAGATAGGGAGGGTTGTAGGGGCTGGAGGAGGTTACAGAGATAGGGAGGGTTGTAGGGGCTGGAGGAGGTTACAGAGATAGGGAGGGTTGTAGGGGCTGGAGGAGGTTACAGAGATAGGGAGGGTTGTAGGGGCTGGAGGAGGTTACAGAGATAGGGAGGGTTGTAGGGGCTGGAGGAGGTTACAGAGATAGGGAGGGTTGTAGGGGCTGGAGGAGGTTACAGAGATAGGGAGGGTTGTAGGGGGCTGGAGGAGGTTACAGAGATAGGGAGGGTTGTAGGGGCTGGAGGAGGTTACAGAGATAGGGAGGGGTGTAGGGGCTGGTGGAGGTTTACAGAGATAGGGAGGGTTGTAGGGGGCTGGAGGAGGTTACAGAGATAGGGAGGGTTGTAGGGGCTGGAGGAGGTTACAGAGATAGGGAGGGGTGTAGGGGCTGGAGGAGGTTACAGAGATAGGGAGGGTTGTAGGGGGCTGGAGGAGGTTACAGAGATAGGGAGGGTTGTAGGGGCTGGTGGAGGTTTACAGAGATAGGGAGGGTTGTAGGGGCTGGAGGAGGTTACAGAGATAGGGAGGGTTGTAGGGGCTGGAGGAGGTTACAGAGATAGGGGGGGTTGTAGGGGCTGGAGGAGGTTACAGAGATAGGGAGGGGTGTAGGGGCTGGAGGAGTTTACAGAGATAGGGAGGGGCGAGGAGGCCACGGAGCGATTTGACTACAAGGATGATACCTGTACTTCAAGTGTTAAATCACGAGGAGAGATTCCCAGACTAGGAATAAAAGCTAAACATACTTGAAATTCTCAGCAGGTCAGGCAGCCTCTGTGGAAAGAGAAACAGAGTTAACGTTTCAGGTCGTTGACCTTTCGTCAGACCTTTTACACAAACGAGGGTTATATTCCCTGGAATTTAGCAGGTTAAGGGGTGATCTGATCGAAGTTTTGAAGATATTAAGGGGAACTGATGGGGTAGACAGAGAGAAACTATTTCCGCTGGTTGGGGAGTCTAGGACTAGGGGGCAGAGTCTAAAAATTAGAGCCAGACCTCTCAGGAGTGAAGTTAGGAAACACTTCGACACACAAAGGGTGGGAGAAGTTTGGAACTCTCTTCCGCAAACGGCAATCGATGCCGGGGTCAATAGTTAATTTTAAATCTGAAATTGATAGATTTTTGTTAACCAAAGGTATTGAGGGAACTGGGGCAAAGGCGGGTGGGTGGAGTTAGATCACAGATCAGCCACGATCTCATTGAATGGTGCAACAGGCTCAAGGGGCTGAATGGGCCTCCTGTTCCTGTGTAACAGGCTCGAGGGGCTGAATGGCCTCCTCCTGTTCCTGTGTAACAGGCTCGAGGGGCTGAATGGGCCTCCTCCTGTTCCTGTGTAACAGGCTCGAGGGGCTGAATGGGCCTCCTCCTGTTCCTGTGTAACAGGCTCGAGGTGCTGAATGGGCCTCCTCCTGTTCCTGTGTAACAGGCTCGAGGGGGCTGAATGGGCCTCCTCCTGTTCCTGTGTAACAGGTTCGAGGTGCTGAATGGGCCTCCTCCTGTTCCTGTGTAACAGGCTCGAGGGGCTGAATGGGCCTCCTCCTGTTCCTGTGTAACAGGCTCGAGGGGCTGAATGGCCTCCTCCTGTTCCTGTGTAACAGGCTCGAGGGGCTGATTGGGCTTCCTCCTGTTCCTGTGTAACAGGCTCGAGGGGCTGAATGGGCCTCCTCCTGTTCCTGTGTAACAGGCTCGAGGGGCTGAATGGGCCTCCTCCTGTTCCTGTGTAACAGGCTCAAGGGGCTGAATGGGCCTCCTCCTGTTCCTGTGTAACAGGCTCGAGGGGCTGAATGGGCCTCCTCCTGTTCTTGTGTAACAGGCTCGATGGACTGAATGGGCCTCCTCCTGTTCCTGTGTAACAGGCTCGAGGGGCTGATTGGGCATCCTCCTGTTCCTGTGTAACAGGCTCGAGGGGCTGAATGGGCCTCCTCCTGTTCCTGTGTAACAGGCTCGAGGGGCTGAATGGGCCTCCTCCTGTCCCTGTGTTACAGGCTCAAGAGGCTGAATGGGCCTCCTCCTGTTCCTGTGTAACAGGCTCGAGGGGCTGAATGGGCCTCCTCCTGTTCCTGTGTAACAGGCTCGAGGGGCTGAATGGGCCGCCTCCTGTTCCTGTGTAACAGGCTCGAGGGGCTGAATGGCCTCCTCCTGTTCCTGTGTTAAGAAGGGGAAAATTGAATATGAGAGTAAGCTTGCAGGGAACATAAAAACTGACTGTAAAAGCTTTTATAGATATGTGAAGAGAAAAAGATTGGTGAAGTCAAGTGTAGGTCCCTTGCAGTCAGAATCAGGGGAATTTATAATGGGGAACAAAGAAATGGCTGACCAACTAAATACATATTTTGGTTCTGTCTTCACAAAGGAGGACACAAATAACCTCCCAGAGATGTCGGGGAACAGAGGGTCTGATGAAAGGGAGGAACTGAAAGAAATCAGTATTTGTAGGGAAATGGTGTTTGGGAAATTGACGGGATTGAAGGCCGATAAATCCCCAGGGCCTGATAATCTACATCCGAGGGTACTTAAGGAAGTGGCCCTAGAAATAGTAGATGCATTGCTGGTCATCTTCCAACATTCGATGGAATCTGGAACAGTACCCATGGATTGGAGGGTAGCTAATGTTACCCCACTATTCAAAAAAGGTGGTAGAGAGAAAACGGGGAATTACTCAGAGAACAGTGAACCTGTGGAATTCTCTACCACAGAAGGCACTGGAGGCCAATTCATTAAATATATTCAAGAAGGAGTTGGATATATTCCTTAAGGCTAAAGGGATCAAGGGATATGGGGTGAAGGCAGGGACAGGGTACTGAATTTGGATGACCATCCATGATCGAATTGAATGGTGGCGCAGGCTCGAGGGGCCAAATGGCCTACTCCTGCTCCTATCTTCTATGTTTCTATGTTTCCATGTTTCCCTGCCCAGGATTTTTATAGTCACAGCAACTGGATCGAATTGGGCTTCACAACACCGAACAGCAACATCATCAAGCCGGACATGGACATCGGAAAGAGGGCAGGTAAGAACCAGAACCCAATCACAATCACTGACTCTCACTGGGGTACAGTTACACAGGGACAGGAGGAGTCCGCTCAACCCCCTCGAGCCTGTTACACAGGAACAGGAGGAGGCCCATTCAGCCCCTCGAGCCTGTTACACAGTGTGGTAAACCACTGTTTGTATTCAACTGTGTACATGCCTGGACATGCCTCGGCTGACACCTCCCACAAGTCCTAGTATAAAGGTGACTGCTCCCCAGCCCCTTTCTATTTCTGGACCGGTCGACCACTCGAGGCAGACCTTCATTCTTTTGTTAATAAAAGCCTTTAGTTACTCTCTTAACTCTCAGTCTTTTATGAGTAATTGATAGCGCATCAAACAGGAACAGGAGGAGGCCCATTCAGCCCCTCGAGCCTGTTACACAGGGACAGGAGGAGTCCGCTCAGCCCCTTCGAGCCTGTTACACAGGAACAGGAGGGGGCCCACTCAGCCCCTCGAGCCTGTTACACAGGAACAGGAGGAGGCCCATTCAGCCCCTCGAGCCTGTTACACAGGAACAGGAGGAGGCCCATTCAGCCCCCTCGAGCCTGTTACACAGGAACAGGAGGAGGCCCATTCAGCCCCTCGAGCCTGTTACACAGGGACAGGAGGAGGCCCATTCAGCCCCCTCGAGCCTGTTACACAGGAACAGGAGGAGGCCCATTCAAACCCTCAAGCCTGTTACACAGGAACAGGAGGAGGCCCATTCAGCCCCTCGAGCCTGTTACACAGGAACAGGAGGAGGCCCATTCAGCCCCTCGTGCCTGTTACACAGGAACAGGAGGAGGCCATTCAAACCCTCGAGCCTGTTACACAGGAACAGGAGGAGGCCCATTCAGCCCCTCGAGCCTGTTACACGGGAACAGGAGGAGGCCCTTTCAGCCCCTCGAGCCTGTTGCACAGGAACAGGAGGAGGCCCATTCAGCCCCTCGAGCCTGTTACACAGGAACAGGAGGAGGCCCATTCAGCCCCTCGAGCCTGTTGCACAGGAAAAGGAGGAGGCCCATTCAGCCCCTCGAGCCTGTTACACAGGAACAGGAAGAGGCCCATTCAGCCCCTCGAGCCTGTTACACAGGAACAGGAGGAGGCCCATTCAGCCCCTCCAGCCTGTTACACAGGAACAGGAGGAGGCCCATTCAGCCCCTCGAGCCTGTTACACAGGAACAGGAGGAGACCCATTCAGCCCCTCGAGCCTGTTGCACAGGAACAGGAGGAGGCCATTTCAGCCCCTCGAGCCAGTTGCACAGGAACAGGAGGAGGCCCATTCAGCCCCTCGAGCCTGTTACACAGGAACAGGAGGAGGCCCATTCAGCCCCTCGAGCCTGGTACACAGGGACAGGACGAGGCCCATTCAAACCTTCGAGCCTGTTACACAGGAACAGGAGGAGGCCCATTCAGCCCCCTCGAGGCTGTTACACTGGAACAGGAGGAGGCCCATTCAGCCCCTCGAGCCTGTTACACAGGAGCAGGAGGAGGCCAATCCAGCCCCTCGAGCCTGTTACACAGGAACAGGAGGATGCCCATTATGTCCCTCGAGACTTTTACACAGGAACAGGAGGAGGCCCATTCAGCCCCTCGAGCCTGTTACACAGGAACAGCAGGAGGCCCATTCCGTCCCTCGAGCCTGGTACACAGGAACAGGAGGAGGCCCATTCAGCCCCTCGAGCCTGTTACACAGGAACAGGAGGAGGCCCATTCAGCCCCTCGAGCCCGTTACACAGGAACAGGAGGAGGCCCATTCAGCCCCATCGAGCCTATTACACAGGAAAAGGAGGAGGCCCATTCAGACCCTGACCCTGTTACACAGGAACAGGAGGAGGCCCATTCAGCCCCCTCAAGGCTGTTACACTGGAACAGGAGGAGGCCCATTCAGCCCCTCGAGCCTGTTACACAGGAACAGGAGGAGGCCCATTCAGCCCCTCGAGCCTGTTACATAGGAACAGGAGGAGGCCCATTCAGCCCCACGAGCCTGTTACACAGGAACAGGAGAAGGCCCATTCAGCCTCTCGAGCCTGTTACACAGGAACAGGAGGAGGCCCATTCAGCCCCTCGAGCCTGTTACACAGGAACAGGAGGAGGCCCATTCAGCCCCTCGAGCCTGTTACACAGGAACAGGAGGAGGCCCATTCGGCCCCTCGAGCCCGTTACACAGGAATAGGAGGAGGCCCATTCAGCCCCATCGAGCCTATTACACAGGAAAAGGAGGAGGCCCATTCAGCCCCTCGAGCCTGTTACACAGGAACAGGAGGAGGCCCATTCAGCCCCTCGAGCCTGTTACACTTGAACAGGAGGAGGCCCATTCAGCCCCTCGAGCCTGTTACACAGGAACAGGAGGAGGCCTATTCGGCCCCTCGAGCCTGTTACACAGGAACAGGAGGAGGCCCATTCAGCCCCCTCAAGGCTGTTACACAGGAACAGGAGGAGGCCCATTCAGCCCCTCGAGTCTGTTACATAGGAACAGGAGGAGTCCCATTCAGCCCCTCGAGCCTGTTACACAGGAACAGGAGGAGGCCCATTTAGCCCCCACGAGCCTGTTACACAGGAACAGGAGGAGGCCCATTCAGTCCCTCAAGCCTGTTACACAGGAACAGGAGGAGGCCCATTCAACCCCTCGAGCCTGTTACACAGGAACAGGAGGAGGCCCATTCAGCCCCTCGAGCCTGTTAAACAGGAACAGCAGGAGGCCCATTCATCCCCCTCGAGCCTGTTACACAGGAACTGGGGGAGGCCCATTCAGCCCCTCGAGCCTGTTACACAGGAACAGGAGGAGGCCCATTCAACCCCTCGAGCCTGTCACACAGGAACAGGAGGTGGCCCGTTCAGCCCCTCGAGCCTACTCACAGGAACAGGAGGCGGCCCATTCAGCCCCTCGAGCCTGTTAAACAGGAACAGGAGGAGGCCCATTCAGCCCCTCGAGCCTGTTACATAGGAACAGGAGGAGGCCCATTCAGCCCCTCGAGCCTGTTACACAGGAACAGGAGGAGGCCCATTCAGCCCCACGAGCCCGTTACACAGGAACAGGAGGAGGCCCATTCAGCCCCTTGAGCCTGTTACACAGGAACAGGAGGAGGCCCATTCAACCCCTCAAGGCTGTTACACAGGAACAGGAGGAGGCCCATTCAGCTCCTCGAGTCTGTTACATAGGAACAGGAGGAGTCCCATTCAGCCCCTCGAGCCTGTTACACAGGAACAGGAGGAGGCCCATTTAGCCCCCACGAGCCTGTTACACAGGAACAGAAGGAGGCCCATTCAGTCCCTCGAGCCTGTTACACAGCAACAGGAGGAGGCCCATTCAGCCCCTCGAGCCTGTTACACAGGAACAGGAGGAGGCCATTCAGCCCCTCGAGCCTGTTACACAGGAACTGGAGGAGGCCCATTCAGCCCCTCGAGCCTGTTACACAGGAACAGGAGGAGGCCCATTCAGCCCCTCGAGCCTGTTACACAGGAACAGGAGGAGGCCCATTCAGCCCCTCGAGCCTGTTACACCGGCAGATCGTGACGTCAGTCGAGTGCGCAACGCCCCCGGTAACGCCCCGTACCAGATATTGAGTGGCGCCCCCTGCCTTACCGCCTTCCGCTAGCAACGACAGGTTGAGGGGAGCGTTTTGCTGTCAGGAAGGGACTGGGGGAGCGCTATTTAATGGCGACCGCTTCCTGCCTTTTTTTGTCGGCGACATTTTTGCACCATGCATTCTGAGAGAGAGAGAGACTTCTGGAGAGATTCAACGCTGTGTGAAGGAGTTCTGGGTACTGAGCAGCACTTTGCAGGTTCATTTTGATTTGACCTTCCTGGCATCGATTTAGAGGAGACTGTGGGGGCTGCACTCTGAGCTCTTTCCCTGGGCCTCTCCATTGTTCTTTCCAGCAGTTTTGATGCACAGGTCTCTCCAGACCGAGATTCAAGGCTGCAATGAGCAGGGTGTGGATGGCGAGCAAGATCGACCCTCCCCTTTAAGAACTGGCCGGCGCCAGTGTGTCTGTGTTCCGTTGCTGACTGACATCACATGAGCTTCGCCAGCGCTCTGAGGTAGCGCCTCGCTCCTCGGCGTTAGCGCCTTAAGAGAGGTGTGTAGCGCCTGATTTAGCGCTCCAATCACCTCCAGGGGCGATAGAGGCCAAGTTTGCCGTCGGAGGTGATAATTAGCGCCAGGCGCTAAACTTTGCGCACGGCCGATAATGGCGCCCCAAATGGGGCGATACTGAACTTTTCCCCCTAAACGTTCAAAACTTAAACACTTAATTAATTAAATACATTCGAGATGGCAGGGCAGGCGATGTGTTACTGCTGCAACATGTGGGAGCTGGTGGACACCATTGATGCTCACGGTGATCACATTTGCAGTAACTGTTGGCTGCTCGAGGAATTCCGGGTCCGTGTTGATGAGCTGGAATCCGAGCTTCAAACACTGCGACACATCAGGGAGGGGGAGAGTTACCTGGATGCTGTGTTCCAGGAGGCAGTCACACCCCTTAGATTAATTCAAATTTGTTCCGTGGTCAGGGACAGGAGGGTGTGACTACGAGCGAGGCAGGTATGGGGACCCAGGAGGTAGTGGTGGAGGAGCCTCGGCCCTTGCTCTTGTCCAACAGGTACGAGGTTCTTACTCTCTGTGTGGGCGAGAGCAGGGACTGCAGGGAGGATAAGCAAACTGACCACAACCCCGTGGCACAGGGAGCCATTCAAATGGGGGGGAGCAAAAAGAAATGTGGTAGTGGTAGGGGACAGTATAGTTAGGGGGATTGACACTGTTTTCTGCAGCCGAGAGCGAGAGTCCCGAAGGTTGTGTTGCCTGCCCGGTGCCAGGGTAAAGGACATCTCCTCTGGGCTGGAGAGGAACTTGGATTGGGAGGAGAAAGATCCAGTTGTCGTGGCCCATGTAGGTACCAACGACATAGGTGGGACAAAGAAAGAGGTTCTGCTGAGGGAGTATGAGCAGCTAGGGGCTAAATTAAACAGCAGAACCACAAAGGTAATAATCTCTGGATTACTACCTGAGCCACATGCAAATTGGCATAGAGTCAATAAGATCAGAGAGACGAATGGGTGGCTCAAAGATTGGTGTGGGAGAAATGGGTTTTGATTCCTGGGGCACTGGCACTCTGGTGAATCTGCGCTGCTGCCCCTCCCAGACCGAGATATCCTTCCTGAGGAGCGGGACCCAGAACTGAACACAGTGACTCCAGATGGGGTCTGACCAGAGCTTTGGACAACTGAAAGGATATTCAGACTATAGGCATCCGGTTGTCACAGTCACCAGTGCATTGAATGAGGTCAGAGTCTTTAACGGAATGTAACCCTTGTCCGTCTTACAGCCAAGGATGAGAAGACCTGCAGTCCCTGTTCAACTGACGTCTGCCGCAATAACATCCTCGACAATATCATCTCGAAGAAGGTCCTCACCACCGGTTATTTCAACCTCCTTCCCTTTGGGAAACCGAGAGGTACGTGTGTGAGCGGCGACTGTTGGAGAAATGGGGCTGAAAACATCCAGATGGTCAGATGCGAGAGTCGCTGGCGAGGCCGGCATTTATCTCCCGCCCCTCGTCGCCCCTTGAGAAGGTGGTGGTGAGCCGCCTTCTTGAACCGCTGCAGTCCGTGTGGTGAAGGTGCTCCCTAAGATGTTTAGGCAGAGTCGACATGGTTTTATGAAAGGGAAATCGTGTTTGACAAATTTATTAGAGTTTTCTTGAGGATGTAACTCACAGGGTAGATAAAGGGGAACCAGTAGATGTAGTATATTTGGATTTCCAAAAGGCATTCGATAAGGTGCCACATAAAAGGTTGTACGCAAGATTAGGGCTCATGGGGTTGGAGGTAATATATTAGCATGGATAGAGGATTGGTTAACGGACAGAAAACAGAGATTAGGGAAAAACGGGTCATTTTCGGGTTGGCAGGCTGTAACTAGTGGGGTGCCGCAAGGATCAGTGCTTGGGCCTCAGCTATTCACAATCTACATTAATGACCTAGATGAAGGGACCGAGTGTAATGTATCCAAGTTTGCTGACGATACAAAGCTAGGTGGGACAGTAAGCTGTGAGGAGGACACATGGAATCTGCAAAGGGATATAGATAGACTGAGTGAGTGGGCAGTAAGGTGGCAGATGGAGTATAATGTGGGGAAATGTGAGGTTATTCACTTTGGTAGGAAGAACGGAAAATCAGAATATTTTTTAAGTGGTTGGAAACTATTAAATGTTGGTGTTCAGAGAGATCTGGGCGCGCTCGTACATGAAACACAGAAGGTTGGCATGTAGGTAGAGCAAGCAATTAGGAAGGCAAATGGCATGTTGACCTTTATTACAAGGAGGTTGGAGTCTAAGAGTAAGGAAGTCTTGCTACAATTGTGCAGGGCCTTGGTGAGACCACACCTGGAGCACTGAGCACAGTTTTGGGCTCCTTATCTGAGGAAGGATGCCTTGGAGGCGGTGCAATGAAAGTTCCATAGATTGATTCCTGGGATGAGAGGGATGTCCTATGAGGAGAGATTGAGTAGAATGGGCCGATACTCTCTGGAGTTTAGCAGAATGAGAGATGATCTCATTGAAACATATAAGATTCTTAGGGGGATTGACAGGGTAGATGCTGAGAGGCTGTTTCCCCCTGGCTGGGGAGTCTAGAACCAGGGGTCACAGTCTCAGGATAAGGGGTCGGCCATTGAGGACTGAGATGAGGAGGAATTTCTTCACTCAGAGGGCGGTGAATCTTTGGAATTCTCTGCCCCAGAGGGTTGAGGAGGCTCAGTCGTTGAGTATATTCAAGGCTGAGGTCGATAGATTTTTGGACTCTCGGGGAATCGAGGGATATGGAGATCGGGCGGGAAAGTGGAGTTGAGGTCGAAGATGAGCCATGATCTCATTGAATGGCAGAGCAGGCTCGAGGGGCCGAATGGCCGACTGCTACAACGATTTCCCGTGTTGCTGCTTCTATTCCTTATGTTCTTATCGCAGCGTTCCCTCAGTGCTGCCCCTCCGACAGTGCGGCGTTCCCTCAGTACTGCCCCTCCGACAGTGCGGCGTTCCCTCAGTACTGCCCCTCCGACAGTGCGGTGCTCCCTCAGTACTGCCCCTCCGACAGTGCGGTGCTCCCTCATTACTGCACCTCCGACAGTGCGGCACTCCGTCAGTACTGCCCCTCCGACAGTGCGTCGCTCCCCCATACTGCCCCTCCGACAGTGCGGCGCTCCCTCAGTACTGACCCTCCGACAGTGCGGCACTCCCTCAGTACTGCCCCTCCGACAGTGCGGCGCTCCCTCAGTAAGCCCCACTGACCGTGCGGCGCTCCCACAGTACTGCCACTCCAACAGTGCGGCCCTCCCTCAGTACTGCCCTTCCGACAATGCGGCACTCCCTCATTACTTACCATCCGACAGTGCGGCGCTCCCTCAGTACTGCCCCTCCATCAGTGTGGTGCTCACTCAGTACAGCCTCTCCAACATTGCGGCGCTCCCTCCGTACTGTCCCTCTGACAGTAAAGCGCTCCCTCAGTACTGCCCCTCCGACAGCGCGGCGCTCCCTCAGTACTGCCTATCTGACAGTGCGGCACTCCCTCAGTTCTGCCCCTCCGACAGTGCGGTGCTCCCTCACTACTGCCCCTCCGACAGTGCGGCGCTACCTTAGTACTGCCCCTCAGACACTGCGGCGCTCCCTTAGTACTGACCCTCCGACAGTGCGGCGCTCGCTCAGTACTGCCCCTCCGACAGTGCAGCACTCCCTCAGTACTGCCCCTCCGACAGTGTGGCACTTCATCAGTACTCTCCATCCGACAGTGCGGCGCTCCCTCACTACTACCCCTCCGATAATGCGGCGCTCCATCAGTACTGCCCCTCCGATAGTGCGGCACTCCCTCAGTACTGCCCCTCCGACATTGCAGTGCTCCCTCAGTACTGCCCCTCCGACAGCGCAGCGCTCCCTCAGTACTGACCCTCCGACAGTGCAGCGCTCCCTCAGTACTGCCCCTCCGACAGTGCGGCGCTCCCTCAGTACTGCCCCTCCGACAGTGCGGCACTCCCTCAGTACTGCCCCTCTGACAGTGCGGTGCTCCCTCAGTACTGCCCCTCCGACAGTGCGGCGTTCCCTCAGTACTGCCCCTCCGACAGTGCGGCGCTCCCTCAGTACTGCCCCTCCGACAGTGCGGTGCTCCCTCAGTACTGCCCCTCCGACAGTGCGGTGCTCCCTCATTACTGCACCTCCGACAGTGCGGCACTCCATCAGTACTGCCCCTCCGACAGTGCGTCGCTCCCCCATACTGCCCCTCCGACAGTGCGGCGCTCCCTCAGTACTGACCCTCCGACAGTGCGGCACTCCCTCAGTACTGCCCCTCCGACAGTGCGGCGCTCCCTCAGTAAGCCCCACTGACCGTGCGGCGCTCCCACAGTACTGCCACTCCAACAGTGCGGCCCTCCCTCAGTACTGCCCTTCCGACAATGCGGCACTCCCTCATTACTTACCATCCGACAGTGCGGCGCTCCCTCAGTACTGCCCCTCCATCAGTGTGGTGCTCACTCAGTACAGCCTCTCCAACATTGCGGCGCTCCCTCCGTACTGTCCCTCTGACAGTAAAGCGCTCCCTCAGTACTGCCCCTCCGACAGCGCGGCGCTCCCTCAGTACTGCCTATCTGACAGTGCGGCACTCCCTCAGTTCTGCCCCTCCGACAGTGCGGTGCTCCCTCACTACTGCCCCTCCGACAGTGCGGCGCTCCCTTAGTACTGCCCCTCAGACACTGCGGCGCTCCCTTAGTACTGACCCTCCGACAGTGCGGCGCTCGCTCAGTACTGCCCCTCCGACAGTGCAGCACTCCCTCAGTACTGCCCCTCCGACAGTGTGGCACTCCATCAGTACTCTCCATCCGACAGTGCGGCGCTCCCTCACTACTACCCCTCCGATAATGCGGCGCTCCATCAGGACTGCCCCTCCGATAGTGCGGCGTTCCCTCAGTACTGCCCCTCCGACAGTGCGGTGCTCCCTCAGTACTGCCCCTCCGACAGTGCGGTGCTCCCTCATTACTGCACCTCCGACAGTGCGGCACTCCGTCAGTACTGCCCCTCCGACAGTGCGTCGCTCCCCCATACTGCCCCTCCGACAGTGTGGCGCTCCCTCAGTACTGACCCTCCGACAGTGCGGCACTCCCTCAGTACTGCCCCTCCGACAGTGCGGCGCTCCCTCAGTAAGCCCCACTGACCGTGCGGCGCTCCCACAGTACTGCCACTCCAACAGTGCGGCCCTCCCTCAGTACTGCCCTTCCGACAATGCGGCACTCCCTCATTACTTACCATCCGACAGTGCGGCGCTCCCTCAGTACTGCCCCTCCATCAGTGTGGTGCTCACTCAGTACAGCCTCTCCAACATTGCGGCGCTCCCTCCGTACTGTCCCTCTGAGAGTAAAGCGCTCCCTCAGTACTGCCCCTCCGACAGCGCGGCGCTCCCTCAGTACTGCCTATCTGACAGTGCGGCACTCCCTCAGTTCTGCCCCTCCGACAGTGCGGTGCTCCCTCACTACTGCCCCTCCGACAGTGCGGCACTCCCTTAGTACTGCCCCTCAGACACTGCGGCGCTCCCTTAGTACTGACCCTCCGACAGTGCGGTGCTCGCTCAGTACTGCCCCTCCGACAGTGCAGCACTCCCTCAGTACTGCCCCTCCGACAGTGTGGCACTCCATCAGTACTCTCCATCCGACAGTGCGGCGCTCCCTCACTACTACCCCTCCGATAATGCGGCGCTCCATCAGTACTGCCCCTCCGATAGTGCGGCACTCCCTCAGTACTGCCCCTCCGACATTGCAGTGCTCCCTCAGTACTGCCCCTCCGACAGCGCAGCGCTCCCTCAGTACTGACCCTCCGACAGTGCAGCGCTCCCTCAGTACTGCCCCTCCGACAGTGCGGCGCTCCCTCAGTACTGCCCCTCCGACAGTGCGGCACTCCCTCAGCACTGCCCCTCCGAAAGTGCGGCGCTTCCTCAGTAAGCCCCACGGACAGTGCGGTGCACCCTCAGTACTGCCCCTCTGACAGTGCGGCACTCCCTCAGTACTGCCCCTCCGACCGTGCGGCGCTCCCTCAGTACTGCCCCTCCGACAGTGCGGCGCTCCCTCAGTACTGCCCCTCCGACAGTGCGGCGCTCCCTCAGTACTGCCCCTCCGACAGTGCGGCGCTCCCTCAGTACTGCCCCTCCGACAGTGCGGCGCTCCCTCAGTACTGCCCCTCCGACAGTGCGGCGCTCCCTCAGTACTGCCCCTCCGACAGTGCGGCGCTCCCTCAGTACTGCCCCTCTGACAGTGCGGCGCTCCCTCAGTACTGCCCCTCCGACAGTGCGGCGCTCCCTCAGTACTGCCCCTCCGACAGTGCGGCGCTCCCTCAGTACTGCCCCTCTGACAGTGCGGTGCTCCCTCAGTACTGCCCCTCCAACAGTGCAGCGCTCCCTCAGGCCTGCCCCTCCGACCATGCGGCACTCCCTCAGTCTGCCCCTCCGACAGTGCGGCACTCCCTCAGTACTGCCTCTCCGACAATGCGGCGCTTGCTCAGTGCTGCCCCTCCGACAGCGCGCCGCTGCCTTAGTACTGACCCACCGACAGTGCGGCGCTCCATCAGTACTCACCCTCCGACAGTGCGGCGCTCCCTCAGTAATGCCCCTCCGAGAGTGCGGCGCTCCCTCTGTACTGCCCCTCAGACAGTGCGGCGCTCCATCAGTACTCTCCCTCCGACAGTGCGGCGCTCCCTCAGTAATGCCCCTCCGAGAGTGCGGCGCTCCCTCAGTACTGTCCCTCCGACAGTGCGGCGCTCCCTCAGTAATGCCCCTCCGAGAGTGCAGCGCTCCCTCAGTACTACCCCTCAGACAGTGCGGCACTCCCTCAATATAACCACTCCGGCATTGCGGCGCTCCCTCTGTACTGCCACTCTGACAGTGCGGCGCTCCCTCAGTACTAACACTCCGACAGATGCGGCGCTCCCTCAGTACTGCCCCTCCGCCAGTGCGGCGCTCCTTCAGTACTGCGCCACTGAAAGTGCGGCGCCCCCTCAGTACTGACCCTCCGACAGTGCAGCACACCATCAGTACTGCCATTCCAACAGTGCGGCGCTCCCTCAGTACTGCCCCTCCGACAGTGCGGCGCTCCCTCAGTACTGCGCCACCGACAGTGCGGCGCTCCCTCATTACTGACCCTCTGATTATGCGGCGCTCCCTCATTACTGACCCTCCGACAGTGCGGCACTCCCTCAGTGCTGCCCCTCCGACAGTGCGGCCCTCCCTCAGTACTGCCCCTCCGACAGTGCGGCGCTCCCTCAGTACTGCCCCTCCGACAGTGCGGCGCTCCCTCAGTACTGCCCCTCCGACAGTGCAGCACTCCCTCAGTCTGCCCCTCCGACAGTGCGGCACTCTCTCAGTACTGCCTCTCCGACAGTGCGGCGCTCGCTCAGTGCTGCCCCTCCGACAGCGCGCCGCTGCCTCAGTACTGCCCCACCGACAGTGCGGCACTCCATCAGTACTCTCCCTCCGACAGTGCGGCGCTCCCTCAGTACTGCCCCTCCGAGAGTGCGGCGCTCCCTCAGTACTGCCCCGCAGACAGTGCGGCACTCCCTCAGTACAACCACTCCAACAGTGCGGCGCTCCCTCAGTACTGCCCCTCTGACAGTGCGGCGCTCCCTCAGTACTGCCCCTCCGACAGTGCGGCGGTCCCTCAGTACTGCCCCTCCGACAGTGCGGCGGTCCCTCAGTACTGCCCCTCCGCCAGTGCGGCGCTCCTTCAGTACTGCGCCACCGAATGTGCGGCGCTCCCTTCGTACTGCCCCTCCGATAGTGCGGCGCTCCCTTACTACTACACCTCCGATACTGCGGCATTCCCTCAGAACTGCCCCTCCGACATTGCCGTGCTCCCTCAGTACTGACACTTCGACAGCGCGGCGCTCCCTCAGTACTGACCCTCCGACAGTGCGGCACTCCCTCAGTACTGCCCCTCCGACATTGCAGTGCTCCCTCAGTACTGCCCCTCCGACAGTGCGGTGCTCCCTCAGTAAGCCCCACGGACAGTGCGGTGCTCCCTCCGTACTGCCCCTCTGACAGTGTGGCCCTCCCTCAGTACTGCCCTTCCGACAATGCCGCACTCCCTCAGACATGCCTCTCCGACAGTGCGGCGCTCCCTCAGTACTGCCCCTCCGACAGTGCGGCGCTCACTCAGTACTGCCCCTCTGACAGTGCGGCGCTCCCTCAGTACTGCCCCTCCGACAGTGCGGCGCTCCCTCAGTACTGCTCCTCCGACAGTGCAGCGCTCCCTCAGGCCTGCCCCTCCGACAGTGCGGCGCTCCCTCAGTACTGCCCCTCCGACAGTGCGGCACTCCCTCAGTCTCCACCTCCGACAGTGCGGCACTCCCTCAGTACTGCACCACCAACAGCGAGGCGCTCCCTCAGTAAGCCCCTCGACAGTGCACCACACCCTCAGCACTGCCCCTCCGACAGTGCGGCACTCCCTCAGTACTGCCCCTCCGACAGTGCGGCGCTCCCTCAGTACTGCCCCGCCGACAGTGCGGCGCTCCCTCAGTAAGCCACTCCGACAGTGCAGCGCTCCCTCAGTAGTGCCCCTCCGACAGTGCAGCACTCCCTCAGCACTGCCATTCCGACAGTGCGGCGCTCCCTCAGTGGTGCCCCTCCGACAGTGCGGCGCTCCCTCAGTACTGCCATTCCGACAGTGCGGCGCTCCCTCAGTAGTGCCCCTCCGACAGTGCAGCACTCCCTCAGCACTGCCCCTCCGACAGTGCGGCGCTCCCTCAGTACTGCCCCTCCGACAGTGCGGCGCTCCCTCAGTACTGCCCCTCCGACAGTGCGGACCTCCCTCAGTGATGCCCAACCGACAGTGTGGCGCACCCTCAGTACTGCCCCTCCGACAGTGCAGCGCTCCCTCCGTGCTGCCCCTCCATCAGTGCAGTGCTCCCTCAGTACAGCCTCTCCGACAGTGCGGCGCTCCCTATCTACTGCCCCTCCGACAGCGCGTCACTCCCTCAGTACTGCCCCACTGACAGTGCGGCGCTTCCGCAGTACTGCCCCTCGACAGTGCACCACACCCTCAGTACTGCCCCTCCGACAGTGCAGCGCTCCCTCAGACCTGCCCCTCCAACAGTGCGGCACTCCCTCAGTACTTACCCTCCGACAGTGCGGCGCTCCCTCAGTACTGCCCCTCCGACAGTGCAGTGCGCCCTCAGTACTGCCTCTTTGACAGTGCGGCGCTCTCTCAGTACTACCCCTCCATCAGTGTGGTGCTCACTCAGTACAGCCTCTCCGACATTGCGGCGCTCCCTCAGTACTGCCCCTCCGACAGTGCGGCGCTCCCTCAGTACCGCCCCTCTGACAGTGCGGTACTCCCTCAGTACTGCCCCTCCGACAGTGCAGGGCTGCCTCAGTACTGCACATCCGACAGTGTGGTGCTCCCTCACTTCTGCCCCTCCGACAGTGCGGCACTCCCTCAGTTCTGCCCCTCCGACAGTGCAGCGCTCCCTCAGGCCTGCCCCTCCGACAGTGCGGCACTCCCTCAGTCTGCCCCTCCGACAGTGCGGCACTCCCTCAGTACTGCCTCTCCGACAGTGCGGCGCTCCCTCAGTGCTGCCCCTCCATCAGTGCAGTGCTCCCTCAGTACAGCCTCTCCGACAGTGCTGCGCTCCCTCAGTTCTGCCCCTCCGACAGCACGGCACTCCCTCAGTAAGCCCCTCGGTAGTGCACCACACCCTCAGTACTGCCCCTCCGACAGAGCAGCACTCCCTCAGTACTGCCCCACCGACAGTGTGGCGCTCCCTCTGTACTGCCCCCTGACAGTGCGGCGCTCCCTCAGCACAGCCCCTCCGACAGTGCAGCACTCCCTCAGTACTGCCCCTCCGACAGTGTGGCACTCCCTCAGTTCTCTCCCGCCGACAGTGCGGTACTCCCTCAGTTCCACCCCTCCGAAGTACGGCGCTCCTTCAGTACTGCCCCTCCGGCAGCACAGCAGTAACTCAGTACTGCCCCACCGACAGTGCGGCGCTCCCTCAGTACTGCCCCTCTGACAGTGCGGTGCTCCCTCAGTACTGCCCCGCCGCCATTGCAGCACTCCCTCAGTACTGCCCCCCGACAATGCGGCGCTCCCTCAGCACTGCCCCTTCGACAATGCGGCACTCCCTCAGTACTACCCCTCCAGCAGTGTGGTGCTCACTCAGTACAGCCTTTCCGACATTGCGGCGTTCCCTCCGTACTGCCCCTCCGTCAGTGCTGCGCTCCCTCAATACTGCCCCTCCGACAGTGCGGCGCTCACTCTGTACTGCTCTTCCAAAAGTGCGGCACACCCTCACTACTGCCCCTCTGTCAATGCGGCGCTCCCTCAGTACTGCCCCTCCGACAATGCGGCACTCCCTCAGTACTGCCCGCCGACAGTGCGGCGCTCCCTCAGTACTGCCCCTTCGACAGTGCGGCGCTCCCTCAGTAGTGCCCCTCCGATAGTGCAGCAGTCCCTCAGCACTGCCCCTCCGACAATGCGGCACTCCCTCAGTACAGCCCGCCGACAGTGCGGCGCTCCCTCAGGCCTGCCCCTCCGACAGTTCGGCGCTCCCTCAGTACTGCCCCTCCGACAGTGCGGCACTCCCTCAGTCTCCACCTCCGACAGTGCGGCACTCCCTCAGTACTGCACCACCAACAGCGAGGCGCTCCCTCAGTAAGCCCCTCGACAGTGCACCACACCCTCAGTACTGCCCCTCCGACAGAGCGGCACTCCCTCAGTACTCCCCCTCCGACAGTGCAGCGCTCCCTCAGTAGTGCCCCTCCGACAGTGCAGCACTCCCTCAGCACTGCCATTCCGACAGTGCGGCGCTCCCTCAGTAGTGCCCCTCCGACAGTGCGGCGCTCCCTCAGTACTGCCATTCCGACAGTGCGGCGCTTCCTCAGTAGTGCCCCTCCGACAGTGCAGCACTCCCTCAGCACTGCCCCTCCGACAGTGCGGCGCTCCCTCAGTACTGCCCCTCCGACAGTGCGGCGCTCCCTCAGTACTGCCCCTCCGACAGCGCGGCGCTCCCTCAGTAAGCCCCTCAATAGTGCACAACACCCTCAGTACTGCCCCTCCGACAGTGCGGCCCTCCCTCAGTGATGCCCAACCGACAGTGTGGCGCACCCTCAGTACTGCCCCTCCGACAGTGCAGCGCTCCCTCCGTGCTGCCCCTCCATCAGTGCAGTGCTCCCTCAGTACAGCCTCTCCGACAGTGCGGCGCTCCCTCACTACTGCCCCTCCGACAGCGCGTCGCTCCCTCAGTACTGCCCCACTGACAGTGCGGCGCTTCCGCAGTACTGCCCCTCGACAGTGCACCACACCCTCAGTACTGCCCCTCCGACAGTGCAGCGCTCCCTCAGACCTGCCCCTCCGACAGTGCGGCACACCCTCAGTACTTACCCTCCGACAGTGCGGCGCTCCCTCAGTACTGCCCCTCCGACAGTGCAGTGCGCCCTCAGTACTGCCTCTTTGACAGTGCGGC
Organism: Somniosus microcephalus; assembly: GCF_052327205.1. NCBI lineage: Eukaryota > Metazoa > Chordata > Chondrichthyes > Squaliformes > Somniosidae > Somniosus > Somniosus microcephalus. Next base: position 217,579,325 of record NC_140998.1, on the reverse strand, counting down.
GCTCTCTCAGTACTACCCCTCCATCAGTGTGGTGCTCACTCAGTACAGCCTCTCCGACATTGCGGCGCTCCCTCAGTACTGCCCCTCCGACAGTGCGGCGCTCCCTCAGTACCGCCCCTCTGACAGTGCGGTACTCCCTCAGTACTGCCCCTCCGACAGTGCAGGGCTGCCTCAGTACTGCACATCCGACAGTGTGGTGCTCCCTCACTACTGCCCCTCCGACAGTGCGGCACTCCCTCAGTTCTGCCCCTCCGACAGTGCAGCGCTCCCTCAGGCCTGCCCCTCCGACAGTGCTGCGCTCCCTCAGTTCTGCCCTCCGACAGCACGCCTCTCCCTCAGTACTGCGTCACCGACAGTGCGGCGCTCCCTCAGTTCTGCCCCTCCAACAGCACGGCGCTCCCTCAGTAAGCCCCTCGGTAGTGCACCACACCCTCAGTACTGCCCCTCCGACAGAGCAGCACTCCCTCAGTACTGCCCCACCGACAGTGTGGCGCTCCCTCTGTACTGCCCCCTGACAGTGCGGCGCTCCCTCAGTACTGCCCCTCCGACAGTGCAGCACTCCCTCAGTACTGCCCCTCCGACAGTGTGGCACTCCCTCAGTTCTCTCCCGCCGACAGTGCGGTACTCCCTCAGTACTGCCCCGCCGCCATTGCAGCACTCCCTCAGTACTGCCCCCCGACAATGTGGCGCTCCCTCAGCACTGCCCCTTCGACAATGCGGCACTCCCTCAGTACTACCCCTCCATCAGTGTGGTGCTCACTCAGTACAGCCTTTCCGACATTGCGGCGTTCCCTCCGTACTGCCCCTCCGTCAGTGCTGCGCTCCCTCAATACTGCCCCTCCGACAGTGCGGCGCTCACTCTGTACTGCTCTTCCAAAAGTGCGGCACACCCTCACTACTGCCCCTCCGACAATGCGGCGCTCCCTCAGTACTGCCCCTCCGACAATGCGGCACTCCCTCAGTACTGCCCGCCGACAGTGCGGCGCTCCCTCAGTACTGCCCCTTCGACAGTGTGGCGCTCCCTCAGTAGTGCCCCTCCGATAGTGCAGCAGTCCCTCAGCACTGCCCCTCCGACAGTGCGGCGCTCACTCTGTACTGCTCTTCCAAAAGTGCGGCACACCCTCACTACTGCCCCTCTGTCAATGCGGCGCTCCCTCAGTACTGCCCCTCCGACAATGCGGCACTCCCTCAGTACTGCCCGCCGACAGTGCGGCGCTCCCTCAGTACTGCCCCTTCGACAGTGCGGCGCTCCCTCAGTAGTGCCCCTCCGATAGTGCAGCAGTCCCTCAGCACTGCCCCTCCGACAATGCGGCACTCCCTCAGTACAGCCCGCCGACAGTGCGGCGCTCCCTCAGGCCTGCCCCTCCGACAGTTCGGCGCTCCCTCAGTACTGCCCCTCCGACAGTGCGGCACTCCCTCAGTCTCCACCTCCGACAGTGCGGCACTCCCTCAGTACTGCACCACCAACAGCGAGGCGCTCCCTCAGTAAGCCCCTCGACAGTGCACCACACCCTCAGTACTGCCCCTCCGACAGAGCGGCACTCCCTCAGTACTCCCCCTCCGACAGTGCAGCGCTCCCTCAGTACTGCCCCTCCGACAGTGCAGCGCTCCCTCCGTGCTGCCCCTCCATCAGTGCAGTGCTCCCTCAGTACAGCCTCTCCGACAGTGCGGCGCTCCCTCACTACTGCCCCTCCGACAGCGCGTCGCTCCCTCAGTACTGCCCCACTGACAGTGCGGCGCTTCCGCAGTACTGCCCCTCGACAGTGCACCACACCCTCAGTACTGCCCCTCCGACAGTGCAGCGCTCCCTCAGACCTGCCCCTCCGACAGTGCGGCACTCCCTCAGTACTTACCCTCCGACAGTGCGGCGCTCCCTCAGTACTGCCCCTCCGACAGTGCAGTGCGCCCTCAGTACTGCCTCTTTGACAGTGCGGCGCTCTCTCAGTACTACCCCTCCATCAGTGTGGTGCTCACTCAGTACAGCCTCTCCGACATTGCGGCGCTCCCTCAGTACTGCCCCTCCGACAGTGCGGCGCTCCCTCAGTACCGCCCCTCTGACAGTGCGGTACTCCCTCAGTACTGCCCCTCCGACAGTGCAGGGCTGCCTCAGTACTGCACATCCGACAGTGTGGTGCTCCCTCACTACTGCCCCTCCGACAGTGCGGCACTCCCTCAGTTCTGCCCCTCCGACAGTGCAGCGCTCCCTCAGGCCTGCCCCTCCGACAGTGCTGCGCTCCCTCAGTTCTGCCCTCCGACAGCACGCCTCTCCCTCAGTACTGCGTCACCGACAGTGCGGCGCTCCCTCAGTTCTGCCCCTCCAACAGCACGGCGCTCCCTCAGTAAGCCCCTCGGTAGTGCACCACACCCTCAGTACTGCCCCTCCGACAGAGCAGCACTCCCTCAGTACTGCCCCACCGACAGTGTGGCGCTCCCTCTGTACTGCCCCCTGACAGTGCGGCGCTCCCTCAGTACTGCCCCTCCGACAGTGCAGCACTCCCTCAGTACTGCCCCTCCGACAGTGTGGCACTCCCTCAGTTCTCTCCCGCCGACAGTGCGGTACTCCCTCAGTACTGCCCCGCCGCCATTGCAGCACTCCCTCAGTACTGCCCCCCGACAATGTGGCGCTCCCTCAGCACTGCCCCTTCGACAATGCGGCACTCCCTCAGTACTACCCCTCCATCAGTGTGGTGCTCACTCAGTACAGCCTTTCCGACATTGCGGCGTTCCCTCCGTACTGCCCCTCCGTCAGTGCTGCGCTCCCTCAATACTGCCCCTCCGACAGTGCGGCGCTCACTCTGTACTGCTCTTCCAAAAGTGCGGCACACCCTCACTACTGCCCCTCCGACAATGCGGCGCTCCCTCAGTACTGCCCCTCCGACAATGCGGCACTCCCTCAGTACTGCCCGCCGACAGTGCGGCGCTCCCTCAGTACTGCCCCTTCGACAGTGTGGCGCTCCCTCAGTAGTGCCCCTCCGATAGTGCAGCAGTCCCTCAGCACTGCCCCTCCGACAGTGCGGCGCTCCCTCAGTACTGCCCCTCCGACAGTGCGGTGCTCCCTCAGAACTGCCCCTCCGACAGTGCAGCACTCCCTCAGTAGTGCCCCTCCGACAGTGCAGCACTCCCTCAGCACTGCCCCTCCGACAGTGCGGCGCTCCCTCAGTACTGCCCCTCCGACAGTGCGGCGCTCCCACAGTACTGCCCCTCCGACAATGCTGCGCTCCCTCACTACTGCCCCTCCGACAGCGCGTCGCTCCCTCAGTACTGCCCCACCGACAGTGCGGCGTTCCCTCAGCACTGCCCCTCCGACAGTGCGACCCTCCCTCAGACCTGCCCCTCCGACAGTGCGGCGCTACCTCAGTACCGCCCCTCTGACAGTGCGGTACTCCCTCAGTACTGCCCCTCCGACAGTGCAGGGCTGCCTCAGTACTGCACATCCGACAGTGTGGTGCTCCCTCACTACTGCCCCTCCGACAGTGCGGCACTCCCTCAGTACTGCCCCTCCGACAGTGCAGCGCTCCCTCAGTACTGCCTCTCCGACAGTGCGGCGCTCCCTCAGTGCTGCCCCTCCATCAGTGCAGTGCTCCCTCAGTACAGCCTCTCTGACAGTGCGGCGCTCCCTCAGTACTGCCCCTCCGACAGCACGCCTCTCCCTCAGTACTGCGTCACCGACATTGCGGCGCTCCCTCAGTTCTGCCCCTCCGACAGCACGGCGCTCCCTCAGTAAGCCCCTCGATAGTGCACCACACCCTCAGTACTGCCCCTCCGACAGAGCAGCACTCCCTCAGTACTGCCCCACCGACAGTGTGGCGCTCCCTCTGTACTGCCCCTCTGACAGTGCGGCGCTCCCTCAGTACTGCTCCCCCGACAGTGCAGCACTCCCTCAGTACTGCCCCTCCGACAGTGTGGCACTCCCTCAGTTCTCGTCCGCCGACAGTGCGGTACTCCCTCAGTTCCACCCCTCCGAAGTACGGCGCTCCTTCAGTACTGCCCCTCCGGCAGCACAGCAGTAACTCATTACTGCCACTCCAACAGTGCGGCGCTCCCTCAGTACTGCCCCTCTGACAGTGCGGTGCTCCCTCAGTACTGCCCCGCCGCCATTGCAGCACTCCCTCAGTACTGTCCCCCGACAATGCGGCGCTCCCTCAGTACTGCCCCTTCGACAATGCGGCACTCCCTCAGTACTGCCTCTCTGACAGTGCGGCGCTCCCTCAGTACTGCCCCTCCGGCAATGCGGCACTCCCTCAGTACTGCCCGCCGACAGTGCGGCGCTCCCTCAGTACTGCCCCTTCGACAGTGCGGCGCTCCCTCAGTAGTGCCCCTCCGATAGTGCAGCACTCCCTCAGCACTGCCCCTCCGACAGTGCGGCACTCCCTCAGTACTGCCCCTCCGAAAGTGCGGCGCTCCCTCAGTAAGCCACTCCGACAGTGTAGCACACCCTCAGTACTGCCATTCCGACAGTGCGACGCTCCCTCAGTAGTGCCCCTCCGACAGTGCAGCACTCCCTCAGCACTGCCCACTGCCCCTCCGACAGTGCGGCACCCCCTCAGTACTGCCTCTCCGACTGTGCGGTGCTCGCTTAGTGCAGCCCTTCCATCAGTGCAGTGCTCCCTCAGTACAACCTCTCCGACATTGCGGAGCTCCCTCAGTACTGCCCCTCCGACAGCGCGCCTCTCCCTCAGTAAGCCGCACGACCGTGCACCACACCCTCAGTACTGCCACTCCGACAGTGCGGCACTCCCTCAGTACTGCCCTACCGACAGTGCGGCGCTCCCTCTGTACTGCCCCTCTGAAAGTGCAGCGCTCCCTCAGTACTGCCCCTCCAACAGTGCAGCACTCCCTCAGTACTGCCCCTCCGACAGTGTGGCACTCCCTCAGTTCTCTCCCTCCGACAGTGCGGCACTCCCTCAGTACTGCCCCTCCGATAGTGCGGCACTCCCTCAGTACTGCCCCTCCGACAGTGCGGCGCTCCCTCAGTACTGACGCTCCGACAGTGCTGCGCGCCCTCGGTACTGTCCCTCCTACAGTTCAACTCTCCTTCAGTACTGCCCCTCTCACATTGCGGTGCTCCCTCAGTACAGCCCTCCGACAGTGCAGCGTACCCTCAGTACTGAACCTCCAACAGTGTACCGGTCCCTCAGTACTGCCCCTTCGACAGTGCGGCGCTCCCTCAGTAAGCCCCTCCGACAGTGCAGCACACCCTTACTACTGCCCCTCCGACAATGCGGCGCTTCCTCAGTACTGCCCACCCGACAATGCGGCACTCCCTCAGTACTGACCCTCCGACAGTGTGGCGCTCCCTCAGTATTGCCCCTCCGATAGTGCGGCGTTCCCTCAGTACTGTCCCCTCCGACAGTGCGGCGCTCCCTCAGTACTGCCCCTCCGACAGTGTGGCGCTCCCTCATTACTGCCCCTCCGACAGTATGGCGTTCCCTATGTCTCTCTCTCTCTCTCTGTCTCACTCTCTCGCTCCCTCTCTCTGTCTCTCTCTCTCTCTGTCTCTCTCTCTGTCTCTCTCTGTCTCTCCGTCTCTCTCTCTGTCTCTCTCTCTCTCTCTCTCTCTCTCTCTCTGTCTCTCTCTCTGTCTCTCTCTCTCTGTCTCTCTTTCTCTGTCTCTCTTTCTGTCTCTCTCTCTCTGTCTCTGTCTCTCTCTCTCTCTGTCTCTCTCTCTCTATCTCTCTCTCCCCCTGTCTCTCTCTCTCTCTCTGTCTCTCTCTCTGTCTCTCTCTCTCTATCTCTCTGTCTCTCTCTCTCTCTGTCTCACTCTCTCTCTCTCTGTCTCTCTTTCTCTCCATTCAATTCAATGCAATTCAATTCAATTCAAATCGCTTTATTGGCATGATATGGTACATCTTATGTTGCCAAAGCATCGAAAAACATTTATGGTTGAACACATAAACGCAGATCTATTCATACAGTGTATAAACAGATATAACCCTGAGTGTATAAATATACATTCGTATAATTTGTATATACTCTTTTCTTAGGTTTACTGGTTGTCCCTCTGTTTATGGCAAGCTGTAACATAGTGTGCCGCTAAGGTTACACAGTTTCTCTGTTCCCCTAGTCGGTATGGGAGTTTTTGGTCGTCATTCAAATTTCTGAATTCAGGGCATATTTGTGAGAATTTTTGGTAGAAATTCTCCCTGATGCCCTGATATTTTCTACAAGCTGTGAGGAAGTGCATCTCTGTCTCCACCACTCCCTGACTGCAGTGAGAGCATATCCTGTCCTCTCTTGGCAGCCGGGTCTGTCTGTGCCTGCCTTTTTCGATCGCCAGGCTATGTTCACTAAGTCTGTACCTTGTCAAGGTTTTTCTCAGTTTGCTATCCTTTACCATGGTCAGGTATTCAGCCATGTTGTATTGTCTGTTTAGGGCCAAGTAGCAATTGAGTTTGTTTTGGGTTTTTGTTGTTTCTGCCCAATATGACAGGTATTTTTCCTTTTGCTTAGTGACAATTGTGTTGGGTCGAATTCTCTGTGCTACGATGTCACTGTCCTGGGGCTGGTTATTGATAGTAGTGTTAGTGGTTGCTTCACTGAGTCCCAGGACTAGTTGACTGAGGGTATTCTTCTTTATGGTCCTCTCTTGGCATTTCAAGGCTTCGTAATGATAGCAGTGGGGGTTGCTCATTTTTAGGTGTTTCCAAAATTTGGTGGCTCTTTTTTGGATAGTAATTATTAGTGGATATTGGCCTAGTTCTGCCTTGCATGCATTGTTTATGGTTTTCCTTTGAGTCCGGAGGGTACTTTTACAGAATTCTGCATGTAGGATCTCAATTGGGTGTTTGTCCCATTTTGCAAATTCTTGTTGTGTTAGCGGTCCCCACACCTCACTGCCATAGAGTGCAATTGGTTCAATTACTGATTTAAAAATTTTGAGCCAAATGCTAATTGGGATTTCTATTTGGATTGATCTTTTAATGACATAGAAAGCCCTTCTAGCTTTCTCTTTCAGTTCATTCACAGCCAGATGAAAATTTCCCGTAGAGCTGATTTTTATGCCCAAGTATGTGTAGTTAGTGGTTTGTTCGACCTTAGTTGTTCCTAGTGTGAAATTTATTCTGGGTCCCTGATGTCTGGATCTTTGCTGGAACACAAGGACTTTGGTTTTTTGGGGGCTTATTGTCAGGGCCCAGGTCTGACAGAATGACTCCAGCAGATCCAGGTTCTGCTGTAGACCCTCCTTAGTTGGTGACAGCAGAACCAGGTCATCTGCATAGAGGAGGAATTTAACCTTGGATTCATATAGGGTGAGGCCGGGTGCTGTAGATTGTTCAAGTAGTTTTGCCAATTCATTTATGTAAATATTAAAGAGTGTCGGTGAGATGGGCGAGCCCTGCATCACACCACGCCCCTGTGGGAAGTATTTTGTTTGTTTGTCTCCAATTTTAACTGCACATTTATTGTTTGTACACATTGATTTAATTACATCATATGTTTTTCCCCCTACACCACTTTCAATAAGTTTCAAGAATAGACCGTCGTGCCAGATGGAGTCGAAAGCCTTCTGGAAATCTATAAAGCATGCGTAGATTTTGCTTTTGTTTTGATGAACATGTTTGTCAATTAGGGTCTGTAGGGTGAAGATATGATCTGATGTTCTATAGTTTGGTAGGAATCCAATTTGGCTTTTACTCAAGACATTGTGCTCCTCAAGGAAGTTTATAAGTCTTTTGTTTATGATACTACAGAAAACCTTCCCCAGGTTACTGTTTACACAGATGCCTCGATAGTTATTTGGGTCACCTTTATCCCCACTTTTGTATATGGGCGTTATGAGACCTTTGTTCCAGATATCAGGGAAGTAACCGACACTCAGAACCAAGTTGAAGAGTTTCAGTATAGCCAATTTCATTTTATCGTCCGTGTGTTTAATCATCTCGCTAAGGATGCCGTCTGCACCGCAACCTTTTCCTGGTCGCAGGTCCTTGAGTTTTTCAATTAGCTCTTTTTCAGATATTATGGGGTCTATCGGGTTTTGGTTATCTTTTATGGCAAATTCTAGCTTTGCCAGTTTTCGCATATTTGGTATTGCTCTGGGCTTAGTGTGTTTTTCTGGTATAATTTTTCAAAATGGTTTTCCCATGTGTCTCCGTTTTGAATGGCCAATTCGTCGTGTTGTTTTTTGTGTAATGTATTCCAGTTGTCCAGAAACAATGGGAATCAATGGATTCCTCAATGGAGATGAGTGTATTCTTAATATACTGCTCTCTCTCTCTGTCACTATCACTGACTCTGTCTCTCTGTCTCTCTCTGTCTCGGTCTCTCTCTCTCTCCCCACACTCTCTCTCTCCCCCCCCCCAGTCTCTCTCTCTCTCTCTCCCCAGTCTCTCTCTCTCTCCCCAGTCTCTCTCTCTCTCCCCAGTCTCTCTGTCTCTCCTCCCCGTCTCTCTCTCTCCCCAGTCTCTCTCTCTCTCCCCAGTCTCTCTCTCTCTCCCAGTCTCTCTCTCCCTCCCCAGTCTCTCTCTCTCCCCCCCAGTCTCTCTCTCTCTCTCTCCCAGTCTCTCTCTCTCTCCCCCCCAGTCTCTCTCTCTCTCTCTCCCCAGTCTCTCTGTCTCTCCTCCCCATCTCTCTCTCTCCCAGTCTCTCTATCTCTCCCCCATCTCTCTCTCTCCCCCAGTTTCTTTCTCTCTCTCTCTCTCTCTCTCTCCCCAGTCCCCCCTCTCTCTCTCTCTCTCTCTCTCTCTCCCCGTCTCTCTCTCTCTCTCTCTCTCTCTCCCCGTCTCTCTCACTCCCCAGTCTCTCTCTCTCTCCCCCATCTCTCTCTCTCCCCAGTCTCTCTCTCTCTCCTCCCCATCTCTCTCTCTCCCCAGTCTCTCTCTCTCCCCCGTCTCTCTCTCCCCAGTCTCTCTCTCTCTCCCCCCGTCTCTCTCTCTCCCCCAGTCGCTCGCTCTCTCTCTCTCTCTCTCTCTCTCTCTCCACCAGTCTCTCTCTCTCTCCCAGTCTCTCTCTCTCTCTCTCCCCAGTCTCTCTCTCTCTCCCCCTGTCTCTCTCTCTCTCTCTCCCAGTCTCTTTCTCTCTCTCTCCCCCAGTCTCTCTCTCTCTCCTCCCCGTCTCTCTCTCCCCTAGTCTCTCTCTCTCTCCTCCCCGTCTCTCTCTCTCCCCCAGTCTCTCTCTCTCTCCCCCCGTCTCTCCCTCTCCCCAGTCTCTCTCTCTCTCCCCCGTCTCTCTCTCTCCCCAGTCTCTCTCTCTCTCTTCCAGTCTCTCTCTCTCTCTCTTCCAGTCTCTTTCTCTCTCTCTCTCTCTCCCCAGTCTCTCTCTCTCTCCCCAGTCTCTCTCTCTCTCCCCAGTCTCTCTCTCTCTCCACCAGTCTCTCTATCTGTCTCTCTCCCTCTCTTCCAGTCTCTTTCTCCCTCTCTCTCTCTCTTCCAGTCTCTTTCTCTCTCTCTCTCTCTCTCCCAGTCTCTTTCTCTCTCTCCCCAGTCTCTCTCTCTCTCCCCCGTCTCTCTCTCTCTCTCCCCAGTCTCTCTGTCTCTCCCCCCGTCTCTCTCTCTCTCTCCCAGTCTCTTTCTCTCTCTCTCTCCCCAGTCTCTCTCTCTCTCCTCCCCGTCTCTCTCTCTCCCCAGTCTCTCTCTCTCTCCCCCAGTCTCTCTCTCTCTCCCCAGTCTCTCTCTCTCTCCCCAGTCTCTCTCTCTCCCCCCAGTCTCTCTCTCCCTCTCCCCAGTCTCTCTCTCTCTCCCCAGTCTCTCTCTCTCTCTCCCCAGTCCCTCTATCTCTCCCCAGTCTCTCTCTCTCTCCCCAGTCTCTCTCTCTCTCTCCCCAGTCTCCCTCTCTCCCCAGTCTCTCTCTCTCTCCCCAGTGTCTCTCTCTCTCCCCAGTCTCTCTCTCTCTCCCCCAGTCTCTCTCTCTCCCCAGTCTCTCTCTCTCTCCCCAGTCTCTCTCTCTCTCTCCCCAGTCTCTCTCTCTCTCTCCCCAGTCTCGCTCTCTCTCTCCCCAGTCTCTCTCTCTCTCCCCAGTCTCTCTCTCTCTCTCCCCAGTCTCTCTCTCTCCCCCCAGTCTCTCTCTCTCCCCCAGTCTCTCTCTCTCTCCCCAGTCTCTCTCTCTCTCCCCCAGTCTCTCTCTCTCTTTCCCCCAGTCTCTCTCTCTCTCCCCAGTCTCTCTCTCTCTCCCCAGTCTCTCTCTCTCTCCCCAGTCTCTCTCTCTCCCCAGTCTCTCTCTCTCTCTCCCCCAGTCTCTCTCTCTCTCCCCAGTCTCTCTCTCTCTCCCCAGTCTCTCTCTCTCTCCCCAGTCTCTATCTCTCTCCCCAGTCTCTCTCTCTCTCCCCAGTCTCTCTCTCTCTCCCCAGTCTATCTCCCTCTCTCCCCAGTCTCTCTCTCTCTCTCCCCAGTCTCTCTCTCTCTCCCCAGTCTCTCTCTCTCTCCCCAGTCTCTCTCTCTCCCCAGTCTCTCTCTCTCTCTCCCCAGTCTCTCTCTCTCTCCCCAGTCTCTCTCTCTCTCCCCAGTCTCTCCCTCTCCCCAGTCTCTCTCTCTCTCTCCCCAGTCTCTCTCTCTCTCTCCCCAGTCCAATTCCAATTTCCAATTCAAATGCTTTATTGGCATGAAAGTTTACAGAGAACCATATTGCCAAAGCTTACATAGCAAAAAGGTACAGTTTTCCAACATTCTGTAGGTGTCAATCGATTTGACATTTGTTGGGTACATACAACATTACTTTTAAACAATATTAATTTTAAACAGTCTTTCTACTTCATTTGGTACGTTCAATATTAATTTTAAACAGTCTTAATTTTAAACAGTCCTCAGGTTGTGACATGTTGTTACATATTTGGCCCCAAGGTATGGTCTGTCTCCTTCTCCTAGGACTAATCTCAATTTTGACAGGTCATCCAATTCCTTGAAATCTGGGGTTGTTTGGCTTAGCTTGTTGAATAATATGTTTCTTGATGTGTTGAATTTTTCGCATTTTAGGAGGAAATGCATCTCTGTTTCAACCTCGCTGGCCAGACATTGATCGCATATTCTATTCTCTCTAGGCTGCCAGGATTTCTTGTATCTGCCTTTTTCAATTTCCAGTTGGTGGTCGGTTAGTCTGTACCTGGTGAGGGTCTGTCTCTGTTTTGTGTCTCTGATGGTCGTGAGGTAGTCTGCCAGTTTATATTCTCTTTTTAGGGCCCGGTAACATTCTAATCTGCTTTGGCTTTCGGTTATTTTGTTCCAATGTTCCAGGTAGGTTTCTTTGCATTTTTTAATGATTTGGTTCACTCGGATTGGTGTTTGGATGGCTGTGTTGGTCTGGGGCTGGTCAGGGTCCGGCTGAGTACTTAGTTTCAGTAGCAGCTGACTCAGGGGACTCTTTTCTGGGTTTAGCTCTTGGGTCTGAAAGGCTTTGAAATGAAGGGTGTCTGGGGAGCTAGATTTGAGGTGATTTAGGAAGTTTAGTGCTCGTTTTTGGATGTTTATTATCAGTGGGTATCTGCCTAGTTCGGCTCTGCATGCATTTGTTGGCGTTTTTCTTTGGGTGCGAAGGATGCTTCGGCAGAATTCTGCATGTAGGGCTTCTATTGTGTGTTTTTCCCATTTAGTGTAGCTTTGGTGATTTAGCGGGCCCCATACTTCACTACCGTACAGTGCAATGGGCAGGATTATGCTGTCAAATATTTTGAGCCAGATTTTGATTGGGATTTGGATGTTGTAGAATTTTCTTTTTATTGCATATAGGGCTCTTCGGGCTTTTTCTTTTAGTGCATTCACTGCTATGCTGAAGCTCCCTGATGCTGTAATAGTTAGACCAAGGTAGGTGTAGCTCATAGTGTGTCCTATAGTGGTATCACTGAGGGTAAACTGGTATTTGTTTTCCTGACATCTGGGCCTTTTTTGAAAAATCATGATGTTGGTTTTCTTTGGATTTACTGTTAGAGCCCAATTTTGGCAGTATTTGTCGAGCAGGTCTAGTTGTTGCTGTAATCCCTGTTCTGTGGGAGACAGCAGAACCAGGTCGTCCGCATAGAACAGGGATTTCACTTCTCCATCCAGGAGACGGAGACCTGGTGACTCGCTTTGCTCCAGCATGTCTGCTAATTCATTTATGTATATGTTGAACAGGGTCGGGCTCAAATTGCAGCCCTGCCGGACGCCTCTTCTCTGGGTGAAGAAATCGGAGCGTTTGTCTCCAATTTTGACCCCGCATTTGTTTTTCAGATACATTGATTTAATAAGGTCATAGACTTTGCCCCCTATTCCACACTGAAGAAGTTTATAATAGAGCCCTTCGTGCCATATAGAGTCAAAGGCTTTCTTGAAGTCGATGAAACAGGCGAATATTTTCCCATTTTTTGTTTGGTGTATATGTTTTTCAATGAGGGTGTGAAGGGTATAGATATGGTCGGCGGTGCGGTGTTTTGGAAGAAAGCCTATTTGGTTTTTTCTGAGGATATTATGTTTGTTAAGAAAATCAAGTAATCTACTATTTAGAATACTGCAGAATAACTTCCCTAGACAACTGTTGACACAGATGCCGCGGTAGTTTTTTGGGTCTGATTTGTTTCCGCTTCTATATATGGCGGAGATTAGTCCTTGGCACCAGATATCGGGAAAACAGCCTGAACGTAATATGATGTTGTCTCTCTCTCTCTCTCTCCCCAGTCTCTCTCTCTCTCCCCCCAGTCTCTCTCTCTCTCCCCCCAGTCTCTCTCTCTCTCCCCAGTCTCTCTCTCTCTCCCCAGTCTCTCTCTCTCTCCCCCCCAGTCTCTCTCTCTCTCCCCAGTCTCTCTCTCTCTCCCCAGTCTCTCTCTCTCTCTCTCCCCAGTCTCTCTCTCTCCCCCAGTCTCTCTCTCTCTCCCCAGTCTCTCTCTCTCTCCCCAGTCTCTCTCTCTCCCAGTCTCTCTCTCTCTCTCCCCAGTCTCTCTCTCCCCAGTCTCTCTCTCTCTCTCCCCAGTCTCTCTCTCTCTCCCCAGTCTCTCTCTCTCTCCCCAGTCTCTCTCTCTCTCCCCCCAGTCTCTCTCTCCCTCTCCCCAGTCTCTCTCTCTCTCTCCCCAGTCTCTCTCTCTCTCCCCCAGTCTCTCTCTCTCTCTCCCCAGACTCTCTCTCTCTCCCCAGTCTCTCTCTCTCTCACCCCAGTCTCTCTCTCTCTCCCCAGTCTCTCTCTCTCTCCCCCCAGTCTCTCTCTCTCTCCCCAGTCTCTCTCTCTCTCTCCCCAGTCTCTCTCTCTCTCCCCCAGTCTCTCTCCCTCTCCCCAGTCTCTCTCTCTCTCCCCAGTCTCTCTCTCTCTCCCCAGTCTCTCTCTCTCTCTCCCCCAATCTCTCTCTCTCTCCGCAGTCTCTCTCTCTCTCCCCACTCTCTCTCTCTCTCCCCAGTCTCTCTCTCTCTCCCCAGTCTCTCTCTCTCCCCTGTCTCTCTCTCTCTACCCAGTCTCTCTCTCTCTCCCCCAGTCTAGCTCTCTCTCCCAGTCTCTCTCTCTCTCCCCAGTCTCTCTCTCTCTCCCCAGTCTCTCTCTCTCTCCCCCAGTCTCTCTCTCTCTCCCCAGTCTCTCTCTCTCTCTCCCCAGTCTCTCTCTCTCTCCCCAGTCTCTCTCTCTCTCCCCAGTCTCTCTCTCTCTCTCTCTCCCCAGTCTCTCTCTCTCCCCAGTTTCTCTCTCTCTCTCCCAGTCTCTCTCTCTCTCCCCAGTCTCTCTCTCTCTCTCCCCAGTCTCTCTCTCTCTCCCCAGTCTCTCTCTCTCTCCCCAGTCTCTCTCTCTCTCTCCCCAGTCTCTCTCTCTCTCCCCAGTCTCTCTCTCTCTCCCCAGTCTCTCTCTCTCTCTCCCCCAGTCTCTCTCTCTCTCCCCAGTCTCTCTCTCTCTCCCCAGTCTCTCTCTCTCTCCCCAGTTTCTCTCTCTCTCTCTCCCCAGTCTATCTCTCTCTCCCCAGTCTCTCTCTCTCTCCCCCAGTCTCTCTCTCTCTCCCCAGTCTCTCTCTCTCCCCAGTCTCTCTCTCTCTCCCCAGTCTCTCTCTCTCTCCCCATTCTCTCTCTCTCTCCCCCAGTCTCTCTCTCTCTCTCTCCCAGTCTCTCTCTCTCTCCCCAGTCTCTCTCTCTCTCTCCCCAAACTCTCTCTCTCTCCCCAGTCTCTCTCTCTCTCCCCAGTCTCTCTCTCTCTCCCCAGTCTCTCTCTCTCTCCCCCAGTCTCTCTCTCTCTCCCCAGTCTCTCTCTCTCTCTCCCCAGTCTCTCTCTCTCTCTCCCTAGTCTCTCTCTCTCTCCCCAGTCTCTCTCTCTCTCTCCCTAGTCTCTCTCCCTCACCCCAGTCTCTCTCTCTCTCTCCCCAGTCTCTCTCTCTCTCTCCCCAGTCTCTCTCTCTCTCCCTAGTCTCTCTCTCTCTCCCCAGTCTCTCTCTCTCTCCCCAGTCTCTCTCTCTCTCTCTGCCAGTCTCTCTCTCTCTCCCCAGTCTCTCTCTCTCTCCCCAGTCTCTCTCCCTCTCCCCAGTCTCTCTCTCTCTCCCCAGTCTCTTTCTCTCTCCCCAGTCTCTCTCTCTCTCCCCAGTCTCTTCATCTCTCCCCAGTCTCTCTCTCTCTCCCCAGTCTCTTTCTCTCTCCCCAGTCTCTCTCTCTCTCCCCAGTCTCTCTCTCTCTCTCCCCAGTCTCTCTCTCTCTCCCCAGTCTCTCTCTCTCTCTCCCCAGTCTCTCTCTCTCTCCCCAGTCTCTCTATCTGTCCCCAGTCTCTCTCCCTCTCCCCAGTCTCTCTCTCTCCCCCGTCTCTCTCTCTCTCTCCCCCAGTCTCTCTCTCTCTCTCCCCAGTCTCTCTCTCTCTCCCCAGTCTCTCTCTCTCCCCCCAGTCTCTCTCTCTCTCCCCCAGTCTCTCTCCCTCTCCCCAGTCTCTCTCTCTCTCCCCAGTCTCTCTCTCTCTCCCCAGTCTCTCTCTCTCTCCCCAGTCTCTCTCTCTCTCCCCCAGTCTCTCTCTCTCTCCCCAGTCTCTCTCTCTCTCCCCAGTCTCTCTCTCCCCAGTCTCTCTCTCTCTCCCCAGTCTCTCTCTCTCTCCCCAGTCTCTCTCGCTCTCCCCCAGTCTCTCTCTCTCTCCCCAGTCTCTCTCTCTCCCCAGTCTCTCTCTCTCTCCCCAGTCTCTCTCTCTCCCCAGTCTCTCTCTCTCTCTCCCCAGTCTCTCTCTCTCTCTCCCCAGTCTCTCTCTCCCCAGTCTCTCTCTCTCTCCCCAGTCTCTCTCTCTCTCTCCCCAGTCTCTCTCTCTCCTCCCCAGTCTCTCTCTCTCTCCCCAGTCTCTCTCTCTCTCCCCAGTCTCTCTCCCTCTCTCGCCAGTCTCTCTCTCTCTCCCCAGTCTCTCTCTCTCTCCCCAGTCTCTCTCTCTCTCCCCAGTCTCTCTCTCTCTCCCCAGTCTCTCTCTCTCTCTCCCCAGTCTCTCTCTCTCCCCAGTCTCTCTCCCTCTCCCCAGTCTCTCTCTCTCTCTCTCCCCAGTCTCTCTCTCTCTCTCCCCAGTCTCTCTCTCTCTCCCCAGTCTCTCTCTCTCTCCCCCAGTCTCTCTCTCTCTCCCCAGTCTCTCTCTCTCTCCCCCAGTCTCTCTCTCTCTCCCCAGTCTCTCTCCCTCTCCCCAGTCTCTCTCTCTCTCTCTCCCCAGTCTCTCTCTCTCTCTCCCCAGTCTCTCTCTCTCTCCCCAGTCTCTCTCTCTCTCCCCAGTCTCTCTCTCTCTCTCCCCAGTCTCTCTCTCTCTCCCCAGTCTCTCTCTCTCTCTCCCCAGTCTCTCTCTCTCTTCCCAGTCTCTCTCTCTCTCCCCAGCCTCTCTCTCTCTCCCCAGTCTCTCTCTCTCTCTCCCCAGTCTCTCTCTCTCTCCCCCAGTCTCTCTCTCTCTCTCCCCAGTCTCTGTCTCTCTCTCCCCAGTCTCTCTCTCTCTCTCCCCAGTCTCTCTCTCTCTCCCCAGTCTCTCGCTCTCTCTCCCCAGTCTCTCTCTCTCTCTCTCCCCCAGTCTCTCTCTCTCTCACCAGTCTCTCTCTCTCCCCCAGTCTCTCTCCCTCTCCCCAGTCTCTCTCTCTCTCTCCCCAGTCTCTCTCTCTCCCCCCAGCCTCTCTCTCTCTCCCCAGTCTCTCTCTCTCTCTCCCCAGTCTCTCTCTCTCCCCCAGTCTCTCTCTCTCTCCCCAGTCTCTCTCTCTCCCCCAGTCTCTCTCTCGCTCCCCAGTCTCTCTCTCTCTCCCCAGTCTCTCTCTCTCCCCAGTCTCTCTCTCTCTCCCCAGTCTCTCTCTCTCTCCCCAGTCTCTCTCTCTCTCCCCCAGTCTCTCTCTCTCTCCCCAGTCTCTCTCTCTCTCCCCAGTCTCTCTCTCTCTCTCCCCAGTCTCTCTCTCTCTCCCCAGTCTATTTCTCTCTCTCCCCAGTCTCTCTCTCTCTCCCCAGTCTCTCTCTCTCTCTCCCCAGTCTCTCTCTGTCTCCCCAGTCTCTCTCTCTCTCCCCAGTCTCTCTCTCTCCCCAGTCTCTCTCTCTCCCCCCCAGTCTCTCTCTCTCTCCCCAGTCTCTCTCTCTCTCCCCAGTCTCTCTCTCTCCCCCAGTCTCTCTCTCTCTCCCCAGTCTCTCTCTCTCCCCCAGTCTCTCTCTCTCTCCCCAGTCTCTCTCTCTCTACCCAGTCTCTCCCTCTCCCCAGTCTCTCTCTCTCTCCCCAGTCTCTCTCTCTCTCCCCCAGTCTCTCTCTCTCTCCCCAGTCTCTCTCTCTCTCCCCAGTCTCTCTCTCTCTCCCCAGTCTCTCTCTCTCTCCCGTCTCTCTCTCTCTCTCCCCAGTCTCTCTCTCTCTCCCCAGTCTCTCTCTCTCTCTCCCCAGTCTCTCTCTCTCTCCCCAGTCTCGCTCTCTCTCCCCCAGTCTCTCTCTCTCTCCCCAGTCTCTCTCTCTCTCTCCCCAGTCTCTCTCTGTCTCCCCAGTCTCTCTCTCTCTCCCAAGTCTCTCTCTCTCTCTCCCCAGTCTCTCTCTCTCCCCCCCAGTCTCTCTCTCTCCCCAGTCTCTCTCTCTCTCTCCCCAGTCTCTCTCTCTCTCCCCAGTCTCTCTCTCTCCCCCAGTCTCTCTCTCTCTCCCCAGTCTCTCTCTCTCCCCCAGTCTCTCTCTCCCTCCCCAGTCTCTCTCTCTCTACCCAGTCTCTCTCTCTCCCCAGTCTCTCTCTCTCTCCCCAGTCTCTCTCTCTCTCTCCAGTCTCTCTCTCTCTCCCCCAGTCTCTCTCTCTCTCCCCAGTCCCTCTCTCTCTCCCCAGTCTCTCTCTCTCTCTCCCCAGTCTCTCTCTCTCTCTCTCTCCCCAGTCTCTCTTTCTCTCCCCAGTCTCTCTCTCTCTCCCCCCAGTCTCTCTCTGTCTCCCCAGTCTCTCTCTCTCTCCCCAGTCTCTCTCTCTCTCCCCCCAGTCTCTCTCTCTCTCCCCAGCCTCTCTCCCTCTCTTCCAGTCTCTTTCTCTCTCTCTCTCTCTCTCTCTTCCAGTCTCTCTCTCTCTCTCTCCAATTCCAATTCCAATTCCAATTCAAATGCTTTATTGGCATGAAAGTTTACAGAGAACCATATTGCCAAAGCTTACATAGCAAAATGGTACAGTTTTCCAACATTCTGTAGGTGTCAATCGATTTGACATTTGTTGGGTACATACAATATTACTTTTAAACAATATTAATTTTAAACAGTCTTTCTATTTCATTTGGTACGTTCAATAGTAATTTAAACAGTCTTAATTTTAAACAGTCCTCAGGTTGTGACATGTTGTTACATATTTGGCCCCAAGGTATGGTCTGTCTCCTTCTCCCAGGACTAATCTCAATTTTGACAGGTCATCCAATTCCTTGAAATCTGGGGTTGTTTGGCTTAGCTTGTTGAATAATATGTTTCTTGATGTGTTGAATTTTTCGCATTTTAGGAGGAAATGCATTTCTGTTTCAACCTCGCCGGCCAGACATTGATCGCATATTCTATTCTCTCTAGGCTGCCAGGATTTCTTGTATCTGCCTTTTTCAATTTCCAGTTGGTGGTCGCTTAGTCTGTACCTGGTGAGGGTCTGTCTCTGTTTTGTGTCTCTGATGGTCGTGAGGTAGTCTGCCAGTTTATATTCTCTTATTAGGGCCCGGTAACATTCTAATCTGCTTTGGCTTTCGGTTATTTTGTTCCAATGTTCCAGGTAGGTTTCTTTGCATTGTTTAATGATTTGGTTCACTCGGATTGGTGTTTGGACGGCTGTGTTGGTCTGGGGCTGGTCAGGGTCCGGCTGAGTACTTAGTTTCAGTAGCAGCTGACTCAGGGGACTCTTTTCTGGGTTTAGCTCTTGGGTCTGAAAGGCTTTGAAATGAAGGGTGTCTGGGGAGCTAGATTTGAGGTGATTTAGGAAGTTTACTGCTCGTTTTTGGATGTTTATTATCAGTGGGTATCTGCCTAGTTCGGCTCTGCATGCATTTGTTGGCGTTTTTCTTTGGGTGCGAAGGATGCTTCGGCAGAATTCTGCATGTAGGGCTTCTATTGTGTGTTTTTCCCATTTAGTGTAGCTTTGGTGATTTAGCGGGCCCCATACTTCACTACCGTACAGTGCAATGGGCAGGATTATGCTGTCAAATATTTTGAGCCAGATTTTGATTGGGATTTGGATGTTGTAGAATTTTCTTTTTATTGCATATAGGGCTCTTCGGGCTTTTTCTTTTAGTGCATTCACTGCTATGCTGAAGCTCCCTGATGCTGTAATAGTTAGACCAAGGTAGGTGTAGCTCATAGTGTGCCCTATAGTGGTATCACTGAGGGTAAACTGGTATTTGTTTTCCTGACATCTGGGCCTTTTTTGAAAAATCATGATGTTGGTTTTCTTTAGATTTACTGTTAGAGCCCAATTTTGGCAGTATTTGTCGAGTAGGTCTAGTTGTTGCTGTAATCCCTGTTCTGTGGGAGACAGCAGAACCAGGTCGTCCGCATAGAACAGGGATTTCACTTCTCCATCCAGGAGACGGAGACCTGGTGACTCGCTTTGCTCCAGCATGTCTGCTAATTCATTTATGTATATGTTGAACAGGGTCGGGCTCAAATTGCAGCCCTGCCGGACGCCTCTTCTCTGGGTAAAGAAATCGGTGCGTTTGTCTCCAATTTTGACCCCGCATTTGTTTTTCAGATACATTGATTTAATAAGGTCATAGACTTTGCCCCCTATTCCACACTGAAGAAGTTTATAATAGAGCCCTTCGTGCCATATAGAGTCAAAGGCTTTCTTGAAGTCGATGAAACAGGCGAATATTTTCCCATTTTTTGTTTGGTGTATATGTTTTCCAATGAGGGTGTGAAGGGTATAGATATGGTCGGCGGTGCGGTGTTTTGGAAGAAAACCTATTTGGTTTTTTCTGAGGATATTATGTTTGTTAAGAAAATCAAGTAATCTACTATTTAGAATACTGCAGAATAACTTCCCTAGACAACTATTGACACAGATGCCGCCGTAGTTATTTGGGTCTGATTTGTTTCCACTTTTATATATGGGGGAGATTAGTCCTTGGCACCAGATATCGGGAAAACAGCCTGAACGTAATATGATGTTGAATAATTTGAGTACCGCACCCTGCATCTCCATATTGCTGAACTTGAGCATTTCATTTTTGATCTTGTCTGGGCCACAGGCTTTCTTTAGGTGGAGAGATTTTGTTTTTGTGGCCAGTTCTTTCCATGTGATTGGGGAGTCTAGAGGGTTTTGGTTGTCTTTAATTGTTGCTTCTAATGTGTGGAGTTTTTCTGTGACCTGATGTTGACTTGGGTTTGTTTCGTTTATTGGGATGTCTTTGTAGAGGTTTTCAAAATGTGTTCTCCAGATGTCGCCATCTTGGATTGGTAATGCTTGCAATTGTGTTGTACTCAGGTTATTCCACATTTCCCAGAATTGTTTTGGATTGGTGGAGTTTTCAATTTCTTCGAGTATTTTGTGGGTATAGTTTTGTGTTTTGTTCCTAATGGTGTGTTTATATCTTTTGAGGGTTTCATTGTATCTAGTACGTAGGTCCGGATTGTTTGGTTGGCGATGCTTTTGGTTTGATATTTTTCTCAGGTCTTTTCTGGCATTTTTGCATTCGTGGTCAAACCATTTCTTATTTTTATTTTGTCTTTTGTGACGCTTCCTCTTCTGTTTCACGAGGTCGGCTTTTACAGCTGCCTCATGGAAGATCATATTTATATCCTCTATGGCCATGTTTACACCATCTCTGGTGATCTCATATAGATTTTCTTTAAATTTTGAAATTTTACTTGTGAGATCAGGTGAATTTAGTGCTGTGATGAATTTATCTCCACTGTCTGGGGCCCATCTGTATGTCTGGTTTATTTTATGGAGCTTACTGGGTTCCTTTTTTGTGTCTGTAGTTTGGGCAGCAAGTTTAAGGTACACATTTATTTGGTTATGGTCTGAGAGGGGGGATTGCTGCCTGACAGTGAATGCGTTGATATCGCAGGGGTCCAGGTCAGTGATTGTATAATCCACCACACTAGACCCAAGAGTTGAGGAATATGTGAGTCTCCCTAAGGAGTCCCCTCTGAACCTACCGTTAACTATGTACAGGCCTAAGGCTCGGCAGAGTTGCACTACCTCCCTACCGCTTTTATTTATTTCACAATCGAGGTTGTTCCGGTTTGCGATGGCTGGTGTGACATATAGAGGGGTCTGGCCAAACACATGGTTGTTGACCTGTGGGTCTATGAAGTCAGGTTCACATCCGGTCCTTGCATTTAGGTCCCCACATAGTAGCACCTTTCCTTGGGCCTGGAAATGGCTGATTTCCATGTGGAGAGTGTCAAATATCTCCTCTTCAAAATATGGCGATTCTATTGGAGGTATGTAGATCGCACATAAGTAAACATCGTTTTTTGCTATTCCTATATTTTTATCTAATTTTAGCCATACGTGTGATTTTCCCTGTTTTATCGGTGAGATGTGTTTGTTCAGTTCTCCTTTATACCACACCAGGATTCCCCCGGAGGTTCTGCCCTTGCGTGTCTTAGTGTTCTTTACTGAGGGCACAATGATTTCATGGTACATTGGAGGACAGTGGGTCGGCACGTCCTTTTGGCACCATGTTTCTGTTAACACAATTATATCAATGGCCTAGAAATTGAGTGCCCTTAGCGCCGATTTTGCGGCGCTAGAGGGCCTAGCGCTGCAATTGGCGCCGGCGCCGAAATTGCCTGGGGCCCTTCCGCCGCGGTAGACCGGTAGCGCTGCGCCGGCACCGATGACGTCATCGG
This sequence comes from Somniosus microcephalus, assembly GCF_052327205.1. Classification (NCBI taxonomy): domain Eukaryota; kingdom Metazoa; phylum Chordata; class Chondrichthyes; order Squaliformes; family Somniosidae; genus Somniosus; species Somniosus microcephalus. The sequence goes on along the minus strand of NC_140998.1, from coordinate 217,558,202 downwards.
TGTGCGCAGCGTCCCGGTTGCCATGCCGACGGGCCCCAGCGCCGAAATTCAGTTGCGGCCGCCTCGCCCGTGGCAGCCGCAACTAAGACTCTGACAACAGAGTCTTACAAGTCTTTGCGCCGGCGCATTAAAGGCCCCGCGGCGGCCGGCCGCTTTCCCGCCGGCCGCCTGGCCGCAGCTCCCTCCCCGGACTTCCCCCCCCCCCCCCGGAACAGAAGCAAGCCCGGCACTTGTCCGAGGTGCCGGGCTCATTTTAAAAAAGATTTTCGCGGGCCGCGGCCGGGTGCAGGCAGCTCCTCCTTCAGGGAAGGAGGAGGCCTGCACTTCCCGAGCCTGCCGCACCGCATCGGGTGCCGCAGCGCCGGAATTGCGGCGCGAAACGGCAGTTAGCGCCGATTTACCGCCGCAAAGACCCTTCAGTAGCGCCGGCAGCCGTTTGGGCGCGGCCCTGCTGAATTTTTGGCGCGCGCAGGGGGACTTAGCGCCGGCACTAACTTCCGGCGCTAAAGCCCTGGCTAAGCCAAAACTCAATTTCTAGGCCAATGTCTTTTATAGCTTTTAGGAATTCAGGGTCTGTACTCTTCATCCCAAAAGTTGAGGAGCGGAGGCCCTGGATATTCCAGCAGCTTATGTGGAAAGAACGCATTTATATAGTTCAATAAAACGAAATAAAATGGACCTATTTTGTGGGATGCGTGTGGAAACACTATTTTCTATAATGCTAAATGATGATTTAGTATAAATTTCATGAGGCATGCACATATATCTATCTAATAATAGTAATAATACTGATAAGATAACAATAATGATAATGATAAATAACAATATTAATAATTTCTCCGGCTTTCTATCAGGCTGTTCAGCATCGTCATGATCTTTCTCAGTTCTTGGTCTACAGTCTGTGGTCTAGAGGGGGGTCTTGGGTCAGGTATAAAAGCACGGTTCTGTTGTTGGTTTTGTAAAGGGGGGTGGGGGACATTGGTGGTCCTGTTTGGGTTACGGCTCCCAATGGTAGAGGGGGTGGGAGGGCTGCGTCTTTTGGCAGTGTTTATGAGGTTTCTTGCGAAGACCCACATCCGCTGTTTGAGTAGATGTATTTCGTCATAGAGGTCCCTTGTGTTGATGTTTGGATGATGGGCCAGGTAGACGTTGGGGAAGACAGAACATCTCGTGTCGATCTCCCTGTTGGTGTTGTGGATTATATAGGCTGGGGTGTCCTTTCTGGGCAGTAGTGTGGAGATCACGATCCGCGCCTCGGGGAATTCCTTGCTGGCCTTTTCCGCCATCCTGCTCACCGCCCTAGCAGTGCCTTCCTGGAGGGTGCGTAGGTCGTTTGTGCCTGTGTGGATCACAAGCCATTTGGGGCTTCCAAGGGATTCTTTGTTCAGGATCTTCATTGCATGGTCTGTGTTGCTGCACCATTTTTTCAGGACTTGATGACCTGGGAACAGCCTCTGGGGGTCCAGAAACTTTCCGTTGGAGTCGGTCAGCAGGACCGCCTGAGGGGCTGGTTTTTCAGACTGGGTAGCAGTAGTCTGGGCAGGACTCGACTGATGGCTGGTTGTTGGCTGGGTTCCTGGGATATGTTGTGTGGCAGGAGCAGGGTTTGAGGCTTTCGGTGTGTCCTCGTGTGGGGGGGCATCTGACGGGTTCTGTGTCCCTGTGTGTGAGGACTGGGTAGCGGTAGTCTGGGCAGGACTCGACTGAGGGCTGGTTGTTGGCTGGGTTTCTGGGACAAGCTGTGTGGCAGGAGCGGGGTTTGTGGCTTTCGGTGTGTCCTCGTGTGGGGTGGCATCCGACGGGTTCTGTGTCCTTGTGTGTGTTGTTTTTTGGACCTTAAGAGGTTTGTGTTGCCTGCTGAGCCTTTCTACGGCCTCCATCGTTTTGTTTAGCTGGGTATGGAGTTCTTTGATCTTATTTCTTTGTTCCTCTACGGTCTTTATCAGCTTGTGGATGGTGGACTCGTTTTCCGTTTTCAGCTGTTTGAGTTCCTCCGTCCAGTTCTTGGTCTGTGTTTCTCTGTATTCGTTGAATTCGAGTTCTAGTTTGGACAGACTCTCTTTCAGCAGTTTGTTTGCGTTGAGAGGTGTGGGAGGGGTGGAGATGGTCAGGGAGGTGTGTGTCTCTGCTGGACTCTCTTCTTCTTCCTCCGCTTGGCTCTCATCATCCTCTGTTCGACTCTCTTTTGCCTCCTGGCCATTGGTCCTATTTGTGTCTGCCTTAGTTTTCAACTGGGGGAATTCCTTTTCGAAGGAGTCCAGATTTTCTACATTCCCCTGTATCATGATCTTTCCTTTTTTGTTGTAGTAGCTTATGGTTAGCAGGGGGCCATCTTTATCTAGATTTCCATCTTTACATATTTTCAGTCTGCCTCCACTGCCAATACCTTCGCTGGAGACGTATGCGTAGTATTTTTGTAAAGTCTCCTTCCATGAGGGAACGGAGTCGGTGTAGAATATGAGGTTGTTCTTCGTCTTAATCCCTTTGTGTGTGGTATAGTCAACGTAGAGGACCTCTGGGTTACTTTTTAGTGTTATGTCCTTGTGTTTTTCCTTTGCTTTATTTTTTGTGCATTGTCTCTCTCTCTCTCCCCAGTCTCTCTCTCTCTCCCCAGTCTCTCTCTCTCTCCCCCAGTCTCTCTCTCTCTCTCTCTCTCCCCAGTCTCTCTCCCTCTCCCCAGTCTCTCCCTCTCTCCTCCCCGTCTCTCCCGCTCCCCAGTCTCTCTCTCTCTTCCCCCGTCTCTCTCTCTCCCCAGTCTCTCTCTCTCTCCCCCCATCTCTCTCTCTCTCCCCAGTCTCTCTCTCTCTCCCCCCGTCTCTCTCTCTCCCCAGTCTCTTTCTCTTTCTCCCCAGTCTGTCACTCCTTTCCATCGCTCCACCATTGGCGGCCGTGCCTTCAGCCGCCTGGGCCCCGAGCTCTGAAATTCCCTCCCTAAACCTCTCCGCCTCTCTCTCCTCCTTTAAGACGCTCCTTAAAACCGACCTCTTTGACCCAGCTTTTGGTCACCCGTCCTAATATCTCCTGAGGCTCGGTGTCAAATTTTGTCTGATTTCCGCTCCTGTGAAGCACCTTGGGACGTTTTACTACGTTAAAGGCGCTATATAAATGCAAGGTGTTAATGACTCTAATTGCTGTTACAGGCAAGTGTAGCCATGGAGGAAACTTTGACCTCACCAGTATACGGGACGCCCAGGGCGGAATAAATAAGGACAGTGCCAGCTCTCCCCATGGCTACCTCCATAGACAGGCCGCACAAGTGGCCACTGCTGCGACCGAGGAAGCCTTTGAACACATCAGAGACTCGGTGGGAGACAAGCTCTTCTTAAGGTGAGGCGGAACGGCCCTGACATAGACACCCCGATCAAACACACTCAGAGTCCTGAAACCACACAGACACCCCGAACACACACACTCAGTGTGAAACCACACAGACACTGCACAACTGATAACTTCAGCAACAGGCCAATGAATGTTTGATGGGACAGTGTATAGGGAGCTTTACTCTGTATCTAACCCGTGCTGTACCTGCCCTGGGAGTGTTTGATGGGACAGTGTAGAGGGAGCTTTACTCTGTATCTAACCCGTGCTGTACCTGCCCTGGGAGTGTTTGATGGGACAGTGTATAGGGAGCTTTACTCTGTATCTAACCCGTGCTGTACCTGCCCTGGGAGTGTTTGATGGGACAGTGTAGAGGGAGCTTTACCCTGTATCTAACCCGTGCTGTACCTGCCCCGGGAGTGTTTGATGGGACAGTGTAGAGGGAGCTTTACTCTGTATCTAACCCATGCTGTACCTGCCCTGGGAGTGTTTGATGGGACAGTGTAGAGGGAGCTTTACTCTGTATCTAACCCGTGCTGTACCTGCCCTGGGAGTGTTTGATCGGGACACTGTAGTTGGAGCTTTACCCAGTATCTAACCCGTGCTGTACCTCAGTCTGTGCTGGGTTAGGGGGTTTGGGAGTCCCCTGGGTTGGGGGGGTTGGGGAGAATGAGGAAGCACTGTTGGGTCGGGGTCGGGAGTTGATCAGATGGAATGTCACGTGACGCGTGCTGATGGTTGTGATCGATTGCCTCATCTCTGACGATGTGAATCCTGCAGGTTTTTAAACATCGACAGTCCCTCCGCCCTCACCTTTGTGATTGACACCACTGGTAGTATGTCAGATGAGATCAGCGCCGTCAAACAGAGAACAATCGCCATCATCGACAGCAGGCGTGGAACGCCTCAGGAACCTTCCTTCTACGTATTGGTGCCTTTCAGTGATCCAGGTGAGAGCTCGTCACAGAGATACACAGAGTCTGCAGCACAGGAACAGGCCATTCGGCCCCACAGGTCCATCCTGGGGCTAATGTTCCACACCAGCCTCCTCCCACCCCACTTCATCTCACCCCATCAACACCAGCCTCCTCCCACCCCTCTTCATCTCACCCCGTCAACACCAGCCTCCTCCCACCCCTCTTCATCTCACCCCATCAACACCAGCCTCCTCCCACCCCTCTTCATCTCACCCCATCAACACCAGCCTCCTCACACCCCTCTTCATCTCACCCCATCAACACCAGCTCCCTCCCACCCCTCTTCATCTCACCCCATCAACACCAGCCTCCTCTCTCCCCTCTTCATCTCACCCCATCAACACCAGCCTCCTCCCATCTCTCTTCATCTCACCCCATCAACACCAGCCTCCTCCCACCCCTCCTCATCTCACCCCATCAACACCAGCCTCCTCCCACCCCTCTTCATCTCACCTCATCAACACCAGCCTCCTCCCACCCCTCTGCATCTCACCCCATCAACACCAGCCTCCTCCCACCTCCCTTCATCTCACCCCATCAACACCAGCCTCCTCCCACCCCTCTTCGTCTCACCCCATCTACACCAGCCTCCTCCCACCCCTCTTCATCTCACCCCATCAACACCAGCCTCCTCCCACCCCTCTTCATCTCCCCCATCAACACCAGCCTCCTCCCACCCCTCTTCATCTCACCCCGTCAACACCAGTCTCCTCCCACCCCTTTTCATCTCACCCCATCAACACCAGCCTGCTCCCACCACTTTTCATCTCACCCCATCAAAACCAGCCTCCTCCCACCCCTCTTCATCTCACCCCATCAACACCAGCCTCCTCCCACCCCTCTTCATCTCACCCCGTCAACACCAGCCTCCTTCCACCCCTCTTCATCTCACCCCGTCAAAACCAGCCTCCTCCCACCCCTCTTCATCTCACCCCATCAACACCAGCCTCCTCCCACCCCTCTTCATCTCACCCCATCAACACCAGCCTCCTCCCACCCCTCTTCATCTCACCCCATCAACACCAGCCTCCTCCCACCCCTCTTCATCTCCCCCATCAACACCAGCCTCCTCACACCCCTCTTCATCTCACCCCATCAACACCAGCCTGCTCCCACCACTTTTCATCTCACCCCATCAACACCAGCCTCCTCCCACCCCTCTTCATCTCACCCCATCAACACCAGCCTCCTCCCACCCCTCTTCATCTCACCCCATCAAAACCAGCCTCCTCCCAGCCCTCTTCATCTCACCCCATCAACACCAGTCTCCTCCCACCCCTCTTCATCTCACCCCATCAACACCAGCCTCCTCCCACCCCTCTTCATCTCACCCCATCAACACCAGTCTCCTCCGACCCCTCTTCATCTCACCCCATCAACACCAGCCTCCTCCCACCCCTCTTCATCGCCCCCATCAACACCAGCCTCCTCACACCCCTCTTCATCTCACCCCATCAACACCAGCCTCCTCCCACCACTTTTCATCTCAGCCCATCAACACCAGCCTCCTCCCACCCCTCTTCATCTCACCCCAGCAACACCAGCCTCCTCCCACCCCTCTTCATCTCACCCCATCAACACCAGCATCCTCCCACCCCTCTTCATCTCACCCCATCAACACCAGCCTCCTCCCTCCCCTCTTCATCTCACCCCATCCCCTCTTCATCTCACCCCATCAACACCAGCCTCCTCCCACCCCTCTTCATCTCACCCCATCAACACCAGCCTCCTCCCACCCCTCTTCATCTCACCCCATCAACACCAGTCTCCTCCCACCCCTCTTCATCTCCCCCATCAACACCAGCCTCCTCCCACCCCTCTTCATAACACCCCATCAACACCAGCCTCCTCACACCCCTCTTCATCTCACCCCATCAACACCAGCCTCCTCCCACCACTCTTCATCTCACCCCATCAACACCAGCCTCCTCCCACCCCTGTTCATCTCACCCCATCAAGACCAGCCTCCTCACAACCCTCTTCATCTCACCCCGTCAACACCAGACTCCTCCCACCCCTCTTCATCTCCCCCATCAACACCAGCCTCCTCCCACCCCTCTTCATCTCACCCCATCAACACCAGCCTCCTCCCACCCCTCTTCATATCACCCCATCAACACCAGCATCCTCACACCTCTCTTCATCTCACCCCGTCAACACCAGCCTCCTCCCACCCCTCTTCATCTCACCCCATCAACACCAGCCTCCTCCCACCCCTCTTCATATCACCGCAGCAACACCAGCCTCCTCACACCCCTCTTCATCTCACCCCATCAACACCAACCTCCTCCCACCCCTCTTCATCTCACCCGATCAACACCAGCCTCCTCCCACCCCTCTTCATCTCACCCCATCAACACCAGCCTCCTCCCACCCCTCTTCATCTCACCCCATCAACACCAGCCTCCTCCCACCCCTCTTCATCTCACCCCGTCAACACCAGCCTCCTCCCACCCCTCTTCATCTCACCCCGTCAACACCAGCCTCCTCCCACCCCTATTCATCTCACCCCATCAACACCAGCCTCCCCCCACCCCTCTTCATCTCACCCCATCAACACCAGCCTCCTCCCACCCCTCTTCATCTCGCCCCATCAACACCAGCCTCCAGCCACCCCTCTTCATCTCACCCCATCACCATATCCTTCTATTCCTTTCTCCCTCGTGTATTTATCCAGCTTCCCCTTAAATGTATCTCTGCTCTTCGCCTCGACCACTCCCTGTGGTAGCGAGTTCCCCATTCTCACCACTCTCTGGGGAAAGAAGTTTCTCCTGAATTCCCTATTGGATTTATCAGTGATTCTCTTATATTAACGGCCCCTAGTTCTGGTTTCGCCCACAAGTGGAAACATCTTCTCTACATCTACCCTATCGAACCCCTTCATAATCTTAAAGAGCTCTATCAGGTCACCCCTCAGCCTTCTCTTTTCCAGAGAAAGGAGCCCCAGCCTGTTCAATCTTTCCTGATTGGTATAATCTCTCAGTTCTGGTATCCTCACCAGTGCCCCAGTGTCCTAACTCGCACCGAGCCCCGTTCATCCATCACCCTGCTGTCGCTCACTGACCTACATTGGCTCACGGTCCGGCAACACCTCGATTTTAAAATTGTCATTCTTGTTTTCAAATCCCTCCAGGGCCTTCTCGCCTCTCCCTATGTCTGTAATCTCCTCCAGCCCCCTACAACCCTCGCTATCTCTGTAACCTCCTCCAGCCCGCTACAACCCTCCCTATCTCTGTAACCTCCTCCAGCCCCTACAACCCTCCCTATCTCTGTAACCTCCTCCAGCCCCCTACAACCCTCCCTATCTCTGTAACCTCCTCCAGCTCTTACAACCCTCCCTATCTCTGTAACCTCCACCAGCCCCTGCAACCCTCCCTATCTCTGTAACCTCCTCCAGCCCCCTACAACACTCCCTATCTCGGTAACCTCCTCCAGCCCCTACAACCCTCCCTATCTCTGTAACCTCCTCCAGCCCCCTACAACCCTCCCTATCTCTGTAACCTCCTCCAGCCCTTACAACCCTCCCAGATTTCTGTAACCTCCTCCAGCCCCTACAACCCTCCCTATCTCTGCAACCTCCTCCAGACCCACAACACTCCCTGTCTCTGTAACCTCCTCCAGACCCACAACTCTCCCTATCTCTGTAACCTCCTCCAGCCCCCTACAACCCTCCCTATCTCTGTAACCTCCTCCAGCCCCCTACAACCCTCCCTATCTCTGTAACCTCCTCCAGCCCCTACAACCCTCCCTATCTCTGTAACCTCCTCCAGCCCCTACAACCCTCCCTATCTCTGTAACCTCCTCCAGACCCACAACTCTCCCTATCTCTGTAACCTGCTCTAGCCCTTACAGCCCTCCCTCTGTCTGTAACCTCCTCCAGCCCCCTACAACCCTCGCTATCTCTGTAACCTCCACCAGCCCCCTGCAACCCTCCCTATCTCTGTAACCTCCTCTAGCCCCTACAACCCTCCCTATCTCTGTAACCTCCTCCAGCCCCCTACAACCCTCGCTATCTCTGTAACCTCCACCAGCCCCCTACAACCCTCCCTAGCTCTGTAACCTCCTCCAGCCCCTACAACCCTCCCTATCTCTGGAACCTCCTCCAACCCCCTACAACCCTCCCTATCTCTGTAATCTCCTCCAGCCCCCTACAACCCTCCCTATCTCTGGAACCTCCTCCAGCCCCTACAACCCTCCCTATCTCTGTAACCTCCACCAGCCCGTACAACCCTCCCAGATTTCTGTAACCTCCTCCAGCCCCTACAACCCTCCCTATCTCTGTAACCTCCTCCAGCTGCCTACAATCCTCCCTATCTCTGTAACCCCCTCCAGCCCTCTACAACACTCCCTATCTCTGTAACCTCCTCCAGCCCCGTACACCCCTCCCAAACTCTGTAACCTCCTCCAGCCCCTTGCAACCCTCTGTATCTCTGTAACCTCCTCCACCCCTACAACCCTCCCTATCTCTGTAACCTCCTCCAGCCCTCTACAACCCTCCCTATCTCTGTAACCTCCTCCAGCCCCTACAACCCTCCCTATCTCTGTAACCTCCTCCAGACCCACAACTCTCCCTATCTCTGTAACCTGCTCTAGCCCTTACAGCCCTCCCTCTGTCTGTAACCTCCTCCAGCCCCCTACAACCCTCGCTATCTCTGTAACCTCCACCAGCCCCCTGCAACCCTCCCTATCTCTGTAACCTCCTCTAGCCCCTACAACCCTCCCTATCTCTGTAACCTCCTCCAGCCCCCTACAACCCTCGCTATCTCTGTAACCTCCACCAGCCCCCTACAACCCTCCCTAGCTCTGTAACCTCCTCCAGCCCCTACAACCCTCCCTATCTCTGGAACCTCCTCCAACCCCCTACAACCCTCCCTATCTCTGTAATCTCCTCCAGCCCCCTACAACCCTCCCTATCTCTGGAACCTCCTCCAGCCCCTACAACCCTCCCTATCTCTGTAACCTCCACCAGCCCCTACAACCCTCCCAGATTTCTGTAACCTCCTCCAGCCCCTACAACCCTCCCTATCTCTGTAACCTCCTCCAGCTGCCTACAATCCTCCCTATCTCTGTAACCCCCTCCAGCCCTCTACAACACTCCCTATCTCTGTAACCTCCTCCAGCCCCGTACACCCCTCCCAAACTCTGTAACCTCCTCCAGCCCCTTGCAACCCTCTGTATCTCTGTAACCTCCTCCACCCCTACAACCCTCCCTATCTCTGTAACCTCCTCCAGCCCTCTACAACCCTCCCTAGCTCTGTAACCTCCTCCAGCCCCTACAACCCTCTCTATCTCTGTAACCTCCTACAGCCCCTACAACCCTCCCTATCTCTGTAACCTCCTCCAGCCCCTACAACCCTTCCTATCTCTGTAACCTCCTCCAGCCCCCTACAACACTCCCGATCTCTGTAACCTCCTCCAGCCCCCTACAACCCTCCCTATCTCTGTAACCTCCTCCAGCCCCTACAACCCTCCCTATCTCTGTAACCTCCACCAGCCCCTACAACCCTCCCTATCTCTGTAACCTCATCCAGCCCCTACAACACTCCCTATCTCTGTAACCTCCTCCAGCCCCTACAACCCTCCCTATCTCTGTAACCTCCTCCAGCCCCTACAACCCTCCCTATCTCTGTAACCTCCTCCAGCCCCCTACAACCCTCCCTATCTCTGTAACCTCCTCCAGCCCCCTACAACCCTCCCTATCTCTGTAACCTCCTCCAGCCCCTACAACCCTCCCTATCTCTGTAACCTCATCCAGCCCCTACAACCCTCCCTATCTCTGTAACCTCCTCCAGCCCCTACAACACTCCCTATCTCGGTAACCTCCTCCAGCCCTCTACAACACTCCCTATCTCTGTAACCTCCTCCAGCCCCTACAACACTCCCTATCTCTGTAACCTCCTCCAGCCCCCTACAACCCTCCCTATCTCTGTAACCTCCTCCAGCCCCTACAACCCTCCCTATCTCTGGAACCTCCTCCAGCCCCCTACAACCCTCCCTATCTCTGTAATCTCCTCCAGCCCCCTACAACCCTCCCTCTCTCTGTAACCTCCTCCAGACCCCTACAACCCTTGCTATCTCTGTAACCTCCTCCAGCCCCCTACACCCCTCCCTATCTCTGTAACCTCCTCCAGCCCCTTACAACCCTCCGTATCTTTGTAACCTCCTTCAGCCCCCATACAACCCTCGCTATCTCTGTAACCTCCACCAGCCCCTACAACCCTCCCAGATTTCTGTAACCTCCTCCAGCCCCTACAACCCTCCCTATCTCTGTAACCTCCTCCAGCCCCCTACAATCCTCCCTATCTCTGTAACCTCCTCCAGCCCCCTACAACCCTCCTTATCTCTGTAACCTCCTCCAGCCCCTACAACCCTCCCTATCTCTGTAACCTCCTCCAGCCCCTACAACCCTCCCTATCTCTGTAACCTCCTCCAGCCCCCTACAACCCTCCCTATCTCTGTAACCTCCTCCAGCCCCCTACAACACTCCCTATCTCTGTAACCTCCTCCAGCCCCTACAACCCTCCCTATCTCTGTAACCTCATCCAGCCCCTACAACCCTCCCTATCTCTGTAACCTCCTCCAGCCCCTACAACACTCCCTATCTCTGTAACCTCCTCCAGCCCTCTACAACACTCCCTATCTCTGTAACCTCCTCCAGCCCCTACAACACTCCCTATCTCTGTAACCTCCTCCAGCCCCCTACAACCCTCCCTATCTCTGTAACCTCCTCCAGCCCCCTACAACCCTCCCTATCTCTGTAACCTCCTCCAGCCCCTACAACCCTCCCTATCTCTGTAACCCCCTCCAGCCCCTACAACACTCCCTATCTCTGTAACCTCCTCCAGCCCCTACAACACTCCCTATCTCTGTAACCTCCTGCAGCCCCTACAACCCTCCCTATCTGTGTAACCTCCTCCAGCCCCTACAACACTCCCTATCTCTGTAACCTCTTCCAGCCCCCTACAACCCTCCCTATCTCTGTAACCTCCTCCAGCCCCTACAACACTCCCTATCTCTGTAACCTCCTCCAGCCCCTACAACCCTCCCAGATCTCTGCGCTCCTCCAATTCTGGCCTCTTGCGCATCCCCCGGTTTCCATCACTCCACCATTGGCGGCCGTGCCTTCAGCCGCCTGGGCCCCGAGCTCTGGAATTCCCTCCCTAAACCTCTCCGCCTCTCTCTCCTCCTTTAAGACGCTTGTTAAAAGCAGCCTCTTTGACCCGACACACGCACCCACTTTGCAGCAGAGGTGACTGGAGAGACACACCACTGGGGCGGCCCTCTCCTGCTCCGAGTGTGGGGTTCAGTCCCACCCTGGGGCGGATCTCCTGCTCCGAGTGTGAGGTTCAGTCCCACCCTGGGGCCGCCATCTCCTGCTCCGCGTGTGGGGGTCGGTCCGACCCTGGGGCGGCCCTCTCCTGCTCCGAGTGTGGGGCTCAATCCCACCCTGGGGCGGATTTCCTGCTCCAAATGTGGGGCTCGGTCCCACCCTGGGGCGGTGGGTTTCGAATACTGGGTGGTTTGGGCCTGAATTAATTTTGTCCACACAACATCACCAACTCTGGTTTGTACTGCAGATTTCGGGCCTGTCTACAAAACCAATGACCCAGATCAATTCAAGATGTTCATCTCATCGTTGCGAGCAGATGGAGGAGGAGACTTTCCAGAATTGTGCCTCAGTGGACTCCAGGTTTGTACATTGCAAATTCCCCCTGTATCTGGGGAGGTCCATCTAATCCCTCCCTCACACTGCTGTATCTGGGGAGGTCCCTCTAACCCCTCTCTCACACTCCTGTACCTGGAGAGGTCCCTCTAACCCCTCTCTCACACTCCTATATCTGGGGAGGCCCATCTAACCCCTCTCTCACACTCCTGTATCTGGGGAGGTCCCTCTAACCCCTCTCTCACACTCCTGTATCTGGGGTGGTCCCTCTAAACCCTCTCTCACGCTCCTGTATCTGGGGGGGTCCCTCTAACCCCTCTCTCACACTCCTGTATCTGGGGAGGTCCCTCTAACCCCTCTCTCACACTCCTGTATCTGGGGAGGTCCCTCTAACCACGCTCTCACGCTTCTGTATCTGTGGAGGTCCCTCTAACCCCTCTCTCACGCTTCTGTATCTGTGGAGGTCCCTCTAACCCCTCTCTCACGCTTCTGTATCTGGGGAGGTCCCTCTAACCCATTCTCTCACACTCCTGTATCTGGGGAGGTCCCTCTAACCCCTCTCTCACATTCCTGTATCTGGGGAGGTCCCTCTAACCCCTCTCTCTCACACTCCTGTATCTGGGGAGGTCCCTCTAACCCCTCTCTCACACTCCTGTATCTGAGGATGTCCCTCTAACCCCTCTCTCACTCCTGTATCTGGGGAGGTCCTTCTAACCCCTCTCACACTCCTGTATCTGGGGAGGTCCTTCTAACCCCTCTCTCACTCCTGTATCTGGGGAGGTCCTTCTAACCCCTCACACACTCCTGTATCTGGGGAGGTCCTTCTAACCCCTCTCTCACACTCCTGTACCTGGGGAGGTCCCTCTAACTCCTCTCTCACACTCCTGAATCTGGGGTAGTCCCTCTAACCCCTCTCTCACACTCCTGTATCTGGGGAGATCCCTCTAACACCTCGCTCACACTCCTGTATCTGGGGAGGTCCCTCTAACCCCTCTCTCTCACACTCCTGTATCTGGGGAGGTCCCTCTAACCCCTCTCTCTCACACTCCTGTATCTGGGGAGGTCCCTCTAACCCCTCTCTCACACACTCCTGTATCTGGGGAGGTCCCTCTAACCTCTCTCACACACTCCTGTATCTGGGGTAGTCCCTCTAACCCCTCTCTCACACACTCCTGTATCTGGGGTAGTCCCTCTAACCTCTCTCACGCGCTCCTGTATCTGGGGTAGTCCCTCTAACCCCTCTCTCACACTCCTGTATCTGGGGAGGTCCCTCTAACCTCTCTCACACACTCCTGTATCTGGGGAGGTCCCTCTAACCCCTCTCTCACACTCCTGTATCAGCAGAGGTCCCTCTAACCCCTCTCCCACACTCCTGTATCTAGGGAGGTCCCTCTAACCCCTCTCTCACACTCCTGTATCTGGGGTAGTCCCTCTAACCCCTCTCTCACACACTCCTGTATCTGGGGTGGTCCCTCTAACCCCTCTCTCACACACTCCTGTATCTGGGGTAGTCCCTCTAACCTCTCTCACGCGCTCCTGTATCTGGGGTAGTCCCTCTAACCCCTCTCTCACACTCCTGTATCTGGGGAGGTCCCTCTAACCTCTCTCACACACTCCTGTATCTGGGGAGGTCCCTCTAACCCCTCTCTCACACTCCTGTATCGGCAGAGGTCCCTCTAACCCCTCTCCCACACTCCTGTATCTAGTGAGGTCCCTCTAACCCCTCTCTCACACTCCTGTATCTGGGGATATTATGTCCGTGTGTAATTGAGACACGGACTGCAGGAGTTGGTTACAACAGGTGTTTACTGAGTGGAGACAAAATTGGAACTACTATGCAAAGTTACTGCACAGGCTTATATACAGGGGTGGTCACTACTGGTACTGCAGTATTCAGGGGCTGCAGAATATAGTTACTTCTGCAAAGTACATACACTACAATTCCTCCCCTTTTAGCTAAACAGTACATAACAGTCGATTAATAATTAAATAACATATTTACAATTACAGTTGCTAGATACATTAGCTGAAGTTAAGCAATTATAAGTTCAGTCTTTGAGGAGGCTTCCTGATTCTGTCTGGATAACGCCTCTTTGGGGTATCAGGTTCTTCTGGCAAAGTTGATTCGGGATCAACGTCGTTGTTTGGTTCGTCTGCTTCCAATATCATCGATTCTGAGGTAGATGCAATTGGTACTTCGGTTTCATCACCAGGTGTATCGGATCGTGGTGTGGAATTGACGTTTTCCAGTGACTCTAGAATCTGGTCAGCATGGCGTCTTACAATGCTCTCTCCAGCATCCACGGTATACATTAGAGGTCCTTGCCGTGTGCAGATCGTCCCTGGCTGCCATTTCTCTGTGCGGTAGTCCCAGGCCAAAACTGGTTGACCTATCTTAAAACTTTTGATCGGCCTTTCATTCATATTCTGAAACTGCCTGTTCTCCACATCTCTTCTGATGTTTGGCTTAACCAAATCCAAGCGGCATCGTAGTCTTCGATTGAAGAACATCATGGCTGGAGTTTGGTTGGTAACCGCATGTGTCGCATTCCGGTAGGCAAACAAGAAGTTATCCACCTTGTGTTGTAGGGGTATGTCTTCATTACACATTGCCTTGATAGCCTTCTTGAATGTTTGAACGAACCTCTCAGTCAATCCATTGGTGGCTGGATGATATGGGGCAGATGTGTAATGCTTAACACCATTGTTCTTTAAGAACCTCCGGAACTCTTCAGACACAAACTGTGGTCCATTGTCGGAGCAAATCTGTTCAGGCAGCCCATTTCTGGTGAATATGGTTCGTAAGACTGTGATAGTTTTTTCTGTGGTGGTTGAGGACATTTTTATTACCTCTGGCCACTTTGAATGTGCATCCACCGCAATTAAAAACATCGAGTCCATAAATGGACCAGCAAAATCAATGTGCACCCTTTGCCATGGAGATGAGGGCCACTCCCATGGATGTAGAGGGGCTTCTGGTGGGGCGTTTTGGACCTTCTAGCATCCTGTACAGCTCTTGGTCACCTCTTCGGTTTCTCTATCGATTCCCGGCCACCACACAAACGCTCTGGCTAAGTTCTTCATTTTTACCCCTCCCAGATGACCCTCATGAAGCTCATTGAGCACTCTATCCTGCAATTTGGTTAGAATTACTACTCTGGATCCACACATCAAGGTTCCTCTGCAGACTGACAGCTGTTCTCTTCTCAGCGAGAATGCTGGCAACAGTGGTTCGCCATGTGCTGGCCATCCCTTCACCATTAAATCATAGACCCTGGAGAGTGTCGGGTCATTTCGTGTTTCCTTTTCTATGTTTGCATTCGTCACAGGTAAACATTCGACTATGGTCGAGTGGAATATCTCCACAGGATCCACTGCAGGTGCTTCTTCCACCGTCGGCAACGGTAGGCGCGACAATCCATCAGCATTCCCATGCTGTTTAGTTCCTTTGTACTCGATGTCATATTGGTGTGCCCCTAGGAAAAGTGACCACCTCTGTAGCCATTGTGCTGTCATTATCGGGACGCCCTTCTGAGGGTTGAAAATGGAGACAAGAGGTTGATGATCAGTTAGTAGAGTAAATTTCTGACCGTGCAGGCAGTGATTGAACTTCACCCCCCACGCCAGGCTGAGGGCCTCTCTGTCAATCTGGGCGTAGTTACGCTCGGCTGAAGTTAACGAGCGTGACGCAAAAGCTATCGGCCTCTCTGAACCATCAAGGAACTTATGTGACAGTACCGCTCCAACACCGTAGGGAGACGCATCACACGCCAGTCTTATCGGTAGTGATGGGTTGTAGTGAGCCAATACTTCTCTTGAAGTGATCAGGCCTTTACTCTTCTGAAAGGCCCGCTTACATTCATCGCTCCATTTCCATGCTACTCCAGTTTGTAGTAGGGCGTTGAGTGGGTGCAGAATTGTGGACAAATTTGGCAAAAACATATGGTAGTAATTCACCAATCCGAGGAATGACCTCAGTTGCGACACATTTTCAGGCGCTGGAGCCTTAACCACCGCTTCAATTTTGTCAGGGGACTTATGTAACCCCTCTTCATCAATCGCGTGGCCACAATACGATATCTGTTTCTTAAAAAACTCGCACTTGGGGCGATTGGCTTGTAGCCCATGTTCTCTTAATCTAGTGAGCACCTGCTCTAGGTTGGCAAGGTGTTCACTGTCACTTTCACCTGTCACTAGGGTGTCGTCCAAGTAACACTGAGTCCCCGGAATCCCTTGCAGGACTTGTTCCATCGCTCTTTGCCATATCGCCGGAGCTGATGCTACTCTGAATACCAGTCGATTATACTGGTAAAGACCTTTGTGAGTGTTTATCGTGAGATACTTCCTAGAGGATTCTTCAACCTCCATCTGCAAATATGCTTGTGCTAGGTCAATTTTTGTAAAACGCTTCCCTCCAGATAGTGAGGCGAAAATATCTTCTATCCTCGGAAGAGGATACTGTACTGTGTGAAGGACTGGGTTCACCGTCACCTTGAAGTCCCCACAAATGCGAACCTTCCTTGGCTCCTCAGACTTATTGTTTAACGTTTTCTTCATGACAGGAACGATGGGTGTCGCCCACTCGCTCCAGTCTACCTTAGATAACACGCCTGCATTCTCCAGATTCTCCAGCTCTGCCTCGACGGCTGGGCGAATTGCATACGGTACCGGTCTTGCTTTGAAAAACTTGGGAATTGCATTCTCTTCTATTTTTATCGAGGCGGTTACGCCTTTAAGAGTTCCCAGTTCTTGTTGAAATACCTCTTTAACGTTAGCTAAAATTTTTGACAATCGTCCAGGTGTGACGTCGTCATCCTTTTTACCAGCCACAGTCAGTGCCTGAATGGAGTGCCAGTCTAAACTTATCTTTCTGATCCATTCACGTCCCAATAACGGTGGTCCACCATCTTGCAGTATGTACAGATACAATTTCTGTATTTCTTTGCCGTTGTATTCGACAGGCACCCTTATTTTCCCTCTGGGGTATACTTTCTGCCCCGTATACGTCTTCAAGACAATGGATGTCTCTTTCAAGGGTATGTGTGAGAATAGCCGCTCGTAGTCTCATCGATTCATGATGGTCAGGGCTGATCCTGTATCCAATTCCATTTTGACTTGGGACCCTGCTATCGTGAGGGTGACCCAAATGGTTCGGTGATCCTCTTTCGCGATTACGTTGTGAAGTTTGAGACAGCTTAGTCTCTTGTTCCCAGATTCACTATCGCTCTTCTGGTCTTCGGAACTACTGTCCGTCATCTTTTGTGCTTTCCTGTACTGTTCCTTAGTAGCCTTTTTGTTGTCGTTAGTCTTCTTTCCAGACCTGCAAACTCGTGCAATGTGTCCCATCTTTCCGCATTGCCTGCATATTTTGTCCTTGGACCAGCAGTCCTTCTGGTCATGGGTTGTTCTGCCGCAGCGATAACATTTTTCAAATCCCCGTGTCATTTCATGGGTGCCGTATTCCTGTGGCTTTTGCTGTATTTCCGCAGCTCCCCTTGCTGCTGCTTCGTACGATACTGCCAAGCTGAAAGCCTTATCCAGCGTCAGCTCTTTCTCTGAGAGTAACCTCTTCTGGGTTCCTTCACTCAGGAGTCCACAGACAAATTTGTCCCGTAGAGTATCTGTCAGTCCTACTCCGAACTGGCAGTGCTTTGATAGCTTGCGTAGTTCCGTAAGGTAATCAGCATTGCTCTCATCTTTATGCTGATTTCTCCTGTGGAATTAAAATCTTTCTGCTATCAGCAGCGGTGTAGGATTTAGGTGTTCCTGTAGGATATCAACAATTTCGTTAAAACTCTTCGCCATCGGTTTGACTGGAGTGATCAGGTTCCGCAATAGGCTGTACGTTCTTGCGCCCATTAAGTTTAGTAGTACCGATGCCTTTTTCTCATCGGCTACTTCGTTTGCTTTGCAATATACTTCGACTCTTTCCACATACGTGGTCCAGTCTTCTATTGCATTATCGAAGGCAGTGATATTGCCAGTCTTCGGCATCTTGGAAATCTAAGATGGCGCCTCCGCGCTTTGCCTTCTTCCCCGATTGAACAAAATGGCGCCTCACGCGCTTTGCCTTCTTCCCCGCTGGATTAAGATGGCGCCTCCCGCGCTTTCTGTCTTCTCCGCTGCATGCTAGCGCTTTTGCTGGCGTTTTTATGCCTTGATGGCGACGCCCTATGGTCTTCGCGCACTTCCCCCCCCCCGCGCTGCTGCTAACGCCGCTCTCCGTGGTCCCCGTGGCAAACTGCAGCTCCTCGTGGCTTTCTGCGCTTCTAATTTCTTTTATTTTCCCGTCGTCAGAGCAAACCCTACGGGACAGCTTCCTCCCTCTTCTCGGGTCTGTACGCTGCCCGGCTTCGGAGCACCAGCCACGCCCTGTGTGCTCCACCCTCTCTCTCTCTCTCTCCTCTTCCCGACAATGCTGCTCGGCCCCATTGAAAAGCCATCCGATCGAGCACTAGCCCGCCGCAGGCCAGGAAGGATCAGTGTACTACCTGCCACCAGCCCAATTAGCTGGAACACCATCGACAGGATAACCAAGCCCCGCTCTCGACAGCCTCTACTGCAAATCTTCAACTCCGATGAATCAGAGGCGGTTGCCCACGGTCGACGCCAGTTTCTTCTGTTTGTTTTATTTTTCTCTTCCTTCTGGCCTCGACCTCTGACAACTTCGCATCAGGGATGGATCCCCATGAGGAGTTGCAGACTGTAGGTAAGTTCGGATCTGCTCGTCGCCAGTATTATGTCCGTGTGTAACTGAGACACAGACTGCAGGAGTTGGTTACAACAGGTGTTTACTGAGTGGAGACAAAACTGGAACGACTATGCAAAGTTACTGCACAGGCTTATATACAGGGGTGGTCACTACTGGTACTGCAGTATACAGGGGCTGCAGAATATAGTTCCTTCTGCAAAGTACATACACTACAGGGGAGGTCCCTCTAACCCCTCTCTCACACTCCTGTATCTGGGGAGGTCCCTCGAACACCTCTCTCACACTCCTGTATCTGAGGAGGTCCCTCTAACCCCTCTCTCACACTCCTGTGTCTGGGGAGGTCCCTCTAAACCCTCTCTCACACTCCTGTATATGGGGAGGTCCCTCTAAACCTTCTCTCGTACTCCTGTATCTGGGGAGGTCCCTCTAACCCCACTCTCACACTCCTGTATCTGAGGAGGTCCCTCTAACCCCTCTCTCACACTCCTGTGTCTGGGGAGGTCCCTCTAATCCCTCTCTCTCAATCCTGTGTCTGGGGAGGTCCCTCTAACCCCTCTCTCACACTCCTGTGTCTGGGGAGGTCCCTCTAAACCCTCTCTCACACTCCTGTATCTGGGGAGGTCCCTCTAAACCTTCTCTCGTACTCCTGTATCTGGGGAGGTCCCTCTAACCCCACTCACACACTCCTGTATCTGGGGAGGTCCCTCTAAACCCTCTGTCACACTCCTGCATCTGGGGAGGTCCCTCTAATCCCTCTCTCTCACTCCTGTATCTGGGGAGGTCCCTCTAACCCTCTCTCACACTCTCCTATATCTGGGGAGGTCCCTCTAACCCCTCTCTCACACTCCTGTATCTGGGGAGGTCCCTCTAACACCTCTCTCTCTCACTCCTGTATCTGGGGAGGTCCCTCTAAACCCTCTCTCACACTCCTGTATCTGGGGAGGTCACTTAACCCCTCTCTCTCTCACTGCTGTATGTAGGAGGTCCCTCTAACCCTTCTCTCTCACAATCCTGTATCTGGAGAGGTCCCTCTAACCCCTCTCTCTCTCGCTCCTATATCTGGGGAGGTCCCTCTAACCCCTCTCTTTCTCACACTCCTGAATCTGGGAAGGTCCCTCTAATCCCTCTCTCTCACGCTCCTGTAGCTGGGGAGGTCCCTCTAACCCCTCTCTCTCTCACTCCTGTATCTGGGGAGGTCCCTCTAACCTGTCACACACTCCTGTATCTGGAGAGGTCCCTCTAACCCCTCTCTCACATTTCTGTATCTGGGGAGGTTCCTCTAACCCCTCTCTCTCTCACTCCTGTATCTGGGGAGGTCCCTCTAACCTCTCACACACTCCTGTATCTGGAGAGGTCCCTCTAACCCCTCTCTCACGCTCCTGTATCTGGGGAGGTCGCCCTAACCCCTCTCTCTCACTCCTGTATCTGGGGAGGTCCCTCTAACCCCTCTCTCACACTCCTGTATCTGGGGACGTACCTCTAACACTTCCCTCACACACCTGTATCTGAGGAGGTCCCTCTAACCTCTCTCACACTCCTCTATCTGGGGAGGTACCTCTAACCTCTCTCACACACCTGTATCTGGGTAGTTCTGTCTATCGCCTGTCACTCACACTCCTGTATCTGGGGAGGTCCCTCCAACCCCTCGCTCACACTCCTGTATCTGGGGAGGTCCCTCTAAACCCTCTCTCACACTCCTGTATCTGGGGAGGTCCCTCTAACTCCTCTCTCACACTCCTGTATCTGGGGAGGTCCCTCTAACCCCTCTCTCACACTCCTGTATCTGGGGAGGTCCCTCTAACCCCTCTCTCACACTCCTGTATCTGGGGAGGTCCCTCTAACCCCTCTCTCTCAAACTCCTGTATCTGGGGAGGTCCCTCTAACCCCTCCCTCATACTCCTGTAACATGGGAGGTCCCTCTAACCCCTCTCTCTCATGCTCCTGTATCTGGGGAGGTCCCTCTAACCCCTCTCTCACACTCCTGTATCTGGGGAGGTCCCTCTAACCTCTCTCTTTCTCACTCCTGTATCTGGGGAGCTCCCTATAACCTCTCTCTCTCTCACTCCTGCATCTGGTGAGGTCCCTCTAACCCCACTCTCTCACACTCCTGTATCTGGGGAGGTCCCTCTAACCCCACTCTCTCACACTCCTGTATCTGGGGAGGTCCCTCTACCCTCTCTCCCACACTCCTGAATCTGGGGAGGCCCCTCTAACCCCTCTCTCACACTCCTGTATCTGGGGAGATCCCTCTAACCCCTCTCTCACACTCCTGTATCTGGGGAGGTCCCTCTAACCCCTCTCTCTCATTCCTGTATCAGGGGAGATCCCTCTAACCCCTCTCTCTCACACTCCTGTATCTGGGGAGGTCCCTCTAACCCCACTCTCTCACACTCCTGTATCTGGGGAGGTCCCTCTAACCCCACTCTCTCTCACTCCTGTATCTGGGGAGGTCCCTCTAATTCTTCTCTCTCACACTCCTGTATCTGGGGAGGTCCCTCTAACCCCTCTCTAACACTCTCTGTATCAGCAGAGGTCCTTCTAACCCCTCTCTCTCACTCACTCCTGTATCTAGGGAGTTCCCTCTAACCCCTCTCTCACACTTCTGAATCTGGGGAGGTCACTCTAATCCCTCTCTCACACAAGCCTGTATCTGGGGAGGTCCCTCTAACCCCTCTCTCACACTCCTGTACCTGGGGAGGTCCCTCTAACCTCTCTCTCTCACACTCCTGTATCTGGGGATGTCCCTCTGACCTCTCTCTCACATTCCTGTATCTGGGGAGGTCCCTCTAACCCCTCTCTCACACTCCTGTATCTGGGGAGGTCACTCTGACCCCTCTCCCTCACACTCCTGTACCTGGGGAGGTCCCTCTAACCCCTCTCTCACACTCCTGTATCTGGGGAGGTCTCTCTAACCCCTCTCTCTCACTCCTGTATCTGGGGAGGTCTCTCTAACCTCTCTCTCACACTCCTGTATCTGGGGAGGTCCCTCTGACCCCTCTCTCACATTCCTGTATCTGGGGAGGTCCCTCTAACCTCTCTCTCACACTCCTGTATCTGGGGAGTTCCCTCTGACCCCTCTCCCTCACACTCCTGTATCTGGGGAGGTCCCTCTAAACCCTCTCTCACACTCCTGTATCTGGGGAGGTCTCTCTAACCCCTCTCTCACACTCCAGTATCTGGGGAGGTCCCTCTAACCCCTCTCTCACACTCCTGTATCTGGGGAGGTCCCTCTAACCTCTCTCTCTCACTCCTGTACCTGGGGAGGTCCCTCTAACCCCTCTCCCTCTCACTCCTGTATCTGAGGAGGTCCCTCTAACCCCTCCCTCACACTCCTGTAACATGGGAGGTCCCTCTAACCCCTCTCTCTCTCACACTCCTGTATCTGGGGGGGACCCTCTAACCCCTCTCTCTCACACTCCTGTATCTGGGGAGGTCCCTCTAACCCCTCTCTCTCACACTCCTGTATCTGGGGAGGTCCCTCTAACCCCCCTCTCACACTCCTGTATCTGGGGAGGTCCCTCTAACCCCCTCTCTCATGCTCCTGTATCTGGGGAGGTCCCTCTAACCCCTCTCTCACACTCCTGTATCTGGGGAGGTCCATCTAACCCCACTCTCTCTCACTCCTGTATCTGGGGAGGTCCCTCTAACCCCACTCTCTCTCACTCCTGTATCTGGGGAGGTCCCTCTAACCCCTCTCTCTCACACTCCTGTATCTGGGGAGGTCCCTCTAAACCCTCTCTCACACTCCTGTATCTGGAGAGGTCCCTCTAACCCCACTCTCTCTCACTCCTGTATCTGGGGAGGTCCCTCTAACCCCACTCTCTCACACTCCTGTATCTGGGGAAGTCCCTCTAACCCCACTATCTCTCACACTCCTGTATCTGGGGAGGTCCCTGTAACCCCACTCTCTCACACTCCTGTATCTGGGGAGGTCCCTCGAACCCCACTCTCTCTCACTCCTGTATCTAGGAGGTCCCTCTAATTCTTCTCTCTCACACTCCTGTATCTGGGGAGGTCCCTCGAACCCCTCTCTAACACGCTCTGTATCAGCAGAGGTCCCTCTAACCCCTCTCCCTCACTCACTCCTGTATCTAGGGAGGTCCCTCTAACCCCTCTCTCACACTCCTGAATCTGGGGAGGTCCCTCTAATCCCTCTCTCACACAAGCCTGTATCTGGGGAGGTCCCTCGAACCCCTCTCCCACTCTCCTGTATCTGGGGAGGTCCCTCTAACCCCTCTCTCACACTCCTGTATCTGGGGAGGTCCCTCTAATCCCTCTCTCACACAATTCACAATTCACAATTCAAATCGCTTTTTGTCATGATAAGTTACATCTTATGTTGCCAAAGCATCAAAATACATTTATGGTTTAGCACATAAAAGCTGTTCTATTCATACAGTGTATAAACAGGTATATCCCTGAGTGTATAAATATACATTCGCATTGTTTATATATATTCTTTTCTTAGTTTACTGGTTGTCCCTCTGTTCATGGCAAGCTGTAACATAGTGTGCCGCCAGTGTTATACAGCTTCTCTCCTCTCCCAGTAGGAATGGGAGTTTTTGGTTGTCAGTCAGATTTCTGAAATCAGGGCATATTTGTGAGAATTTTTGGTAGAAATTCTCTCTGATGCCCTGATATTTTCCGCAGGCTGTGAGGAAGTGCATCTCTGTCTCCACTACTCCCTGACTGCAGTGAGAGCATATCCTGTCTTCTCTTGGTAGCCTGGTCTGCCTGTGTCTGCCTTTTTCGATCGCTAGGCTATGTTCGCTAAGTCTGTACCTTGTCAAGGTTCTTCTCAGTTTGTTATCCTTTACCATGGTCAGGTAATCAGCTATGTTGTATTGTCTGTTTAGGGCCAAGTAGCAATTGAGTTTGCTTTGGGTTTTTGTTGTTTCTGCCCAATATGTCAGATATTTTTCCTTTTGCTTAGCGACGATTGTGTTGGGTCGAATTCTTTGTGTTACCCTGTCACTGTCCTGGGGCTGGTTATTGTTAGTATTGTTAGTAGTTACTTCACTGAGTCCCAGGACTAGTTGACTGAGGGTATTCTTCTTTATGGTCAGCTCTTGGCATTTCAGGGCGTCGTAGTGATAGCATTGGGGATTGCTCATTTGTAGGTGATTCCAAAATTTGGTGGCTCTTTTTTGGATAGTGATTATTAATGGATATTGGCCTAGTTCCGCCCTGCATGCATTGTTTACTGTTTTCCTTTGAGTCCGGAGGATACTTTTACAGAATTCTGCATGTAGGATCTCAATTGGGTGTTTGTCCCATTTTGCAAATTCTTGTTGAGTTAGCGGTCCCCATACCTCACTGCCATAGAGTGCAATTGGTTCAATTACTGATTTGAAAATTTTGAGCCAAATGCTAATTGGGATTTCTATTTGGATTGATTTTTTGATGGCATAGAAAGCCCTTCTTGCTTTCTCTTTCAGTTCATTCACAGCCAGTTTGAAATTTCCCGTAGAACTGATTTTTAAGCCCAAGTATGTGTAGTTAGTGGTTTGTTCAATTTTGGTTGTTCCTACTGTGAAATTTATTTTGGGTCCCTGATGTTTGGATCTTTGCTGGAACACAAGGACTTTGGTTTTTTGGGGATTTATTGTCAGGGCCCAAGTCTGGCAGTACGACTCCAGCAGGTCCAGGTTTTGCTGCAGCCCCTCTTTAGTAGGTGACAGCAGAACTAGGTCGTCTGCATAGAGGAGGAATTTAACCTTGGATTCATATAGGGTGAGGCCGGGTGCTGTAGATTGTTCAAGTAGTTTTGCCAATCCATTTATGTAAATATTAAAGAGTGTCGGTGAGATTGGCGAGCCCTGCGTCACCCCCCGCCCCTGTGGGAAGTATTTTGTTTGTTTGTCTCCAATTTTAACTGCACATTTGTTGTTTGTATACATTGATTTAATTACATCATATGTTTTCCCTCCTACCCCGCTTTCGATAAGTTTCAGGAATAAACCGTCATGCCAGATGGAGTCGAAAGCCTTCTGGAAATCTACAAAGCATGCGTAGATTTTGCTTTTGTTATGGTGAACGTGTTTGTCAATTAGGGTCTGTAGGGTGAAGATATGATCGGATGTTCTATAGTTTGGCAGGAATCCAATTTGGCTTTTAATCAAGACATTGTGCTCCTCAAGGAAGTTTATAAGTCTTTTGTTTATGATGCTACAGAATACCTTCCCCAGGTTACTGTTTACACAGATGCCTCGATAGTTGTTTGGGTCGATTTTGCCCCCACTTTTGTATATGGGTGTTATGAGTCCTTTGTTCCAGATATCAGGGAAATAACCGACACTCAGAACCAAGTTGAAGAGTTTTAGGATAGCCAGTTTCATTTTGTTGTCTGTGTGTTTAATCATCTCGTTTAGTATGCCGTCTGTCCCGCAGGCTTTTCCTGGTCGCAGGTCCTTGAGTTTTTCAAGAAGTTCTTTTTCTGTTATTATGGCGTCCAGCGGGTTTTGGTTATCTTTTATGGCCATTTCTAGCTTTTCCAGTTTTTTGCATATTTGGTGTTGCTCTGGTTTTAGTGTGTTTTTCTGGTATAATTTTTCAAAGTGGTTTACCCATGTGTCCCCATTTTGAATGGCCAAATCGTCGTGTTGTTTTTTGTGTAGTGTTTTCAAGTTTTCCCAGAAACAATTGGAATCAATGGATTCCTCCATGGAGCTGAGTGTATTCTTAATATATTGCTCTTTTTTGGTTCTGAGTGTGTTTCTGTATTGTGTTAGCGTCTGACAATAAGTAAGGCGTAGTTCCTCGTTTTCTGGATGTCTGTGTTTTTGGTTTGATATTTTTCTAAGTTTTTTCCTCATGTTATGGCAATCTCGGTCAAACCATTTTTCATAGTTTTTTGTTTTGGGTTTGTTCTTGCGAGCTTTCAAGTTTGCATTTGATGCCAAATTATCAAAAATATTGTTTAGTTTACTAACTGCCCGGTTTACGCCTTCTTTATTGTGAGTGTATATGTTATCCAGAAAGGTGTCTAAGAGAGCTTGAGTTGATGCATTGCTAATTGTTTTCTGGTATTTTTCCGTGTCGTTTTTGGCCCATCTGTACGATTTTTTGGTGTTGTACAGTTTACTGGGTTGTGTTTCTATGTTGTTTGTTTCTGTCTTTTTGAGGAACATAGTAATTTGACTGTGATCTGACAGTGTTGTTTGTGGTTTGACTGTGAATGCTCTGAAAGAGGATGGGTCTAAGTCTGTAATCATATAGTCTACTGTGCTGCAGCCAAGAGGCGAGCAATAGGTCGATCTTCCTAGGAGGTCTCCTATGAACCTACCATTGACAATGTACAGACCCAGGTTTCGACAGAGCTGTAGTAGCTGTTTTCCGTTGGTATTTGACTGCTTGTCGCAGTTATGCCTGTATGGAAGGGGAGGGATGTCAAAGTGGTTATTCCCGAAAACGTAATTGTTTCCCTGATTATTGGTGAAGTCTGGTTCTTCGCCCGTTCTTGAATTGAGGTCCCCACAGATCAACACGTTCCCCTGGGCCTGGTATTGGATAATTTCCCCCTCCATGTTGGAGAAGGTGTCCTCTTTAAAGTACGGGGAATCGATTGGAGGGATATAAAGTGCGCAAATGTAAACATCTTGGGTGTTTGAGATAATCTCCCTCTCAAGTTTGAGCCACATATGGTTTTCGCCCTTTTTTATAAATTTGATGTAATTCTTAAGTTCTGTTTTAAACCAGATCAGTATGCCTCCGGAGTCTCTGCCTTGGGTTACACTTGGTAATTTAGTGGAGGGGACCACCAGCTCAGTGTACCCTTGGGGACAGCCAGTATGTGGGGAGGTCCCTCGAACCCCTCTCCCACTCTCCTGTATCTGGGGAGGTCCCTCTAACCCCTCTCTCACACTCCTGTATCTGGGGAGGTCCCTCTAATCCCTCTCTCACACAAGCCTGTATCTGGGGAGGCGCCTCTAACCCCTCTCTCACACTCCTGTATCTGGGGAGGTTTCTCTAACCCGTCTCTCACACTCCTGTATCTGGGGATGTTTCTCTAACCCCTCTCTCTCACTCCTGTATCTGGGGAGGTCCCTCTAACCCCTCTCTCACAAACTCCTGTATCTGGGGAGGCCCCTCTAACCCCTGTCTCTCTCACTCCTGTATCTGGTGAGGTCCCTCTCACCCCTCTCTCACACGCTCCTGTATCTGGGGAGGCCCCTCTAACCCCTCTCTCACACGCCTGTATCTGGGGAGGTCCCTCTAACCCCTCTCTCTCACACTCCTGTATCTGCGGTAGCCCCTCTAACCCCTCTCTCACACTCCTGTATATGGGGGTGTCCCTCTAACCCCTCTCTTTCACTCCTGTATCTGGGGAGGTCCCTCTAACCCCTCTCTCTCACACTCCTGTATCTGCGGTAGTCCCTCTAACTCCTCTCTCACATTCCTGTATCTGGGGAGGTCCCTCTAATTCCTCTCTCACGCTCCTGTATCTGGGGAGGTCCCTCTGACCCCTCTCTCACACTTCTGTATCTGGGGAGGTCCCTCTAACCCCTCTCTCACACTCCTGTATCTGGGGAGGTCCCTCTAACCCCTCTCTCACACTCCTGTATCTGGGGAGGTCCCTCTAATCCCTCTCTCACACTCCTGTATCTGGGGAGGTCCCTCTAACCCCTCTCACACACTCCTGTATCTGGGGAGGTCCCTCTAACCCCCCTCTCTCACACTCCTGTATCTGGGGAGGTTCCACTAACCCCTCTCTCACACTCCTGTATCTGGGGAGGTCCCTCTAACCCCTCTCTCTCACACTCCTGTATCTGGGGAGGTCCCTCTAACCCCTCTCTCTCTCACTCCTGTATCTGAGGAGGTCCCTCTAACCCCTCTCTCTCACACTCCTGTATCTGGGGAGGTCCCTCTAACCCCTCTCTCACACACTCCTGTATCTGGGGAGGTCCTTCTAACCCCTCTCTCTCTCACTCCTGTATCTGAGGAGGTCCCTCTAACCCCTCTCTCACACACTCCTGTATCTGGGGAGGTCCCTCTAACCCCTCTCTCACACTCCTGTATCTGGGGAGGTCCCTCTGACCCCTCTCACACACTCCTGTATCTGCGGTAGTCCCTCTAACTCCTCTCTCACATTCCTGTATCTGGGGAGGTCCCTCTAATCCCTCTCTCACGCTCCTGTATCTGGGGAGGTCCCTCTGACCCCTCTCTCACACTTCTGTATCTGGGGAGATCCCTCTAACCCCTCTCACACACTCCTGTATCTGGGAAGGACCCTCTGACCCCTCTCACACACTCCTGTATCTGGGGAGGTCCCTCTAACCCCTCTCACACACTCCTGTATCTGGGAAGGACCCTCTGACCCCTCTCACACACTCCTGTATCTGGGGAGGTCCCTCTGACACCTCTCTCACACTTCTGTATCTGGGGAGGTCCCTCTAACCCCTCTCTCTCACACTCCTGTATCTGGGGAGGTCCCTCTAACCCCTCTCTCTCACACTCCTGTATCTGGGGAGGTCCCTCTAACCCCTCTCTCTCAGACTTCTGTATCTGGGGAGGTCCCCCTAACCCCTCTCCCTCACACTCCTGTATCTGGGGAGGTCTCTCTAACCCCTCTCTCTCTCACTCCTGTATGTAGGAGGTCCCTCTAACCCTTCTCTCTCACACTCCTGTATCTGGAGAGGTCCCTCTAACCGCTCACTCACATTCCTGAATCTGGGGAGGTCCCTCTAATCCCTCTCACACATTCCTGTATCTGGGGAGGTCCCCCTAATCCCTCTCTCTCACGCTCCTGTATTTGGGGAGGTCCCTCTAACCCCTCTCTCTCTCACTCCTGTATCTGGGGAGGTCCCTCTAAACCCTCTCTCACACTCCTGTATCTGGGGAGGTCCCTCTAACCCCTCTCTCACACTCCTGTATCTGGGGAGGTCCCTCTGACCCCTCTCTCACATTCCTGTATCTGGGGAGGTCCCTCTAACCTCTCTCTCACACTCCTGTATCTGGGGCGGTCCCTCTAACCCCTCTCCCTCACACTCCTGTATCTGGGGAGGTCCCTGTAACCCCTCTCTCACACTCCTGTATCTGGGTAGTTCTGTCTATCGCCTGTCACTCACACTCCTGTATCTGGGGAGGTCCCTCTAACCCCTCCCTCACACGCCTGTAACATGGGAGGTTCCTCTAACCCTCTGTCTCATGCTCCTGTATCTGGGGAGGTCCCTCTAACCCCTCTCTCACACTCCTGTATCTGGGGAGGTCCCTCTAACCCCACTCTCTCTCACACTCCTGTATCTGGGGAGGTCCCTCTAACCCCACTCTCTCTCACTCCTGTATCTGGGGAGGTCCCTCTAACCCACTCTCTCTCACTCCTGTATCTGGGGAGGTCCCTCTAACCCCTCTCTAACACTCTCTGTATCAGCAGAGGTCCCTCTAACCCCTCTCTCTCACTCACTCCTGTATCTAGGGAAGTCCCTCTAACCCCTCTCCCACACTCCTGAATCTGGGAAGGACCCTCTAATCCCTCTCTCACACAAGCCTGTATCTGGGGAGGTCCCTCTAACCCCTCTCTCACACTCCCGTATCTGGGGAGGTCCCTCTAATCCCTCTCCCTCACTCCTGTATCTGGAGAGGTCCCTTTAACCTCTCTCTCTCTCACACTCCTGTATCTGGGGAGGCCCCTCTAACCCCTCTCTCTCACACTCCTGTACCTAGGGAGGTCCCTGTTACCCCTCTCTCTCACACTCCTGTATCTGGGGAGGCGCCTCTAACCCCTCTCTCACACACTCCTGTATCTGGGGAGGTTCCTCTAACCCCTCTCTCTCACTCCTGCATCTGGGGAGGTCCCTCTAACCCCTCTCTCTCATTCCTGTATCTGGGGAGGTCCCTCTATCCCCTCTCTCACACACTCCTGTATCTGGGGAGGTTCCTCTAACCCCTCTCTCTCACTCCTGTATCTGGGGTGGTCCCTCTAACCCCTCTCTCTCACTCCTGTATCTGGGGAGGTCCCTCTAACCCCTCTCTCACACACTCCTGTATCTGGGGAGGTTCCTCTAACCCCTCTCTCACACGCCTGTATCTGGGGAGGTCCCTCTAACCCCTCTCTCACACTCCTGTATCTGCGGTAGTCCCTCTAACCCCTCTCTCACACTCCTGTATATGGGGATGTCCCTCTAACCCCTCTCTTTCATTCCTGTATCTGGGGAGGTCCCTCTAACCCCTCTCTCACATTCCTGTATCTGGGGAGGTCCCTCTAATCCCTCTCTCTCATGCTCCTGTATCTGGGGAGGTCCCTCTAACCCCTCTCACACACTCCTGTATCTGGGGACGTCCCTCTAACACTTCCCTCACACTCCTGTATCTGGGGAGGTCCCTCTAGCCTCTGTCTCTCACACTCCTGTATCTGTGGAGGTCCCTCTAATCCCTCCCTCACACTCCTGTATCTGCGGAGGTCCCTCTAACCCCTCTATCTCACACTCCAATATCTGGGGAGGTCCCTCTAACCCCTCTCTCACACTCCTGTATCTGGGGAGGTCCCTCTAACCCCTCTCACACACTCCTGTATCTGGGGACGTCCCTCTAACACTTCCCTCACACTCCTGTATCTGGGGAGGTCCCTCTAGCCTCTGTCTCTCACACTCCTGTATCTGTGGAGGTCCCTCTAATCCCTCCCTCACACTCCTGTATCTGCGGAGGTCCCTCTAACCCCTCTATCTCACACTCCAATATCTGGGGAGGTCCCTCTAACCCCTCTCTCACACACTTCTGTTTTTGGGGATGTCCCTCTAACCCCTCTCTCACACGCATGTATCTCGGGAAGTCCCTCAAACCTCACTCTCACACACCTGTATCTGGGGAGGTCCCTCTAACCCCTCTCTCACACTCCTGTATCTGCGGAGGTCCCTCTAACCCCTCTATCTCACACTCCTATATCTGGGGAGGTCCCTCTTACCCATCTCGCACACACTCCTGTATATGGGGAGGTCCCGCTAACCCCTCTCTCACACGCATGTATCTGGGGAGGCCCCTCTAACCTCACTCTCACACACCTGTATCTGGGGAGGTCCCTCTAATCCCTCTCACACATTTCTGTACCTGGGGAGATCCCTCTAACCCCTCTCTCTCACACTCCTGTACCTGCGGAGGTCCCTCTAACCTCTCTCTCACACTCCTGTATCTGGGGAGGTCCCTCTAACCCCACTCTCACACTCCTGTATCTGGGGAGGTCCCTCTAACCTCTCTCTCACACTCTTGTATCTGGGGAGGTCCCTCTAAACCTTCTCTCACACACCTATATTTGGGGAGGTCCCTCTAACCCCTCTCTCACACTCCTGTATCTGGGGAGGTCCCTCTAACCCATCTCTCACATTCCTGTATCTGGGGAGGACCCTCTAACCACCCTCTCACACTCCTGTATCTGGGGAGGTCCCTCTAACGTCTCTCTCACACTCCTGTATCTGGGGAGGTCCCTCTAACCTCTCTCTCACACTCCTGTATCTGGGGAGGTCCCTCTAACCCCTCTCTCACACGCCTGTATCTGGGGAGGTCCCTCTAAACCCTCTCTCACACTCCTGTATCTGGGGAGATCCCTCTAACCCCTCTCTCTCACACTCCTGTATCTGGGGAGGTCCCTCTAACCCAGTTCTCACACTCCTGTATCTGGGGAGTTCCCTCTAACCCCTCTCTCACACTCCTGTATCTGGGGAGGTCCCTCTAACCCCTCTCTCACACTCCTGTATCTGGGGAGGTCCCTCTAACCCCTCTCTCACACTCCTGTATCTGGGGAGGTCCCTCTAACCACGCTCTCACACTCCTGTATCTGGGGAGATCCCTCTAACACATTTCTCACACTCCTGTATCTGGGGAGGTTGCTCTAACACCTCTCTCACACTGCTTTATCTGGGGCGTTACCTCTAACTCCTCCCTCACACTCCTGTGTTTGGGGAGTCCCCTCTATCCCCTGTCTCACACTCCTGTATCTGGGGATGTCCCTCTAACCCCTTTCTCACACTCCTGTATCTGGGGAGGTCCCTCTAACCCCTCTCTCTCACACTCGTGTATCTGGGGAGGTCCCTCTAACTTTCTCTCTCACTCCTGTATCTGAGGAGGTCCCACTAACCCCCCTCTCACACACTCCTGTATCTGTGGAGGTCCCTCTAACCCCTCTCTCACACTCCTGTATCTGGGGAGGTCTCTCTAACTCTCTCTCTCTCATTCCTGTATCTGAGGAGGTCCCTCTAACCCCTCTCTCTCACACTCCTGTATCTGGGGAGGCCCCTCTAACCCCTCTCTCACACTCCTGTATCTGGGGAGGTCCCTCTAACCCCTATCTCACACTCCTGTATCTGGGGAGGTCCCTCTAACCCCTCTCTCTCACACTCCTGTATCTGGGGAGGTCCCTCTAACCCCTCTCTCACACTCCTGTATCTGGGGAGGTCCCTCTAACCCCTCTCTCACACTCCTGTATCTGGGGAGGACCCTCTAACACCTCTCTCACACTCCTGTATCTGAGGAGGTCCCTCTAACCCCTCTCTCACACTCCTGTATCTGAGGAGGTCACTCTAACCCCTCTATCACACTCCTGTATCTGGCGAGGTCCCTCTAACCCCTCTCTCACACTCCTGTATCTGGGGAGGTCCCTCTAACCCCTCTCTCTCACTCCTGTATCTGGGGCGTTCCCTCTAACCCCTCTCTCACACTCCTGTATCTTGGGAGGTCCCTCTAACCCCTCTCTCTCTCTCCTGTATCTGGGGAGATCCCACTAAACCCTCTCTCACACTCCTGTATCTGGGGAAGTCCCTCTAACCCCTCTCTCACACTCCTGTATCTGGGAAGGACCCTCTAACCCGTCTCTCTCACACTACTGTATCTGGGGAGGTCCCTCTAACTCTCTCTCTCACTCCTGTATCTGAGGAGGTCCCTCTAACCCCCCTCTCACACACCCCTGTATCTGTGGAGGTCCCTCTAACCCCTCTCTCACACTCCTGTATCTGGGGAGGTCCCTCTAACCCCTCTCTCGCACTCCTGTATCTGGGGAGGACCCTCTAACCCCTCTCTCACACTCCTGTATCTGAGGAGGTCCCTCTAACCCCTCTCTCACACTCCTGTATCTGAGGAGGTCCCTCTAACCCCTCTCTCACACTCCTGTATCTGGGGAGGTCCCTCTAACCCCTCTCTCACACTCCTGTATCTGGGGAGGTCCCTCTAAACCCTCTCTCTCACTCCTGTATCTGGGGAGGTCCCTCTAACCCCTCTCTCACACTCCTCTATCTGGGGAGGTCCCTCTAACCACTCTCTCTCACTCCTGTATCTGGGGAGATCCCTCTAAACCCTCTCTCACACTCCTGTATCTGGGGAGGTCCCTCTAGCCCCCCTCTCACACACTCCTGTATCTGGGGAGGTCCCTCTAACCCCTCGCTCATACTCCTGTATCTGAGGAGGTCCCTCTCTCTCACTCCTGTATCTGGGGAGGTCCCTCTCTCTCACTCCTGTATCTGGGGAGGTCCCTCTCTCTCACTCCTGTATCTGAGGAGGTTCCTCTCTCTCACTCATATATCTGAGGAGGTCCCTCTCTCTCACTCCTGTATCTGAGGAGGTCCCTCTCTCTCACTCCTGTATCTGAGGAGGTCCCTCTAATCCCTCCCTCACACTCCTGTATCTGAGCAGGTCCGTCTAGCCCCTCTCTCACACTGCTGTATCTGGGGAGTTCAATCCAGCCCCTCTCACACACACACTCCTATATCTGGGGAAGTCCCTCTAACCCCTCTCTCACACTCCTGTATCTGGGGAGGTCCCTCTAACCCCTCTCTCTCACA
This sequence comes from Somniosus microcephalus, assembly GCF_052327205.1. Taxonomy (NCBI): domain Eukaryota; kingdom Metazoa; phylum Chordata; class Chondrichthyes; order Squaliformes; family Somniosidae; genus Somniosus; species Somniosus microcephalus. The sequence goes on along the minus strand of NC_140998.1, from coordinate 217,524,770 downwards.
CTCCTGTATCTTGGGAGGTCCCTCTAACCCCTCTCTCTCACTCCTGTATCTGGGGAGGTCCCTCTCTCTCACTCCTGTATCTGAGGCGGTCCCTCTCTCTCACTCCTGTATCTGGGGGGGTCCCTCTCTCTCACTCCTGTATCTGAGGATGTTCCTCTCTCTCACTACTGTATCTGGAGAGGCCCCTCTCTCACACTCGTGTATCTGGGGAGTTCAAACCAGCCCCTCTCACACACTCACTCCTATATCTGGGGAAGTCCCTCTAACCCCTCTCTCTCACTCCTGTATCTGAGGTGGTCCCTCTCTCTCACTCCTGTATCTGAGGAGGTCCCTCTCTCTCACTCCTGTATCTGAGGAGGTCCCTCTCTCACTCCTGTATCTGGGGAGGTCCCTCTCTCTCACTCCTGTATCTGGGGGGGTCCCTCTCTCTCACTCCTGTATCTGGGGGGGTCCCTGTCTCTCACTTCTGTATCTGAGGCGGTCCCTCTCTCTCACTCCTGTATCTGAGGAGGTCCCTCTCTCTCACTCCTGTATCTGAGGCGGTTCCTCTCTCTCACTCCTGTATCTGAGGAGGTCCCTCTCTCTCACTCCTGTATCTGAGGAAGTCCCTCTCTCTCACTCCTGTATCTGAGGAGGTCCCTCTCTCACCCCTGTATCTGGGGAGGTCCCTCTCTCTCACTACTGTATCTGGGGGGGTCCCTCTCTCTCACTCCTGTATCTGGGGGGGTCCCCGTCTCTCACTCCTGTATCTGGGGGGGTTCCTCTCTCTCAATCCTGTATCTGAGGAGGTCCCTCTCTCTCACTCCTGTATCTGAGGAGGTCCCTCTCTCTCTCTCCTGTATCTGGGGAGGTCCCTCTCTCTCACTCCTGTATCTGGGGAGGACCCTCTCTCTCACTCCTGTATCTGGGGAGGTTCCTCTCTCTCACTCCTGTATCTGGGGAGGTCCCTCTCTCTCACTCCTGTATCTGGGGAGGTCCCTCTCTCTCACTCCTGTATCTGGGGGGGTCCCTCTCTCACACTCCTGTATCTGGGGAGGTCCCTCTCTCTCACTCCTGTATCTGGGGAGGTCCCTCTCTCTCACTCCTCTATCTGGGGAGGTCCCTCTCTCTCACTCCTGTATCTGGGGAGGTCCCTCTCTCACTCCTGTATCTGGGGAGGTCGCTTTCTCTCACTCCTGTATCTCGGGAGGTCCCTCTCTCTCACTCCTGTATCTGGGGAGGTCCTTCTCTCTCACTCCTGTATCTGGGGGGGGTCCCTCTCTCTCACTCCTGTATCTGGGGGAGTCCCTGTCTCTCACTCCTGTGTCTGAGGAGGTCCCTCTCTCTCACTCCTGTATCTGGGGAGGTGCCTCTCTCTCACTCTTGTATCTGAGGAGGTCTCTCTCTCTCACTCCTGTATCTGAGGAGGTCCCTCTCTCTCACTCCTGTATCTGGGGAGGTCCCTCCCTCTCACACTCCTGTATCTGGGGAGGTCCCCCTCTCTCACTCCTGTATCTGGGGAGGTCCCTCTCTCTCACTCCTGTATCTGGGGAGGTCCCTCTCTCTCACTCCTGTATCTGAGGAGGTCCCTCTCTCTCACTCCTGTATCTGAGGAGGTCCCTCTCTCTCACTCCAGTATCTGGGGAGGTCCCTCTCTCTCACTCCTGTATCTGGGGGGTCCCTCTCTCTCACTCCTGTATCTGGGGAGGCCCCTCTCTCTCACTCCTGTATCTGGGGAGGTCCCTCTCTCTCACTCCTGTATCTGGGGAGGTCCCTCTCTCTCACTCCTGTATCTGAGGAGGTCCCTCTCTCTCACTCCTGTATCTGGGGAGGTCCCTCTCTCTCACTCCTGTATCTGAGGAGGTCCCTCTCTCACACTCCTGTATCTGGGGAGGTCCCTCTCTCTCACTCCTGTATCTGAGGACCACCCTCTCTCTCACTCCTGTATCTGGGGAGGTCCCTCTCTCTCACTACTGTATCTGGGGAGGTCCCTCTCTCTCACTCCTGTATCTGGGGATGTCTCTCTCTCTCACTCTTGTATCTCGGGTGGGCCCTGTCTCACACTCCTGTATCTGGGGAGGTCCCTCTCTCTCACTCCTGTATCTGGGGAGGTCCCTCTCTCTCACTCCTTTATCTGGGGAGGTCCCTCTCTCTCACTCCTGTATCTGAGGAGGTCCCTCTCTCTCACTCCTGTATCTGGGGGGGGGTCCCTCACTCTCACTCCTGTATCTGGGGAGGTCCCTCTCTCTCACTCCTGTATCTGGGGAGGTCCCTCTCTCTCACTCCTGTATCTGGGGAGGTCCCTCTCTCTCACTCCTGTATCTGAGGACGTCCCTCTCTCTCACTCCTTTATCTGGGGATGTCCCTCTCTCTCACTCCTGTATCTGGGGAGGTCCCTCTCTCTCACTCCTGTATCTTGGGAGGTCGCTCTCTCTCACTCCTGTATCTGGGGAGGTCCCTCTCTCTCACTCCTGTATCTGAGGAGGTCCCTGTCTCTCACTCCTGTATCTGAAGAGGTCCCGCTATCACTCCTGTATCTGAGGCGGTCCCTCTCTCTCACTCCTGTATCTTAAGATGTCTCTCTCTCACTCCTGTATCTGGGGAGGTCCCTCTCTCTCACTCCTGTATCTGGGGAGGTCCCTTTCTCTCAATCCTGTATCTGAGGAGGTCCCTCTCTCTCACTCCTGTATCTGAAGAGGCCCCTCTCTCACTCCTGTATCTGGGGAGGTCCCTCTCTCTCACTCCTGTATCTGGGGAGGTCCCTCTCTCTCACTCCTGTATCTGGGGAGGTCCCTGTCTCTCACTCCTGTATCTGACGAGGTCCCTGTCTCTCACTACTGTATCTGGGGAGGTCCCTCTCTCTCACTCCTGTATCTGAGGAGGTCCCTCTCTCTCACTCCTGTATCTGGGGGTGTCCCTCTCTCTCACTCCTGTATCTGGGGAGGTCCCTCTCTCTCACTCCTGTATCTGGGGGGTTCCCTCTCTCTCACTCCTGTATCTGGGGAGGTCCCTCTCTCTCTCCTGTATCTGGGGAGGCCCCTCTCTCTCACACCTGTATCTGGGGTGGTCCCTGTCTCTCAATCCTGTATCTGGGGAGGTCCCTCTCTCACTCCTGTATCTGGGGAGGTCCCTCTCTCACTCCTGTATCTGGGGAGGTCCCTCTCTCTCACTCCTGCATCTGGGGAGGTCCCTCTCTCTCAATCCTGTATCTGAGGAGGTCGCTCTCTCTCACTCCTGTATCTGAGGAGGTCCCTGTCTCTCACTCCTGTATCTGGGGAGATCCCTCTCTCTCACTCCTGTATCTGAGGATGTCCCTCTCTCTCACTCCTGTATCTGGGGAGGTCCCTCTCTCTCACTCCTGTATCTGTGGAGGTCCCTGTCTCTCACTCCTGTATCTGGGGAGGTCCCTCTCTCTCACTCCTGTATCTGGGGAGGTCCCTCTCTCTCACTCCTGTATCTGAGGAGGTCCCTGTCTCTCACTCCTGTATCTGGGGACGTCCCTCTCTCTCACTCCTGTATCTGAGGAGGTCGCTCTCTCTCACTCCTGTATCTGAGGAGGGTCCCTCTCTCTCACTCCTGTATCTGGGGAGGTCCCTCTCTCACTCCTGTATCTGAGGAGGTCCCTGTCTCTCACTCCTTTATCTGAGGAGGGTCCCTCTCTCTCACTCCTGTATCTGGGGAGGTTCCTCTCTCTCACTCCTGTATCTGAGGAGGTCCCTCTCTCTCACTCCTGTATCTGAGGAGGGTCCCTCTCTCTCACTCCTGTATCTGGGGAGGTCCCTCTCTCACTCCTGTATCTGAGGAGGTCCCTCTCTCTCACTCTTGTATCTGGGGTGGTCCCTGTCTCTCACTCCTGTATCTGGGGAGGTCCCTCTCTCTCACTCTTGTATCTGGGGAGGTCCCTCTCTCACTCCTGTATCTGGGGAGGTCCCTCTCTCACTCCTGTATCTGGGGAGGTCCCTCTCTCTCACTCCTGTATCTGGGGAAGTCCCTCTCTCTCACTCCTGTATCTGGGGAGGTCCCTGTCTCTCACTCCTGTATCTGGGGAGGTCCCTCTCTCTCACTCTTTTATCTGGGGAGGTTGCTCTCTCTCACTCCTGTATCTGGGGAGGTCCCTCTCTCTCACTCCTGTACCTGGGGAGGTTCCTCTCTCTCACTCCTGTATCTGGGGAGGTCCCTCTCTCTCACTCCTGTATCTGGGGAGGTCCCTCTCTCTCACTCCTGTATCTGCGGAGGTCCCTCTCTCTCACTCCTGTATCTGGGGAGCTCCCTCTCTCTCACTTCTGTATCTGGGGAGGTCCCTCTCTCACTCCTGTATCTGGGGAGGTCCCTCTCTCTCACTCCTGTATCTGGGGAGGTCCCTCTCTCTCACTCCTGTATCTGGGGAGATCCCTCTCTCTCACTCCTGTATCTGGGGAGGTCCCTCTCTCACACTCCTGTATCTGGGGAGGTCCCTCTCTCACTCCTGTATCTGGGGAGGTCCCTCTCTCTCACTCCTGTATCTGGGGAGGTCCCTCTCTCTCACTCCTGTATCTGGGGAGGTCCCTCTCTCTCACTCCTGTATCTGGGGAGGTGACTCTAACTTGGCATGAGTGGGACTGTGACTCTCAGTGTGTTAACTCCGGATGTCTGTGGTTCACGAAGATTCTTTCCTCTCTCCTGTTTCAGCTCGCTCTGACAAACTCCGGCTCCAATTCCCAAATATTCGTCTTCACTGATGCAACAGCCAAGGACATCCACCTGAGGAACACCATACTCGCCCTGATCCAGGAGACTCAATCCAGGGTACGGAAGCAGTCCAGGATTTTAAGGTTATGCCCCCCTATTCTGCAGAACCCACCAGACGGAATAATTTTCCAGAACAATTCCTTTCATCACTTCAATTCGATATACGAGGAAATACTTACCAATATTAAAACAACTGTCCTCACAATTAAAACCTTTTTGCAGGTTAAGCGACTGTTCAACCCATAACCCAGTGAGAGTCAGTGTGTGTGGAACCCGTACCCCAGTGAGAGTCAGTGTGTGTGGAACCCGTACCCGAGTGAGAGTCAGTGTGTGTGGGACCCGTACCCCAGTGAGAGTCAGTGTGTGTGGAACCCGTACCCCAGTGAGAGTCAGTGTGTGTGGAACCCGTACCCCAGTGAGAATCAGTGTGTGTGGAACCCGTACCCCAGTGAGAGTCAGTGTGTGTGGAACCCGTACCCCAGTGAGAATCAGTGTGTGTGGAACCCGTACCCCAGTGAGAGTCAGTGTGTGTGGAACCTGTACCCCAGTGAGAGTCAGTGTGTGTGGAACCCGTACCCCAGTAAGAATCAGTGTGTGTGGAACCCGTACCCCAGTGAGAGTAAATGTGTGTGGAACCTGTACCCCAGTGAGAGTCAGTGTGTGTGGAACCCGTACCCCAGTGAGAGTCAGTGTGTGTGGAACCCGTACACCAGTGAGAGTTAGTGTGTGTGGAAACCGTACTACAGTGAGAGCCAGTGTGTGTGGAACCCGTACCCCAGTGTCAGTCGTTGTGTGTGGAACCAATACCCCAGTGAGAGTCAGGGTGTGTGGGACCCGTACCCAAGTGAGAGTCAGTGTGTGTGGAACCAATACCCCAGTGAGAGTCAGTGTGTGTGGAACCCGTACCCCAGTGAGAGTCAGTGTGTGTGGAACCCATACCCCAGTGAGAGTCAGTGTGTGTGAAATCTGTACCCCAGTGAGAGTCAGTGTGTGTGGAACCCGTACCCCAGTGAGAGTCAGTGTGTGTGGAACCCGTACCCCAGTGAGAGTCAGTGATTGTGGAACCCGTACCCCAGTGAGAGTCAGTGTGTGTGGAACCCGTTCCCCAGTGAGAGACAGTGTGTGTGGGACCCATACCCCAATGAGAGTCAGTGTGTGTGGAACCCTTACCCCAGTGAGATTCAGTGTGTGTGGAACCCGTACCCAAGTGTGAGTCATTGTCTATGGGACCAGTACCCCAGTGAGAGTCAGTGTGTTTTGTACCCATACCCCAGTGAGATTCGGTGTGTCTGGAACCCGCACCCCAGTGAGAGTCAGTGTGTGTGAAACCCGTACCCCAGTGAGAGTCTGTGCGTGTGGAACCCGTACCCCAGTGAGAGACAGTGTGTGTGGAACCCGTACGTACCCAAGTGAGAGGCAGTTTGTGTGGAACCCGTACCCCAGTGAAAGTCAGTGTGTGTGGAACCCATACTCCAGTGAGAGTCAGTGTGTGTGCAACCCGTACCCCAGTGAGAGTCAGTGTGTGTGGAAACCGTACCCCAGTGAGAGTCAGTGTGTCTGGAACCCGTACCCCAGTGAGAGTCAGTGTGTGTGGAACCCGTACCCGAGTGAGGGTCAGTGTGTGTGGAACCCGTACCCCAGTGAGAGTCAGTGTGTGTGGAACCCGTACCCCAGTGAGAGTCAGTGTGTGTGGAACCCGTACCCGAGTGAGGGTCAGTGTGTGTGGAACCCGTACCCCAGTGAGAGTCAGTGTGTGTGGAACCCGTACCCCAGTGAGAGTCAGTGTGTGTGGAACCCGTACCCCAGTAAGTGTCGGTGTGTGTGTGACCCGTATCCCAGTGAGAGTCAGTGTGTGTGGAACCCGGACCCCAGTAAGTGTCGGTGTGTATGTGACCCGTATCCCAGTGAGAGTCAGTGTGTGTGGAACCCGTACCCCAGTGAGAATCAGTGTGTGAGGAACCCGTACCCCAGTGAGAGTCAGTGTGTGTGGGACTGTACTCCAGTGAGAGTCAGTGTGTGTGGAAACCGTACCCCAGTGAGAGTCAGTGTGTGTGGAACCCGTACCCCAGTGAGAGTCAGTGTGTGTGGAACCCGTACCCCAGTGAGAGTCAGTGTGTGTGGAACCCGTACCCCAGTGAGAGTCAGTGTGTGTGGGACCCGTACCCCAGTGAGAGTCATTGTGTGTGGAACCCGTACCCCAGTGAGAGTCAGTGTGTGTGGAACCCGTGCCCCAGTGAGAGTCAGTGTGTGTGGAACCCGTACCCCAGTGAGAGTCAGTGTGTGTGGAACCCGCACCCCAGTGAGAGTCAGTGTGTGTGGAACCCGTACCCCAGTGAGAGTCAGTGTGTGTGGAACCCGTACCCCAGTGAGAGTCAGTGTGTGTGGAACCCATACCCCAGTGAGAGTCAGTGTGTGAGGAACCCGTACCCCAGTGAGAGTCAGTGAGTGTGGAACCTGTACCCCAGTGAGAGTCAGTGTGTGTGGAACCCATACCCCAGTGGGAGTCAGTGTGTGTGGAACCCGTACCCCAGTGAGAGTCAGTGTGTGTGGAACCCGTACCCCAGTGAGAGTCAGTGTGTGTGGAACCCGTACCCCAGTGAGAGTCAGTGTGTGTGGAACCCTTACCCCAGTGAGAGTCAGTGTGTGTGGAACACGTACCCCAGTGAGAGTCAGTGTGTGTTGAACCCGTACCCCAGTGAGAGTCAGTGTGTGTGGAACCCGTACCCCAGTGAGAGTCAGTGTGTGTTCAACCCATACCCCAGTGAGAGTCAGTGTGTGTGGAACCCGTACCCCAGTGAGAGTCAGTGTGTGTGGAACCCGTACCCCAGTGAGAGTCAGTGTGTGTGGAACCCGTACCCCAGTGAGAGTCAGTGTGTGTGGGACCCGTACCCCAGTGAGAGTCAGTGTGTGTGGAACCCGTACCCCAGTGAGAGTCAGTGTGTGTGGAACCCGTACCCCAGTGAGAGTCAGTGTGTGTGGAACCCGTACCCCAGTGAGAGTCAGTGTGTGTGGAACCCGTACCCCAGTGAGAGTCACTGTGTGTGGGACCCATACCCCAGTGAGAGTCAGTGTGTGTGGAACCCGTACCCCAGTGAGAGTCACTGTGTGTGGAACCCGTACCCCAGTGAGAGTCAGTGTGTGTGGAACCCGTACCCCAGTGAGAGTCAGTGTGTGTGGAACCTGTACCCCAGTGAGAGTCAGTGTGTGTGGAACCCGTACCCCAGTGAGAGTCAGTGTGTGTGGAACCCGTACCCCAGTGAGAGTCAGTGTGTGTGGAACCCGTACCCCAGTGAGAGTCAGTGTGTGTGGAACCCGTACCTCAGTGAGAGTCAGTGTGTGTGGGACCCGTACCCCAGTGAGAGTCAGTGCGTGTGGAACCCGTACCCCAGTGAGAGTCAGTGTGTGTGGAACCCGTACCCCAGTGAGAGTCAGTGTGTGTGGAACCCGTACCCCAGTGAGAGTCAGTGTGTGTGGAACCCGTACCCCAGTGAGAGTCAGTGTGTGTGGAACCCGTACCCCAGTGAGAGTCAGTGTGTGTTCAACCCGTACCCCAGTGAGAGTCAGTGTGTGTGGAACCCTTACCCCAGTGAGAGTCAGTGTGTGTGGGACCCGTACCCCAGTGAGAGTCAGTGTGTGTGGAACCCGTACCCCAGTGAGAGTCAGTGTGTGTGGAACCCGTACCCCAGTGAGAGTCCGTGTGTGTGGAACCCGTACCCCAGTGAGAGTCCGTGTGTGTGGAACCCGTACCACAGTGAGAGTCAGTGTGTGTGGGACCCGTACCCCAGTGAGAGTCAGTGTGTGTGGAACCCGTACCCCAGTGAGAGTCCGTGTGTGTGGAACCCGTACCCCAGTGAGAGTCCGTGTGTGTGGAACCCGTACCCCAGTGAGAGTCCGTGTGTGTGGAACCCGTACCCCAGTGAGAGTCAGTGTGTGTTCAACCCGTACCCCAGTGAGAGTCAGTGTGTGTGGAACCCGTACCCCAGTGAGAGTCAGTGTGTGTGGAACCCGTACCCCAGTGAGAGTCCGTGCGTGTGGAACCCGTACCCCAGTGAGAGTCAGTGTGTGTGGAACCCGTACCCCAGTGAGAGTCCGTGCGTGTGGAACCCGTACCCCAGTGAGAGTCAGTGTGTGTGGAACCCGTACCCCAGTGAGAGTCAGTGTGTGTTCAACCCGTACCCCAGTGAGAGTCTGTGTGTGTGGAACCCGTACCCCAGTGAGAGTCAGTGTGTGTGGAACCCGTACCCCAGTGAGAGTCAGTGTGTGTGGAACCCGTACCTCAGTGAAAGTCAGTGTGTGTGGAACCGGTACGCCAGTGAGAGTCAGTGTGTGTGGAAACAATACTCCAGTGAGAGTCAGTGTGTGTGGAACCCGTATCCCAGTGAGTGTCAGTGTGTGTGGAACCCGTACCCCAGTGAGAGTCAGTGTGTGTGGAACCCGTACCCCAGTGAGAGTCAGTGTGTGTGGAACCCGTACGCCAGTGACAGACAGTGTGTGTGGAACCCGTACCCAAGTGAGAGGCAGTGAGTGTGGAAGCCGTACCCCGGTGGGAGTCACTGTGTGTGGAACCCATACTCCAGTGAGAGTCAGTGTCTGTGGAACCCGTACCCCAGTGAGAGTCAGTGTGTGTGGAAACCGTACCCCAGTGAGAGTCAGTGTGTCTGGAACCCGTACTCCAGTGAGAGTCAGTGTGTGTGGAACCCGTACCCCAGTGAGAGTCAGTGTGTGTGGAACCCATACCCGAGTGAGTGTCAGCGTATGTGGAACACGTACCCCAGTGAGAGTCAGTGAGTGTGGAACCTGTACTCCTGTCAGAGTCACTGACTGTGCAACCCGTACCCCAGTGCGAGTCAGTGTGTTTGGAACCCGTACCCCAGTGAGTGTCAGTGTGTGTGGATACCGTACCCCAGTGAGAGTCAGTGTGTGTGGAACCCGTACCCCAGTGAGAGTCAGTGTGTGTGGAACCCGTACCCCAGTGAGAGTCAGTGCGTGTGGAACCCGTACCCCAGTGAGAGTCAGTATGTGTGGAACCCGTACCCCAGTGAGAGTCAGTGTGTGTGGAACCCGTACCTCAGTGAGAGTCAGTGTGTGTGGAACCCGTACCCCAGTGAGAGTCAGTGTGTGTGGAATCCGTACCCCAGTGAGAGGCAGTTTGTCTGGAACCAGTACCCCAGTGAGAGTCAGTGTGTGTGGAACCCGTACCCCAGTGAGAGTCAGTGAGTGTGGAACCTGTACTCCTGTCAGAGTCACTGACTGTGCAACCCGTACCCCAGTGCAAGTCAGTGTGTTTGGAACCCGTACCCCAGTGAGTGTCAGTGTGTGTGGAAACCGTACCCCAGTGAGAGTCAGTTTGTGTGTGACCCGTATCCCAGTGAGAGTCAGTGTGTGTGGAACCCGTACTCCACTGAGAGTCAGTGTGTGTGGGACCCGTACCCCAGAGAGAGTCAGTGTGTGAGGAACCCGTACCAAAGTGAGAGTCAGTGTGTGTGGAACCCGTAACCCAGCGAGAGTCAGTGTGGGTGTGGAACCCGTACGCCAGTGACAGACAGTGTGTGTGGAACCCGTACCCAAGTGAGAGGCAGTGTGTGTGGAACCCGTACCCCGATAAGAGTCACTGTGTGTGGAACACATACTCCAGTGAGAGTCAGTGTGTGTGCAACCCGTACCCCAGCAAGAGTCAGTGTGTGTGGAACCCGTACCTAGTGAGAGTCAGTGTGTGTGACCCGTACCCCAGTGAGGGTCAGTGTGTGTGGAACCCGTACCCCAGTGAGAGTCAGTGTGTGTGGAACCCGTACCCCAGTATGAGTCAGTGTGTGTGGAACCCGTACCCCAGTGAGAATCAGTGTGTGTGGAACCTGTACCCCAGTGAGAGTCAGTGTGTGGAACCCGTACCCCAGTGAGAGTCAGTGTGTGTGGGACCCGTACCCCAGTGAGAGTCAGTGTGTCTGGAACCCGTACCCCAGTGAGAGTCAGTGTGTGTGGAACCCGTACCCCAGTGAGCGTCAGTGTGTGTGGAACCCGTAACCCAGTGAGAGTCAGTGTGTGTGGAACCCGTAACCCAGTGAGAGTCAGTGCGTGTGGAACCCGTACCCCAGTGAGAGTCAGTGTGTGTGGAACCTGTACCCCAGTGAGAGTCAGTGTGTGTGGAACCCGAACCCCAGTGAGAGTCGGTGTGTGTGGAACCCGTACCCCAGTGAGAGACAGTGTGTGTGGAACCAGTACCCCAGTGTGAGTCAGTGTGTGTGGAACCAGTACCCCAGTGAGAGACAGTGTGTGTGGAACCCGTACGTACCCAAGTGAGAGGCAGTTTGTGTGGAACCCGTACCCCAGTGAAAGTCAGTGTGTGTGGAACCCATACTCCAGTGAGAGTCAGTGTGTGTGCAACCCGTACCCCAGTGAGAGTCAGTGTGTGTGGAAACCGTACCCCAGTGAGAGTCAGTGTGTCTGGAACCCGTACCCCAGTGAGAGTCAGTGTGTGTGGAACCCGTACCCGAGTGAGGGTCAGTGTGTGTGGAACCCGTACCCCAGTGAGAGTCAGTGTGTGTGGAACCCGTACCCCAGTGAGAGTCAGTGTGTGTGGAACCCGTACCCGAGTGAGGGTCAGTGTGTGTGGAACCCGTACCCCAGTGAGAGTCAGTGTGTGTGGAACCCGTACCCCAGTGAGAGTCAGTGTGTGTGGAACCCGTACCCCAGTAAGTGTCGGTGTGTGTGTGACCCGTATCCCAGTGAGAGTCAGTGTGTGTGGAACCCGGACCCCAGTAAGTGTCGGTGTGTATGTGACCCGTATCCCAGTGAGAGTCAGTGTGTGTGGAACCCGTACCCCAGTGAGAATCAGTGTGTGAGGAACCCGTACCCCAGTGAGAGTCAGTGTGTGTGGGACTGTACTCCAGTGAGAGTCAGTGTGTGTGGAAACCGTACCCCAGTGAGAGTCAGTGTGTGTGGAACCCGTACCCCAGTGAGAGTCAGTGTGTGTGGAACCCGTACCCCAGTGAGAGTCAGTGTGTGTGGAACCCGTACCCCAGTGAGAGTCAGTGTGTGTGGGACCCGTACCCCAGTGAGAGTCATTGTGTGTGGAACCCGTACCCCAGTGAGAGTCAGTGTGTGTGGAACCCGTGCCCCAGTGAGAGTCAGTGTGTGTGGAACCCGTACCCCAGTGAGAGTCAGTGTGTGTGGAACCCGCACCCCAGTGAGAGTCAGTGTGTGTGGAACCCGTACCCCAGTGAGAGTCAGTGTGTGTGGAACCCGTACCCCAGTGAGAGTCAGTGTGTGTGGAACCCATACCCCAGTGAGAGTCAGTGTGTGAGGAACCCGTACCCCAGTGAGAGTCAGTGAGTGTGGAACCTGTACCCCAGTGAGAGTCAGTGTGTGTGGAACCCATACCCCAGTGGGAGTCAGTGTGTGTGGAACCCGTACCCCAGTGAGAGTCAGTGTGTGTGGAACCCGTACCCCAGTGAGAGTCAGTGTGTGTGGAACCCGTACCCCAGTGAGAGTCAGTGTGTGTGGAACCCTTACCCCAGTGAGAGTCAGTGTGTGTGGAACACGTACCCCAGTGAGAGTCAGTGTGTGTTGAACCCGTACCCCAGTGAGAGTCAGTGTGTGTGGAACCCGTACCCCAGTGAGAGTCAGTGTGTGTTCAACCCATACCCCAGTGAGAGTCAGTGTGTGTGGAACCCGTACCCCAGTGAGAGTCAGTGTGTGTGGAACCCGTACCCCAGTGAGAGTCAGTGTGTGTGGAACCCGTACCCCAGTGAGAGTCAGTGTGTGTGGGACCCGTACCCCAGTGAGAGTCAGTGTGTGTGGAACCCGTACCCCAGTGAGAGTCAGTGTGTGTGGAACCCGTACCCCAGTGAGAGTCAGTGTGTGTGGAACCCGTACCCCAGTGAGAGTCAGTGTGTGTGGAACCCGTACCCCAGTGAGAGTCACTGTGTGTGGGACCCATACCCCAGTGAGAGTCAGTGTGTGTGGAACCCGTACCCCAGTGAGAGTCACTGTGTGTGGAACCCGTACCCCAGTGAGAGTCAGTGTGTGTGGAACCCGTACCCCAGTGAGAGTCAGTGTGTGTGGAACCTGTACCCCAGTGAGAGTCAGTGTGTGTGGAACCCGTACCCCAGTGAGAGTCAGTGTGTGTGGAACCCGTACCCCAGTGAGAGTCAGTGTGTGTGGAACCCGTACCCCAGTGAGAGTCAGTGTGTGTGGAACCCGTACCTCAGTGAGAGTCAGTGTGTGTGGGACCCGTACCCCAGTGAGAGTCAGTGCGTGTGGAACCCGTACCCCAGTGAGAGTCAGTGTGTGTGGAACCCGTACCCCAGTGAGAGTCAGTGTGTGTGGAACCCGTACCCCAGTGAGAGTCAGTGTGTGTGGAACCCGTACCCCAGTGAGAGTCAGTGTGTGTGGAACCCGTACCCCAGTGAGAGTCAGTGTGTGTTCAACCCGTACCCCAGTGAGAGTCAGTGTGTGTGGAACCCTTACCCCAGTGAGAGTCAGTGTGTGTGGGACCCGTACCCCAGTGAGAGTCAGTGTGTGTGGAACCCGTACCCCAGTGAGAGTCAGTGTGTGTGGAACCCGTACCCCAGTGAGAGTCCGTGTGTGTGGAACCCGTACCCCAGTGAGAGTCCGTGTGTGTGGAACCCGTACCACAGTGAGAGTCAGTGTGTGTGGAACCCGTACCCCAGTGAGAGTCCGTGTGTGTGGAACCCGTACCCCAGTGAGAGTCCGTGTGTGTGGAACCCGTACCCCAGTGAGAGTCCGTGTGTGTGGAACCCGTACCCCAGTGAGAGTCAGTGTGTGTTCAACCCGTACCCCAGTGAGAGTCAGTGTGTGTGGAACCCGTACCCCAGTGAGAGTCAGTGTGTGTGGAACCCGTACCCCAGTGAGAGTCCGTGCGTGTGGAACCCGTACCCCAGTGAGAGTCAGTGTGTGTGGAACCCGTACCCCAGTGAGAGTCCGTGCGTGTGGAACCCGTACCCCAGTGAGAGTCAGTGTGTGTGGAACCCGTACCCCAGTGAGAGTCAGTGTGTGTTCAACCCGTACCCCAGTGAGAGTCTGTGTGTGTGGAACCCGTACCCCAGTGAGAGTCAGTGTGTGTGGAACCCGTACCCCAGTGAGAGTCAGTGTGTGTGGAACCCGTACCTCAGTGAAAGTCAGTGTGTGTGGAACCGGTACGCCAGTGAGAGTCAGTGTGTGTGGAAACAATACTCCAGTGAGAGTCAGTGTGTGTGGAACCCGTATCCCAGTGAGTGTCAGTGTGTGTGGAACCCGTACCCCAGTGAGAGTCAGTGTGTGTGGAACCCGTACCCCAGTGAGAGTCAGTGTGTGTGGAACCCGTACGCCAGTGACAGACAGTGTGTGTGGAACCCGTACCCAAGTGAGAGGCAGTGAGTGTGGAAGCCGTACCCCGGTGGGAGTCACTGTGTGTGGAACCCATACTCCAGTGAGAGTCAGTGTCTGTGGAACCCGTACCCCAGTGAGAGTCAGTGTGTGTGGAAACCGTACCCCAGTGAGAGTCAGTGTGTCTGGAACCCGTACTCCAGTGAGAGTCAGTGTGTGTGGAACCCGTACCCCAGTGAGAGTCAGTGTGTGTGGAACCCATACCCGAGTGAGTGTCAGCGTATGTGGAACACGTACCCCAGTGAGAGTCAGTGAGTGTGGAACCTGTACTCCTGTCAGAGTCACTGACTGTGCAACCCGTACCCCAGTGCGAGTCAGTGTGTTTGGAACCCGTACCCCAGTGAGTGTCAGTGTGTGTGGATACCGTACCCCAGTGAGAGTCAGTGTGTGTGGAACCCGTACCCCAGTGAGAGTCAGTGTGTGTGGAACCCGTACCCCAGTGAGAGTCAGTGCGTGTGGAACCCGTACCCCAGTGAGAGTCAGTATGTGTGGAACCCGTACCCCAGTGAGAGTCAGTGTGTGTGGAACCCGTACCTCAGTGAGAGTCAGTGTGTGTGGAACCCGTACCCCAGTGAGAGTCAGTGTGTGTGGAATCCGTACCCCAGTGAGAGGCAGTTTGTCTGGAACCAGTACCCCAGTGAGAGTCAGTGTGTGTGGAACCCGTACCCCAGTGAGAGTCAGTGAGTGTGGAACCTGTACTCCTGTCAGAGTCACTGACTGTGCAACCCGTACCCCAGTGCAAGTCAGTGTGTTTGGAACCCGTACCCCAGTGAGTGTCAGTGTGTGTGGAAACCGTACCCCAGTGAGAGTCAGTTTGTGTGTGACCCATATCCCAGTGAGAGTCAGTGTGTGTGGAACCCGTACTCCACTGAGAGTCAGTGTGTGTGGGACCCGTACCCCAGAGAGAGTCAGTGTGTGAGGAACCCGTACCAAAGTGAGAGTCAGTGTGTGTGGAACCCGTAACCCAGCGAGAGTCAGTGTGGGTGTGGAACCCGTACGCCAGTGACAGACAGTGTGTGTGGAACCCGTACCCAAGTGAGAGGCAGTGTGTGTGGAACCCGTACCCCGATAAGAGTCACTGTGTGTGGAACACATACTCCAGTGAGAGTCAGTGTGTGTGCAACCCGTACCCCAGCAAGAGTCAGTGTGTGTGGAACCCGTACCTAGTGAGAGTCAGTGTGTGTGACCCGTACCCCAGTGAGGGTCAGTGTGTGTGGAACCCGTACCCCAGTGAGAGTCAGTGTGTGTGGAACCCGTACCCCAGTATGAGTCAGTGTGTGTGGAACCCGTACCCCAGTGAGAATCAGTGTGTGTGGAACCTGTACCCCAGTGAGAGTCAGTGTGTGGAACCCGTACCCCAGTGAGAGTCAGTGTGTGTGGGACCCGTACCCCAGTGAGAGTCAGTGTGTCTGGAACCCGTACCCCAGTGAGAGTCAGTGTGTGTGGAACCCGTACCCCAGTGAGCGTCAGTGTGTGTGGAACCCGTAACCCAGTGAGAGTCAGTGTGTGTGGAACCCGTAACCCAGTGAGAGTCAGTGCGTGTGGAACCCGTACCCCAGTGAGAGTCAGTGTGTGTGGAACCTGTACCCCAGTGAGAGTCAGTGTGTGTGGAACCCGAACCCCAGTGAGAGTCGGTGTGTGTGGAACCCGTACCCCAGTGAGAGACAGTGTGTGTGGAACCAGTACCCCAGTGTGAGTCAGTGTGTGTGGAACCAGTACCCCAGTGAGAGTCAGTGTGCGGAACCCGTACCCCAGTGAGAGTCAGTGTGTGTGGAACCCATACCCCAGTGAGCGTCAGTGTGTGTGGAACCCGTAACCCAGTGAGAGTCAGTGTGTGTGGAACCCGTAACCCAGTGAGAGTCAGTGCGTGTGGAACCCGTACCCCAGTGAGAGTCAGTGTGTGTGGAACCCGTACCCCAGTGAGAGTCAGTGTGTGTTGAACCCGTACCCCAGTGAGAGTCAGTGTGTGTGGATCCCGTGCCCGAGTGACAGTCAGTGTGTATGGAACCCGTACCCCAGTGAGAGTCAGTGTGTGTGGAACCCGTACCTCAGTGAGAGTCAGTGTGTGTGGAACCCGTACCCCAGTGAGAGTCAGTGTGTGTGGAACCCGTGCCCGAGTGAGAGTCAGTGTGTGTTGAACCCGTACCCCAGTTAGAGTCAGTGTGTGTTGAACCCGTACCCCAGTGAGAGTCAGTGTGTGTGGAACCCGTGCCCGAGTGACAGTCAGTGTGTATGGAACCCGTACCCCAGTGAGAGTCAGTGTGTGTGGAACCCGTACCCCAGTGAGAGTCAGTGTGTGTTGAACCCGTACCCCAGTGAGAGTCAGTGTGTGTGGAACCCGTGCCCGAGTGACAGTCAGTGTGTATGGAACCCGTACCCCAGTGAGAGTCAGTGTGTGTGGAACCCGTACCCCAGTGAGAGTCAGTGTGTGTGGAACCCGTACCCCAGTGAGAGTCAGTGTGTGTGGAACCCGTACCCCAGTGAGAGTCAGTGTCTGTGGAACCCGTACCCCAGTGAGGCTCAGTGTGTGTGGAACCCGTACCACAGTGAGAGTCAGTGTGTGTGGAACCCGTACCCCAGTGAGAGTCAGTGTGTGTGGAACATGTACCCCAGTGAGAGGCAGTGTGTGTGGAACCCGTACCCGAGTGAGAGTCAGTGTGTGTGGGACTGTACTCCAGTGAGAGTCAGTTTGTGTTGAACCCGCACCCCAGTGAGAGTCAGTGTGTGAGGAACCCGTAACACAGTGAGAGTCAGTGTGTGTGGAATCCGTACCCCAGTGAGAGTCAGTGAGTGTGGAACCCGTACCCCAGTGAGAGTCAGTGCGTGTGGAGCCCGTACCCCAGTGAGAGTCAGTGTGTGTGGAACCCGTACCCCAGTGAGAGTCAGTGTGTGTGGAACCCGTGCCCCAGTGAGAGTCAGTGTGTGTGGAACCCGTACCCCAGTGAGAGTCAGTGTGTGTGGAACCCGCACCCCAGTGAGAGTCAGTGTGTGTGGAACCCGTACCCCAGTGAGAGTCAGTGTGTGTGGAACCCGTACCCCAGTGAGAGTCAGTGTGTGTGGAACCCATACCCCAGTGAGAGTCAGTGTGTGAGGAACCCGTACCCCAGTGAGAGTCAGTGAGTGTGGAACCTGTACCCCAGTGAGAGTCAGTGTGTGTGGAACCCATACCCCAGTGGGAGTCAGTGTGTGTGGAACCCGTACCCCAGTGAGAGTCAGTGTGTGTGGAACCCGTACACCAGTGAGAGTCAGTGTGTGTGGAACCCGTACCCCAGTGAGAGTCAGTGTGTGTGGAACCCTTACCCCAGTGAGAGTCAGTGTGTGTGGAACACGTACCCCAGTGAGAGTCAGTGTGTGTTGAACCCGTACCCCAGTGAGAGTCAGTGTGTGTGGAACCCGTACCCCAGTGAGAGTCAGTGTGTGTTCAACCCATACCCCAGTGAGAGTCAGTGTGTGTGGAACCCGTACCCCAGTGAGAGTCAGTGTGTGTGGAACCCGTACCCCAGTGAGAGTCAGTGTGTGTGGAACCCGTACCCCAGTGAGAGTCAGTGTGTGTGGGACCCGTACCCCAGTGAGAGTCAGTGTGTGTGGAACCCGTACCCCAGTGAGAGTCAGTGTGTGTGGAACCCGTACCCCAGTGAGAGTCAGTGTGTGTGGAACCCGTACCCCAGTGAGAGTCAGTGTGTGTGGAACCCGTACCCCAGTGAGAGTCACTGTGTGTGGGACCCATACCCCAGTGAGAGTCAGTGTGTGTGGAACCCGTACCCCAGTGAGAGTCACTGTGTGTGGAACCCGTACCCCAGTGAGATTCAGTGTGTGTGGAACCCGTACCCCAGTGAGAGTCAGTGTGTGTGGAACCTGTACCCCAGTGAGAGTCAGTGTGTGTGGAACCCGTACCCCAGTGAGAGTCAGTGTGTGTGGAACCCGTACCCCAGTGAGAGTCAGTGTGTGTGGAACCCGTACCCCAGTGAGAGTCAGTGTGTGTGGAACCCGTACCTCAGTGAGAGTCAGTGTGTGTGGGACCCGTACCCCAGTGAGAGTCAGTGCGTGTGGAACCCGTACCCCAGTGAGAGTCAGTGTGTGTGGAACCCGTACCCCAGTGAGAGTCAGTGTGTGTGGGACCCGTACCCCAGTGAGAGTCAGTGTGTGTTCAACCCGTACCCCAGTGAGAGTCAGTGTGTGTGGAACCCTTACCCCAGTGAGAGTCAGTGTGTGTGGAACCCGTACCCCAGTGAGAGTCAGTGTGTGTGGAACCCGTACCCCAGTGAGAGTCAGTGTGTGTGGAACCCGTACCCCAGTGAGAGTCAGTGTGTGTGGAACCCGTACCCCAGTGAGAGTCCGTGTGTGTGGAACCCGTACCCCAGTGAGAGTCCGTGTGTGTGGAACCCGTACCCCAGTGAGAGTCAGTGTGTGTTCAACCCGTACCCCAGTGAGAGTCTGTGTGTGTGGAACCCGTACCCCAGTGAGAGTCAGTGTGTGTGGAACCCGTACCCCAGTGAGAGTCAGTGTGTGTGGAACCCGTACCCCAGTGAGAGTCAGTGTGTGTGGAACCCGTACCCCAGTGAGAGTCAGTGTGTGTGGAACCCGTACCTCAGTGAAAGTCAGTGTGTGTGGAACCGGTACGCCAGTGAGAGTCAGTGTGTGTGGAAACAATACTCCAGTGAGAGTCAGTGTGTGTGGAACCCGTATCCCAGTGAGTGTCAGTGTGTGTGGAACCCGTACCCCAGTGAGAGTCAGTGTGTGTGGAACCCGTACCCCAGTGAGAGTCAGTGTGTGTGGAACCCGTACGCCAGTGACAGACAGTGTGTGTGGAACCCGTACCCAAGTGAGAGGCAGTGAGTGTGGAAGCCGTACCCCGGTGGGAGTCACTGTGTGTGGAACCCATACTCCAGTGAGAGTCAGTGTCTGTGGAACCCGTACCCCAGTGAGAGTCAGTGTGTGTGGAAACCGTACCCCAGTGAGAGTCAGTGTGTCTGGAACCCGTACCCCAGTGAGAGTCAGTGTGTGTGGAACCCATACCCGAGTGAGTGTCAGCGTATGTGGAACACGTACCCCAGTGAGAGTCAGTGAGTGTGGAACCTGTACTTCTGTCAGAGTCACTGACTGTGCAACCCGTACCCCAGTGCGAGTCAGTGTGTTTGGAACCCGTACCCCAGTGAGTGTCAGTGTGTGTGGATACCGTACCCCAGTGAGAGTCAGTGTGTGTGGAACCCGTACCCCAGTGAGAGTCAGTGTGTGTGGAACCCGTACCCCAGTGAGAGTCAGTGCGTGTGGAACCCGTACCCCAGTGAGAGTCAGTATGTGTGGAACCCGTACCCCAGTGAGAGTCAGTGTGTGTGGAACCCGTACCTCAGTGAGAGTCAGTGTGTGTGGAACCCGTACCCCAGTGAGAGTCAGTGTGTGTGGAATCCGTACCCCAGTGAGAGGCAGTTTGTCTGGAACCAGTACCCCAGTGAGAGTCAGTGTGTGTGGAACCCGTACCCCAGTGAGAGTCAGTGAGTGTGGAACCTGTACTCCTGTCAGAGTCACTGACTGTGCAACCCGTACCCCAGTGCAAGTCAGTGTGTTTGGAACCCGTACCCCAGTGAGTGTCAGTGTGTGTGGAAACCGTACCCCAGTGAGAGTCAGTTTGTGTGTGACCCGTATCCCAGTGAGAGTCAGTGTGTGTGGAACCCGTACTCCACTGAGAGTCAGTGTGTGTGGGACCCGTACCCCAGTTAGAGTTAGTGTGTGTGGAACCCATAACCCAGTGAGACTCAGTGTGTGTGGAACCCGTACCCCAGAGAGAGTCAGTGTGTGAGGAACCCGTACCAAAGTGAGAGTCAGTGTGTGTGGAACCCGTAACCCAGCGAGAGTCAGTGTGGGTGTGGAACCCGTACGCCAGTGACAGACAGTGTGTGTGGAACCCGTACCCAAGTGAGAGGCAGTGTGTGTGGAACCCGTACCCCGATAAGAGTCACTGTGTGTGGAACACATACTCCAGTGAGAGTCAGTGTGTGTGCAACCCGTACCCCAGCAAGAGTCAGTGTGTGTGGAACCCGTACCTAGTGAGAGTCAGTGTGTGTGACCCGTACCCCAGTGAGGGTCAGTGTGTGTGGAACCCGTACCCCAGTGAGAGTCAGTGTGTGTGGAACCCGTACCCCAGTATGAGTCAGTGTGTGTGGAACCCGTACCCCAGTGAGAATCAGTGTGTGTGGAACCTGTACCCCAGTGAGAGTCAGTGTGTGGAACCCGTACCCCAGTGAGAGTCAGTGTGTGTGGGACCCGTACCCCAGTGAGAGTCAGTGTGTCTGGAACCCGTACCCCAGTGAGAGTCAGTGTGTGTGGAACCCGTACCCCAGTGAGCGTCAGTGTGTGTGGAACCCGTAACCCAGTGAGCGTCAGTGTGTGTGGAACCCGTAACCCAGTGAGAGTCAGTGCGTGTGGAACCCGTACCCCAGTGAGAGTCAGTGTGTGTGGAACCTGTACCCCAGTGAGAGTCAGTGTGTGTGGAACCCGAACCCCAGTGAGAGTCGGTGTGTGTGGAACCCGTACCCCAGTGAGAGACAGTGTGTGTGGAACCAGTACCCCAGTGTGAGTCAGTGTGTGTGGAACCAGTACCCCAGTGAGAGTCAGTGTGCGGAACCCGTACCCCAGTGAGAGTCAGTGTGTGTGGAACCCATACCCCAGTGAGCGTCAGTGTGTGTGGAACCCGTAACCCAGTGAGAGTCAGTGTGTGTGGAACCCGTAACCCAGTGAGAGTCAGTGCGTGTGGAGCCCGTACCCCAGTGAGAGTCAGTGTGTGTGGAACCCGTACCCCAGTGAGAGTCAGTGTGTGTGGAACCCGTGCCCCAGTGAGAGTCAGTGTGTGTGGAACCCGTACCCCAGTGAGAGTCAGTGTGTGTGGAACCCGCACCCCAGTGAGAGTCAGTGTGTGTGGAACCCGTACCCCAGTGAGAGTCAGTGTGTGTGGAACCCGTACCCCAGTGAGAGTCAGTGTGTGTGGAACCCATACCCCAGTGAGAGTCAGTGTGTGAGGAACCCGTACCCCAGTGAGAGTCAGTGAGTGTGGAACCTGTACCCCAGTGAGAGTCAGTGTGTGTGGAACCCATACCCCAGTGGGAGTCAGTGTGTGTGGAACCCGTACCCCAGTGAGAGTCAGTGTGTGTGGAACCCGTACACCAGTGAGAGTCAGTGTGTGTGGAACCCGTACCCCAGTGAGAGTCAGTGTGTGTGGAACCCTTACCCCAGTGAGAGTCAGTGTGTGTGGAACACGTACCCCAGTGAGAGTCAGTGTGTGTTGAACCCGTACCCCAGTGAGAGTCAGTGTGTGTGGAACCCGTACCCCAGTGAGAGTCAGTGTGTGTTCAACCCATACCCCAGTGAGAGTCAGTGTGTGTGGAACCCGTACCCCAGTGAGAGTCAGTGTGTGTGGAACCCGTACCCCAGTGAGAGTCAGTGTGTGTGGAACCCGTACCCCAGTGAGAGTCAGTGTGTGTGGGACCCGTACCCCAGTGAGAGTCAGTGTGTGTGGAACCCGTACCCCAGTGAGAGTCAGTGTGTGTGGAACCCGTACCCCAGTGAGAGTCAGTGTGTGTGGAACCCGTACCCCAGTGAGAGTCAGTGTGTGTGGAACCCGTACCCCAGTGAGAGTCACTGTGTGTGGGACCCATACCCCAGTGAGAGTCAGTGTGTGTGGAACCCGTACCCCAGTGAGAGTCACTGTGTGTGGAACCCGTACCCCAGTGAGAGTCAGTGTGTGTGGAACCCGTACCCCAGTGAGAGTCAGTGTGTGTGGAACCTGTACCCCAGTGAGAGTCAGTGTGTGTGGAACCCGTACCCCAGTGAGAGTCAGTGTGTGTGGAACCCGTACCCCAGTGAGAGTCAGTGTGTGTGGAACCCGTACCCCAGTGAGAGTCAGTGTGTGTGGAACCCGTACCTCAGTGAGAGTCAGTGTGTGTGGGACCCGTACCCCAGTGAGAGTCAGTGCGTGTGGAACCCGTACCCCAGTGAGAGTCAGTGTGTGTGGAACCCGTACCCCAGTGAGAGTCAGTGTGTGTGGGACCCGTACCCCAGTGAGAGTCAGTGTGTGTTCAACCCGTACCCCAGTGAGAGTCAGTGTGTGTGGAACCCTTACCCCAGTGAGAGTCAGTGTGTGTGGAACCCGTACCTCAGTGAGAGTCAGTGTGTGTGGAACCCGTACCCCAGTGAGAGTCAGTGTGTGTGGAATCCGTACCCCAGTGAGAGGCAGTTTGTCTGGAACCAGTACCCCAGTGAGAGTCAGTGTGTGTGGAACCCGTACCCCAGTGAGAGTCAGTGAGTGTGGAACCTGTACTCCTGTCAGAGTCACTGACTGTGCAACCCGTACCCCAGTGCAAGTCAGTGTGTTTGGAACCCGTACCCCAGTGAGTGTCAGTGTGTGTGGAAACCGTACCCCAGTGAGAGTCAGTTTGTGTGTGACCCGTATCCCAGTGAGAGTCAGTGTGTGTGGAACCCGTACTCCACTGAGAGTCAGTGTGTGTGGGACCCGTACCCCAGTTAGAGTTAGTGTGTGTGGAACCCATAACCCAGTGAGACTCAGTGTGTGTGGAACCCGTACCCCAGAGAGAGTCAGTGTGTGAGGAACCCGTACCAAAGTGAGAGTCAGTGTGTGTGGAACCCGTAACCCAGCGAGAGTCAGTGTGGGTGTGGAACCCGTACGCCAGTGACAGACAGTGTGTGTGGAACCCGTACCCAAGTGAGAGGCAGTGTGTGTGGAACCCGTACCCCGATAAGAGTCACTGTGTGTGGAACACATACTCCAGTGAGAGTCAGTGTGTGTGCAACCCGTACCCCAGCAAGAGTCAGTGTGTGTGGAACCCGTACCTAGTGAGAGTCAGTGTGTGTGACCCGTACCCCAGTGAGGGTCAGTGTGTGTGGAACCCGTACCCCAGTGAGAGTCAGTGTGTGTGGAACCCGTACCCCAGTATGAGTCAGTGTGTGTGGAACCCGTACCCCAGTGAGAATCAGTGTGTGTGGAACCTGTACCCCAGTGAGAGTCAGTGTGTGGAACCCGTACCCCAGTGAGAGTCAGTGTGTGTGGGACCCGTACCCCAGTGAGAGTCAGTGTGTCTGGAACCCGTACCCCAGTGAGAGTCAGTGTGTGTGGAACCCGTACCCCAGTGAGCGTCAGTGTGTGTGGAACCCGTAACCCAGTGAGCGTCAGTGTGTGTGGAACCCGTAACCCAGTGAGAGTCAGTGCGTGTGGAACCCGTACCCCAGTGAGAGTCAGTGTGTGTGGAACCTGTACCCCAGTGAGAGTCAGTGTGTGTGGAACCCGAACCCCAGTGAGAGTCGGTGTGTGTGGAACCCGTACCCCAGTGAGAGACAGTGTGTGTGGAACCAGTACCCCAGTGTGAGTCAGTGTGTGTGGAACCAGTACCCCAGTGAGAGTCAGTGTGCGGAACCCGTACCCCAGTGAGAGTCAGTGTGTGTGGAACCCATACCCCAGTGAGCGTCAGTGGGTGTGGAACCCGTAACCCAGTGAGAGTCAGTGTGTGTGGAACCCGTAACCCAGTGAGAGTCAGTGCGTGTGGAGCCCGTACCCCAGTGAGAGTCAGTGTGTGTGGAACCCGTACCCCAGTGAGAGTCAGTGTGTGTGGAACCCGTGCCCCAGTGAGAGTCAGTGTGTGTGGAACCCGTACCCCAGTGAGAGTCAGTGTGTGTGGAACCCGCACCCCAGTGAGAGTCAGTGTGTGTGGAACCCGTACCCCAGTGAGAGTCAGTGTGTGTGGAACCCGTACCCCAGTGAGAGTCAGTGTGTGTGGAACCCATACCCCAGTGAGAGTCAGTGTGTGAGGAACCCGTACCCCAGTGAGAGTCAGTGAGTGTGGAACCTGTACCCCAGTGAGAGTCAGTGTGTGTGGAACCCATACCCCAGTGGGAGTCAGTGTGTGTGGAACCCGTACCCCAGTGAGAGTCAGTGTGTGTGGAACCCGTACACCAGTGAGAGTCAGTGTGTGTGGAACCCGTACCCCAGTGAGAGTCAGTGTGTGTGGAACCCTTACCCCAGTGAGAGTCAGTGTGTGTGGAACACGTACCCCAGTGAGAGTCAGTGTGTGTTGAACCCGTACCCCAGTGAGAGTCAGTGTGTGTGGAACCCGTACCCCAGTGAGAGTCAGTGTGTGTTCAACCCATACCCCAGTGAGAGTCAGTGTGTGTGGAACCCGTACCCCAGTGAGAGTCAGTGTGTGTGGAACCCGTACCCCAGTGAGAGTCAGTGTGTGTGGAACCCGTACCCCAGTGAGAGTCAGTGTGTGTGGGACCCGTACCCCAGTGAGAGTCAGTGTGTGTGGAACCCGTACCCCAGTGAGAGTCAGTGTGTGTGGAACCCGTACCCCAGTGAGAGTCAGTGTGTGTGGAACCCGTACCCCAGTGAGAGTCAGTGTGTGTGGAACCCGTACCCCAGTGAGAGTCACTGTGTGTGGGACCCATACCCCAGTGAGAGTCAGTGTGTGTGGAACCCGTACCCCAGTGAGAGTCACTGTGTGTGGAACCCGTACCCCAGTGAGAGTCAGTGTGTGTGGAACCCGTACCCCAGTGAGAGTCAGTGTGTGTGGAACCTGTACCCCAGTGAGAGTCAGTGTGTGTGGAACCCGTACCCCAGTGAGAGTCAGTGTGTGTGGAACCCGTACCCCAGTGAGAGTCAGTGTGTGTGGAACCCGTACCCCAGTGAGAGTCAGTGTGTGTGGAACCCGTACCTCAGTGAGAGTCAGTGTGTGTGGGACCCGTACCCCAGTGAGAGTCAGTGCGTGTGGAACCCGTACCCCAGTGAGAGTCAGTGTGTGTGGAACCCGTACCCCAGTGAGAGTCAGTGTGTGTGGGACCCGTACCCCAGTGAGAGTCAGTGTGTGTTCAACCCGTACCCCAGTGAGAGTCAGTGTGTGTGGAACCCTTACCCCAGTGAGAGTCAGTGTGTGTGGAACCCGTACCCCAGTGAGAGTCAGTGTGTGTGGAACCCGTACCCCAGTGAGAGTCAGTGTGTGTGGAACCCGTACCCCAGTGAGAGTCAGTGTGTGTGGAACCCGTACCCCAGTGAGAGTCCGTGTGTGTGGAACCCGTACCCCAGTGAGAGTCCGTGTGTGTGGAACCCGTACCCCAGTGAGAGTCAGTGTGTGTTCAACCCGTACCCCAGTGAGAGTCTGTGTGTGTGGAACCCGTACCCCAGTGAGAGTCAGTGTGTGTGGAACCCGTACCCCAGTGAGAGTCAGTGTGTGTGGAACCCGTACCCCAGTGAGAGTCAGTGTGTGTGGAACCCGTACCCCAGTGAGAGTCAGTGTGTGTGGAACCCGTACCTCAGTGAAAGTCAGTGTGTGTGGAACCGGTACGCCAGTGAGAGTCAGTGTGTGTGGAAACAATACTCCAGTGAGAGTCAGTGTGTGTGGAACCCGTATCCCAGTGAGTGTCAGTGTGTGTGGAACCCGTACCCCAGTGAGAGTCAGTGTGTGTGGAACCCGTACCCCAGTGAGAGTCAGTGTGTGTGGAACCCGTACGCCAGTGACAGACAGTGTGTGTGGAACCCGTACCCAAGTGAGAGGCAGTGAGTGTGGAAGCCGTACCCCGGTGGGAGTCACTGTGTGTGGAACCCATACTCCAGTGAGAGTCAGTGTCTGTGGAACCCGTACCCCAGTGAGAGTCAGTGTGTGTGGAAACCGTACCCCAGTGAGAGTCAGTGTGTCTGGAACCCGTACCCCAGTGAGAGTCAGTGTGTGTGGAACCCATACCCGAGTGAGTGTCAGCGTATGTGGAACACGTACCCCAGTGAGAGTCAGTGAGTGTGGAACCTGTACTCCTGTCAGAGTCACTGACTGTGCAACCCGTACCCCAGTGCGAGTCAGTGTGTTTGGAACCCGTACCCCAGTGAGTGTCAGTGTGTGTGGATACCGTACCCCAGTGAGAGTCAGTGTGTGTGGAACCCGTACCCCAGTGAGAGTCAGTGTGTGTGGAACCCGTACCCCAGTGAGAGTCAGTGCGTGTGGAACCCGTACCCCAGTGAGAGTCAGTATGTGTGGAACCCGTACCCCAGTGAGAGTCAGTGTGTGTGGAACCCGTACCTCAGTGAGAGTCAGTGTGTGTGGAACCCGTACCCCAGTGAGAGTCAGTGTGTGTGGAATCCGTACCCCAGTGAGAGGCAGTTTGTCTGGAACCAGTACCCCAGTGAGAGTCAGTGTGTGTGGAACCCGTACCCCAGTGAGAGTCAGTGAGTGTGGAACCTGTACTCCTGTCAGAGTCACTGACTGTGCAACCCGTACCCCAGTGCAAGTCAGTGTGTTTGGAACCCGTACCCCAGTGAGTGTCAGTGTGTGTGGAAACCGTACCCCAGTGAGAGTCAGTTTGTGTGTGACCCGTATCCCAGTGAGAGTCAGTGTGTGTGGAACCCGTACTCCACTGAGAGTCAGTGTGTGTGGGACCCGTACCCCAGTTAGAGTTAGTGTGTGTGGAACCCATAACCCAGTGAGACTCAGTGTGTGTGGAACCCGTACCCCAGAGAGAGTCAGTGTGTGAGGAACCCGTACCAAAGTGAGAGTCAGTGTGTGTGGAACCCGTAACCCAGCGAGAGTCAGTGTGGGTGTGGAACCCGTACGCCAGTGACAGACAGTGTGTGTGGAACCCGTACCCAAGTGAGAGGCAGTGTGTGTGGAACCCGTACCCCGATAAGAGTCACTGTGTGTGGAACACATACTCCAGTGAGAGTCAGTGTGTGTGCAACCCGTACCCCAGCAAGAGTCAGTGTGTGTGGAACCCGTACCTAGTGAGAGTCAGTGTGTGTGACCCGTACCCCAGTGAGGGTCAGTGTGTGTGGAACCCGTACCCCAGTGAGAGTCAGTGTGTGTGGAACCCGTACCCCAGTATGAGTCAGTGTGTGTGGAACCCGTACCCCAGTGAGAATCAGTGTGTGTGGAACCTGTACCCCAGTGAGAGTCAGTGTGTGGAACCCGTACCCCAGTGAGAGTCAGTGTGTGTGGGACCCGTACCCCAGTGAGAGTCAGTGTGTCTGGAACCCGTACCCCAGTGAGAGTCAGTGTGTGTGGAACCCGTACCCCAGTGAGCGTCAGTGTGTGTGGAACCCGTAACCCAGTGAGCGTCAGTGTGTGTGGAACCCGTAACCCAGTGAGAGTCAGTGCGTGTGGAACCCGTACCCCAGTGAGAGTCAGTGTGTGTGGAACCTGTACCCCAGTGAGAGTCAGTGTGTGTGGAACCCGAACCCCAGTGAGAGTCGGTGTGTGTGGAACCCGTACCCCAGTGAGAGACAGTGTGTGTGGAACCAGTACCCCAGTGTGAGTCAGTGTGTGTGGAACCAGTACCCCAGTGAGAGTCAGTGTGCGGAACCCGTACCCCAGTGAGAGTCAGTGTGTGTGGAACCCATACCCCAGTGAGCGTCAGTGTGTGTGGAACCCGTAACCCAGTGAGAGTCAGTGTGTGTGGAACCCGTAACCCAGTGAGAGTCAGTGCGTGTGGAACCCGTACCCCAGTGAGAGTCAGTGTGTGTGGAACCCGTACCCCAGTGAGAGTCAGTGTGTGTTGAACCCGTACCCCAGTGAGAGTCAGTGTGTGTGGAACCCGTGCCCGAGTGACAGTCAGTGTGTATGGAACCCGTACCCCAGTGAGAGTCAGTGTGTGTGGAACCCGTACCTCAGTGAGAGTCAGTGTGTGTGGAACCCGTACCCCAGTGAGAGTCAGTGTGTGTGGAACCCGTGCCCGAGTGAGAGTCAGTGTGTGTTGAACCCGTACCCCAGTTAGAGTCAGTGTGTGTTGAACCCGTACCCCAGTGAGAGTCAGTGTGTGTGGAACCCGTGCCCGAGTGACAGTCAGTGTGTGTTGAACCCGTACCCCAGTTAGAGTCAGTGTGTGTTGAACCCGTACCCCAGTGAGAGTCAGTGTGTGTGGAACCCGTGCCCGAGTGACAGTCAATGTGTATGGAACCCGTACCCCAGTGAGAGTCAGTGTGTGTGGAACCCGTACCCCAGTGAGAGTCAGTGTGTGTTGAACCCGTACCCCAGTGAGAGTCAGTGTGTGTGGAACCCGTGCCCGAGTGACAGTCAGTGTGTATGGAACCCGTACCCCAGTGAGAGTCAGTGTGTGTGGAACCCGTACCCCAGTGAGAGTCAGTGTGTGTGGAACCCGTACCCCAGTGAGAGTCAGTGTGTGTGGAACCCGTACCCCAGTGAGAGTCAGTGTCTGTGGAACCCGTACCCCAGTGAGAGTCAGTGTGTGTGGAACCCGTACCACAGTGAGAGTCAGTGTGTGTGGAACCCGTACCCCAGTGAGAGTCAGTGTGTGTGGAACATGTACCCCAGTGAGAGGCAGTGTGTGTGGAACCCGTACCCGAGTGAGAGTCAGTGTGTGTGGGACTGTACTCCAGTGAGAGTCAGTTTGTGTTGAACCCGCACCCCAGTGAGAGTCAGTGTGTGAGGAACCCGTAACACAGTGAGAGTCAGTGTGTGTGGAATCCGTACCCCAGTGAGAGTCAGTGAGTGTGGAACCCGTACCCCAGTGAGAGTCAGTGCGTGTGGAGCCCGTACCCCAGTGAGAGTCAGTGTGTGTGGAACCCGTACCCCAGTGAGTGTCAGAGTGTGTGGAACCCGTACCCCAGTGAGAGTCAGTGTGTGTGGAGCCCGTACCCCAGTGAGAGTCAGTGTGTGTGGAACCCGTACCCCAGTGAGAGTCAGTGTGTGTGGAACCCGTACCCCAGTGAGAGTCAGTGTGTGTGGAACCCGTACCCCAGTGAGAGTCAGTGTGGGTGGAACCCGTACCCCAGTGAGTGTCAGTGTGTGTGGAAACAATACTCCAGTGAGAGTCAGTGTGTGTGGAACCCGTATCCCAGTGAGTGTCAGTGTGTCTGGAATCCGTACCCCAGTGAGAGTCAGTGTGTGTGGAACCCGTACCCCAGTGAGAGTCAGTGTGTGTGGAACCCGTACCCCCGTGAGAGTCAGTGTGTGTGGAACCCGTACCCCAGTGAGAGTCAGTGTGTGTGGAACCCATACCCCAGCGAGAGTCAGTGTGTTTGTGGAACCCGTACGCCAGTGACAGACAGTGTGTGTGGAACCCGTACCCAAGTGAGAGGCAGTGTGTGTGGAACCCGTACCCCAGTAGGAGTCACTGTGTGTGGAACCCGTACCCCAGTGAGAGTCAGTGTGTGTGGAACCCGTACCCCAGTAAGAGTCAGTGTCTGTGGAACCCGTACCCAGTGAGAGTCAGTGTGTGTGGAACCCGTACCCCAGTGACAGTCAGTGTGTGTGGAACCCGTACCCCAGTGAGAGTCAGTGTGTCTGGAACCCGTACACCAGTGAGAGTCCGTGTGTGTGGAACCCGTACCCCAGTGAGAGTCAGGGTGTGTGGAATCCATACCCGAGTGAGTGTCAGTGTATGTGGAACCCGTACCCCAGTGAGAGTCAGTGAGTGTGGAACCTGTACTCTTGTCAGAGTCCCTGACTGTGCAACCCGTACCCCAGTGCGAGTCAGTGTTTTTGGAACCCGTACCCCAGTGAGTGTCAGTGTCTGTGGATACCGTACCCCAGTGAGAGTCAGTGTGTGTGGAACCCGTACCCCAGCGAGAGTCAGTGTGTGTGGAACCCGTACCCCAGTGAGAGTCAATGTGTGTGGAACCTGTACCCCAGTGAGAGTCAGTGAGTGTGGAACCCGTACCCCAGTGAGAGTCAGTGTGTGTGGAACCCGTACCCCAGTGAGAGTCAGTGTGTGTGGAACCCGTACCTCAGTGAGAGTCAGTGTGTGTGGAACCCGTACCCCAGTGAGAGTCAGTGTGTGTGGAACCCGTACCTCAGTGAGAGTCAGTTTGTCTGGAACCAGTACCCCAGTGAGAGTCAGTGTGTGTGGAACCCGTACGCTAGTGAGAGTCAGTGTGTGTGGAACCCGTACCCCAGTGAGAGTCAGTGTGTTTGGAACCCGTACCCCAGTGAGAATCAGTGTGTGTGGAACCTGTACCCCAGTGAGAGTCAGTGTGTGGAACCCGTACCCCAGTGAGAGTCAGTGTGTGTGGGACCCGTACCCCAGTGAGAGTCAGTGTGTATGGAACCCATACCCCAGTGAGAGTCAGTGTGTCGGGAACCCGTACCCCAGTGAGAGTCAGTGTGTGTGGAACCCATACCCGAGTGAGGGTCAGTGCATGTGGAACCCGTACCCCAGTGAGAGTCAGTGTGTTTGGAACCCGTACCCCAGTGAGTGTCAGTGTGTGTGGAAACCGTACCCCAGTGAGATTCAGTGTGTGTGTGACTCGTATCCCAGTGAGAGTCAGTGTGCGGAACCCGTAGCCCAGTGAGAGTCAGTGTGTGTGGAACCCGTAACCCAGTGAGAGTCAGTGCGTGTGCAACCCGTACCCCAGTGAGAGTCAGTGTGTGTGGAACCCGTACCCCAGTGAGAGTCAGTGTGTGTTGAACCCGTACCCCAGTGAGAGTCAGTGTGTGTGGAACCCGTGCCCGAGTGACAGTCAGTGTGTATGGAACCCGTACCCCAGTGAGAGTCAGTGTGTGTGGAACCCGTACCTCAGTGAGAGTCAGTGTGTGTGGAACCCGTACCCCAGTAAGAGTCAGTTTGTCTGGAACTAGTACCCCAGTGAGAGTCAGTGTGTGTGGAACCCGTACCCCAGTGAGAGTCAGTGTCTGTGGAACCCGTACCCCAGTGAGAGTCAGTGTGTGTGGAACCCGTACCACAGTGAGAGTCAGTGCGTGTGGAAACCGTACCCCAGTGAGAGTCAGTGTGTGTGGAACATGTACCCCAGTGAGAGGCAGTGTGTGTGGAACCCGTACCCCAGTGAGAGTCAGTGTGTGTGGGACTGTACTCCAGTGAGAGTCAGTTTGTGTTGAACCCGCACCCCAGTGAGAGTCAGTGTGTGAGGAACCCGTAACACAGTGAGAGTCAGTGTGTGTGGAATCCGTACCCCAGTGAGAGTCAGTGAGTGTGGAACCCGTACCCCAGTGAGAGTCAGTGTGTGTGGAACCCGTACCCCAGTGAGAGTCAGTGCGTGTGGAACCCATACACCAGTGAGAGTCAGTGTGGGTGGAACCCGTACCCCAGTGAGAGTCAGTGTGTGTGGAACCCGTACCCCAGTGAGTGTCAGTGTGTGTGGAACCCGTACCCCAGTGAGAGTCAGTGTGTGTTGAACCCGTACCCCAGTGAGAGTCAGTGTGTGTGGAACCCGTACCCCAGTGAGAGTCAGTGTGTGTGGAACCCGTACCCCAGTGAGAGTCAGTGTGTGTGGAGCCCGTACCCCAGTGAGAGTCAGTGTGTGTGGAACCCGTACCCCAGTGAGAGTCAGTGTGTGTGGAACCCGTACCCCAGTGAGAGTCAGTGTGTGTGGAACCCGTACCCCAGTGAGAGTCAGTGTGTGTGGAACCCGTACCCCAGTGAGAGTCAGTGTGTGTGGAACCCGTACCCCCGTGAGAGTCAGTGTGTGTGGAACCCGTACCCCAGTGAGAGTCAGTGTGTGTGGAACCCATACCCCAGCGAGAGTCAGTGTGTTTGTGGAACCCGTACGCCAGTGACAGACAGTTTGTGTGGAACCCGTACCCAAGTGAGAGGCAGTGTGTGTGGAACCCGTACCCCGGTAGGAGTCACTGTGTGTGGAACCCATACTCCAGTGAGAGGGAGTGTTTGTGGAACCCGTACCCCAGTGAGAGTCAGTGTCTGTGGAACCCGTACCCAGTGAGAGTCAGTGTGTGTGGAACCCGTACCCCAGTGACAGTCAGTGTGTGTGGAACCCGTACCCCAGTGAGAGTCAGTGTGTCTGGAACCTGTACACCAGTGAGAGTCCGTGTGTGTGGAACCCGTACCCCAGTGAGAGTCAGGGTGTGTGGAATCCATACCCGAGTGAGTGTCAGTGTATGTGGAACCCGTACCCCAGTGAGAGTCAGTGAGTGTGGAACCTGCACTCTTGTCAGAGTCCCTGACTGTGCAACCCGTACCCCAGTGCGAGTCAGTGTTTTTGGAACCCGTACCCCAGTGAGTGTCAGTGTGTGTGGATAAACGCACCCCAGTGAGAGTCAGTGTGTGTGGAACCCGTACCCCAGCGAGAGTCAGTGTGTGTGGAACCCGTACCCCAGTGAGAGTCAGTGTGTGTGGAACCTGTACCCCAGTGAGAGTCAGTGAGTGTGGAACCCGTACCCCAGTGAGAGTCAGTGTGTGTGGAACCCGTACCCCAGTGAGAGTCAGTGTGTGTGGAACCCGTACCTCAGTGAGAGTCAGTGTGTGTGGAACCCGTACCCCAGTGAGAGTCAGTGTGTGTGGAACCCGTACCCCAGTGAGAGTCAGTTTGTCTGGAACCAGTACCCCAGTGAGAGTCAGTGTGTGTGGAACCCGTACCCCAGTGAGAGTAAGTGAGTGTGGAACCTGTACGCCTGTCAGAGTCACTGACTGTGCAACCCGTACCCCAGTGCAAGTCAGTGTGTTTGGAACCCGTACCCCAGTGAGTGTCAGTGTCTGTGGAAACCGTACCCCAGTGAGAGTCAGTTTGTGTGTGACCCGTATCCCAGTGAGAGTCAGTGTGTGTGGAACCCGTTCTCCACTGAGAGTCAGTGTGTGTGGGACCCGTACCCCAGTGAGAGTTAGTGTGTGTGGAACCCATAACCCAGTGAGACTCAGTGTGTGTGGAACCCGTACCCCAGAGAGATTCAGTGTGTGAGGAACCCGTACCCAAGTGAGAGGCAGTGTGTGTGGAACCTGTACCCCGGTGAGAGTCACTGTGTGTGGAACCCATACTCCAGTGAGAGCCAGTGTGTGTGCAACCCGTACCCCAGTAAGAGTCAGTGTGTGTGGAACCCGTACCCAGTGAGAGTCAGTGTGTGTGGAACCCGTACCCCAGTGAGAGTCAGTGTGTGTGGAACCCGTACCCCAGTGAGAGTCAGTGTGTGTGGAACCCGTACCCCAGTGAAAGTCAGTGTGTGTGGGACCCGTTCCCCAGTGTGAGCCAGTGTGTGTGGAACCCGTACCCCAGTGAGAGTCATAGTGTGTGGAACCCGTACCCCAGTGACAGTCAGTGTGTGTGACCCGTACCCCAGAGAGGATCAGTGTGTGTGGAACCCGTACCCCAGTGAGAGTCAGTGTGTGTGGAACCCGTACCCCAGTGAGAGTCAGTGTGTCTGGAACCCGTACCCCAGTGAGAGTCAGTGTGTGTGGAACCCGTACCCCAGTGAGAGTCAGTGTGTGTGGAACCCGTACCCCAGTGAGAGTCAGTGTGTTTGGAACCCGCACCCCAGTGAGAATCAGTGTGTGTGGAACCTGTACCCCAGTGAGAGTCAGTGTGTGGAACCCGTACCCCTGTGAGAGACAGTGTGTGTGGAACCCGTACCCCAGTGAGAGTCAGTGTGTGTGGAACCCATACCCGAGTGAGGGTCAGTGTATGTGGAACCCGTACCCCAGTGAGAGTCAGTGAGTGTGGAACCTGTACTCCTGTCAGAGTCACTGACTGTGCAACCCGTACCCCAGTCGAGTCAGTGTGTTTGGAACCCGTACCCCTGTGAGTGTCAGTTTGTGTGGAAACCGTACCCCAGTGAGAGTCAGTGTGTGTGTGACCCGTATCCCAGTGAGAGTCAGTGTGTGGAACCCGTACCCCAGTGAGAGTCAGTGTGTGTGGAACCCGTACCCCAGTGAGAGTCAGTGCGTGTGGAACCCGTACCCGAGTGACAGTCAGTGTGTATGGAACCCTTACCCCAGTGAGAGTCAGTGTGTGTGGAACCCGTACCTCAGTGAGAGTCAGTGTGTGTGGAACCCGTACCCCAGTGAGAGTCAGTGTGTGTGGAACCCGTACCCCAGTGAGAGTCAGTTTGTCTGGAACCAGTACCACAGTGAGAGTCAGTGTGTGTGGAACCCGTACCCCAGTGAGGGTCAGTGTATGTGGAACCCGTACCCCAGTGAGAGTCAGTGAGTGTGGAACCTGTACTCCTGTCAGAGTCACTGACTGTGCAACCCGTACCCCAGTGAGAGTCAGTGTGTGTGGAACCCGTACCCCAGTGCGAGTCAGTGTGTGTGGAAACCGTAACCCAGTGAGAGTCAGTTTGTGTGTGACCAGTATCCCAGTGAGATTCAGTGTGTGTGGAACCCGTACTCCACTGAGAGTCAGTGTGTGTGGGACCCGTACCCCAGTGAGAGTCAGTGTGTGTGGAACCCATAACCCAGTGAGACTCAGTGTGTGTGGAACCAGTACCCCAGTGAGAGTTAATGTGTGAGGAACCCGAACCCCAGCGAGAGTCAGTGTGTGTGGAACCCTTACCCCAGCGAGAGTCAGTGTGTGTGTGGAACCCGTACGCCAGTGACAGACAGTGTGTGTGAAACCCGTACCCAAGTGAGAGGCTGTGTGTTGGACCCGTACCCCAGTGAGAGTCAATGTGTGTGGAAACCATACTCCAGTGAGAGTCAGTGTGTGTGGAAACCGTACCCCAGTGACAGTCAGTGTGTGTGGAACCTGTACACCAGTGAGAGACAGTGTCTGTGGAACCCATACCCAGTGAGAGTCAGTGTGTGTGGAAGCCGTACCTCAGTGAGAGTCAGTGTGCGTGGAACCCGTACCGCAGTGACAGTCAGTGTGTGTGGAACCCGTACCCCAGTGAGAGTCA
This sequence comes from Somniosus microcephalus, assembly GCF_052327205.1. Taxonomy (NCBI): domain Eukaryota; kingdom Metazoa; phylum Chordata; class Chondrichthyes; order Squaliformes; family Somniosidae; genus Somniosus; species Somniosus microcephalus. The sequence goes on along the minus strand of NC_140998.1, from coordinate 217,490,100 downwards.
GTGTGTGTGGAACCCGTACCCCAGTGAGTGTCAGTGTGTCTGGAACCCGTACCCCAGTGAGTGTCAGTGTGTCTGGAACCCGTACCCCAGTGAGAGTCAGTGTGCGTGGAACCCGTACCGCAGTGACAGTCAGTGTGTGTGGAACCCGTACCCCAGTGAGAGTCAGTGTGTGTGGAACCCGTACCCCAGTGAGAGTCAGTGTGTGTGGAACCCATAACCCAGCGAGAGTCAGTGTGTGTGGAACCCGTACCCCAGTGAGAGTCAGTGTGTGTGGAACCCGTACGCCAGTGACAGGCAGTGTGTGTGGAACCCGTACCCCAGTGAGAGTCAGTGCGTGTGGAACCCGTACCCCAGTGAGAGTCAGTGTGTGTGGAACCCGCACCCCAGTGAGAGTCAGTGTGTGTGGAACCCGTACCCAAGTGACAGGCAGTGTGTGTGGAACCCGTACCCCAGTGAGAGTCAATGTGTGTGGAACCCATACCCCAGTGAGAGTCAGTGTGTGTGGAACCCGTACCCCAGTGAGAGTCAGTGTGTGTGGAACCTGTACCCCAGTGAGAGTCAGTGTGTGTGGAACCCGTACCCCAGTGAGAGTCAGTGTGTGTGGAACCCGTACCCCAGTGAGAGTCAGTGTGTGTGGAACCCGTATCCCAGTGAGTGTCAGTGTGCGTGGAACCCGTACCCCAGTGAGAGTCAGTGTGTGTGGAACCCGTACCCCAGTGAGAGTCAGTGTGTGTGGAACCTGTACCCCAGTGAGAGTCAGTGTGTGTGGAACCCGTACCCCAGTGAGAGTCAGTGTGTGTGGAACCCGTACCCCAGTGAGAGTCAGTGTGTGTGGAACCCGTATCCCAGTGAGTGTCAGTGTGCGTGGAACCCGTAACCCAGTGAGAGTCAGTGTGTGTGGAACCCGTACCCCAGTGAGAGTCAGTGTGTGTGGAACCCGTACCCCAGTGAGAGTCAGTGTGTGTGGAACCCGTACCCCAGTGAGAGTCAGTGTGTGTGGAACCCGCACCCCAGTGAGAGTCAGTGTGTGTGGAAACAATACTCCAGTGAGAGTCAGTGTGTGTGGAACCCGTACCCCAGTGAGTGTCAGTGTGTCTGGAACCCGTACCCCAGTGAGAGTCAGTGTGTGTGGAACCCATACCCCAGTGAGAGTCAGTGTGTGTGGAACCCGTACCCCAGTGAGAGTCAGTGTGTGTGGAACCCATAACCCAGCGAGAGTCAGTGTGTGTGGAACCCGTACCCCAGTGAGAGTCAGTGTGTGTGGAACCCGTACCCCAGTGAGAGTCAGTGTGTGTGGAACCCATACCCCAGTGAGAGTCAGTGTGTGTGGAACCCGTACCCCAGTGAGAGTCAGTGTGTGTGGAACCCGTACGCCAGTGACAGACAGTGTGTGTGGAACCCGCACCCAAGTGACAGGCAGTGTGTGTGGAACCCGTACCCCAGTGAGAGTCAGTGTGTGTGGAACCCATACCCCGTAAGAGTCAGTGTGTGTGGAACCCGTACCCCAGTGAGAATCAGTGTGTGTGGAACCTGTACCCCAGTGAGAGTCAGTGTGTGGAACCCGTACCCCAGTGAGAGTCAGTGTGTGTTGAACCCGTACCCCAGTGAGAGTCAGTGTGTGTGGAACCCGTACCCGAGTGACTGTCAGTGTGTATGGAATCCTTACCCCAGTGAGAGTCAGTGTGTGTGGAACCCGTACCTCAGTGAGAGTCAGTGTGTGTGGAACCCGTACCCCAGTGAGAGTCAGTGTGTGTGGAACCCGTACCCCAGTGAGAGTCAGTTTGTCTGGAACCAGTACCCCAGTGAGAGTCAGTGTGTGTGGAACCCGTACCCCAGTGAGGGTCAGTGTATTTGGAACCCGTACCCCAGTGAGATTCAGTGAGTGTGGAACATGTACTCCTGTCAGAGTCACTGATTGTGCAACCCGTACCCCAGTGCGAGTCAGTGTGTGTGGAAACCGTAACCCAGTGAGAGTCAGTTTGTGTGTGACCCGTATCCCTGTGAGAGTCAGTGTGTGTGGAACCCGTACTCCACTGAGAGTCAGTGTGTGTGGGACCCGTACCCCAGTGAGAGTCAGTGTGTGTGGAACCCATACCCCAGTGAGAGTCAGTGTGTGTGGAACCCGTACCCCAGTGAGAGTCAGTGTGTGTGGAACCCGTACCCCAGTGAGAGTCAGTGTGTGTGGAACCCATAACCCAGTGAGACTCAGTGTGTGTGGAACCAGTACCCCAGTGAGAGTTAGTGTGTGAGGAACCCGTACCCCAGCGAGAGTCAGTGTGTGTGGAACCCGTACCCCAGCGAGAGTCAGTGTGTGTGTGGAACGTGTACGCCAGTGACAGACAGTGTGTGTGGAACCCGTACCCAAGTGAGAGGCTGTGTGTTGGACCCGTACCCCAGTGAGAGTCAATGTGTGTGGAAACCATACTCCAGTGAGAGTCAGTGTTTGTGGAAACCGTACCCCAGTGACAGTCAGTGTGTGTGGATCCTGTACACCAGTGAGAGTCAGTGTCTGTGGAACCCGTACCCAGTGAGAGTCAGTGTGTGTGGAAGCCATACCTCAGTGAGAGTCAGTGTGTGTGGAACCGGTACGCCAGTGACAGTCAGAGTGTGTGGAACCCGTACCCCAGTGTGAGTCAGTGCGTGTGGAACCCGTATCCCAGTGAGTGTCAGTGTGCGTGGAACCCGTACCGCAGTGACATTCAGTCTGTGTGGAACCCGTACCCCAGTGAGAGTCAGTGTGTGTGGAACCCGTACCCCAGTGAGAGTCAGTGTGTGTGGAACCCGTACACCAGTGAGAGTCAGTGTCTGTGGAACCCATAACCCAGCGAGAGTCAGTGTGTGTGTGGAACCCGTACGCCAGTGACAGACAGTGTGTGTGGAACCCGTACCCAAGTGACAGGCAGTGTGTGTGGAACCCGTACCACGGTGAGAGTCACTGTGTGTGGAACCCATACTCCAGTGAGAGTCAGTGTGTGTGCAACCCGTACCCAAGTAAGCGTCAGTGTCTGTGGAACCCGTACCCAGTGAGAGTCAGTGTGTGTGGGACCAGTACCCCAGTGAGAGTCAGTGTGTGTGGAACCCGTACCCGAGTGAGTGTCAGTGTGTGTGGAACCCGTACCCCAGTGAGAGTCAGGGTGTGTGGAAACCGTACTCCAGTGAGAGTCAGTGTGTCTGGAACCCGTGCCCCAGTGAGAGTCAGTGTGTGTGGAACCCATACCCGAGTGAGAGTCAGTGTGTGTGGAACCCGTACCCCAGTGAGGGTCAGCGTGTGTGGAACCCGTACCCCAGTGAGAGTCAGTGTGTGTGGAACCCGAACCCCAGTGAGAGTCAGTGCGTGTGGAACGCGTACCCCAGTGAGAGTCAGTGTGTCTGGAACCCGTACCCCAGTGAGAGTCAGTGTGTGTGGAACTCGTACCCCAGTGAGAGTCAGTGAGTGTGGATACCGTACCCCAGTGAGATTCAGTGTGTGTGTGACCCGTACCCCAGTGAGAGTCAGTGTGTGAGGAACCCGTACCACAGTGAGAGTCAGTGTGTGCGGAACACGTACCCCAGTGAGAGTCAGTGTGTGTGGAACCCGTACCTCAGTGAGAGTCAGTGTGTGGAACCCGTACCCCAGTGAGAGTCAGTGCGTGTGGAACCCGTACCCCAGTGTGAGTCAGTGTGTGTGGAACCCGTACCCCAGTGAGAGTCAGTGTGTGTGGAACCCGTACCCGAGTGAGAGTCAGTGTGTATGGAACCCGTAACCCAGTGAGAGTCAGTGTGTGTGGAACCCGTACCTCAGTGAGAGTCAGTGTGTGTGGAACCCGTACCCCAGTGAGAGACAGTGTGTGTGGAACCCGTACCCCAGTGAGAGTCAGTTTGTCTGGAACCAGTACCACAGTGAGAGTCAGTGTGTGTGGAACCCGTACCCCAGTGAGGGTCAGTGTATGTGGAACCCGTACCCCAGTGAGAGTCAGTGAGTGTGGAACCTGTACTCCTGTCAGAGTCACTGACTGTGCAACCCGTACCCCAGTGAGAGTCAGTGTGTGTGGAACCCGTACCCCAGTGCGAGTCAGTGTGTGGAACCCGCACCCCAGTGAGTGTCAGTGTATGTGGAAACCGTACCCCAGTGAGAGTCAATGTGTGTGGAAACCATACTCCAGTGAGAGTCAGTGTCTGTGGAACCCGTTCCCAGTGAGAGTCAGTGTGTGTGGAACCCGTACCACAGTGAGAGTCAGTGTGTGTGGAACCCGTGCCCCAGTGAGAGTCAGTGTGTGTGGAACCCGTACCCCAGTGAGAGTCAGTGTGTGTGGAACCCATACCCCAGTGAGAGTCAGTGTGTGTGGAAACCGTACCCCAGTGAGAGTCAGTGTGTCTGGAACCCGTACCCCAGTGAGAGTCAGTGTGTGTGGAACCCGTACCCGAGTGAGGGTCAGTGAATGTGGAACCCGTACCCCAGTGAGTGTCAGTGTGTGTGGAAACCGTACCCCAGTGAGAGTCAGTGTGTGTGTGACCCGTATCCCAGTGAGAGTCAGTGTGTGTGGAACCCGTACCCCAGTGAGAGTCAGTGTGTGTGGGACCCGTACCCCAGTGAGAGTCAGTGTGTGTGGAACCCATACCCCAGTGAGACTCAGTGTGTGTGGAACCCGTACCCCAGTGAGAGTCAGTGTGTGAGGAACCCGTACCACAGTGAGAGTCAGTGTGTGTGGAACCCGTACCCCAGTGAGAGTCAGTGTGTGTGGAACCCGCACCCCAGTGAGAGTCAGTGTGTGTGGAACCCGTACCCCAGTGAGAGTCAGTGCGTGTGGAACCCGTTCCCCAGAGAGAGTCAGTGTGTGTGGAACATGTACCCCAGTGAGAGTCAGTGTGTGTGGAACCTGTACCCCAGTGAGAGTCAGTGTGTGTGGAACCCGTACCCCAGTGAGAGTCAGTGTGTGTGGAATCCATACCCCAGTGAGAGTCAGTGTGTGTGGAACCCGTACCCCAGTGAGAGTCAGTGTGTGAGGAACCCATACTCCAGTGAGAGTCAGTGTGTGTGAAACCGGTACCCCAGTGAGAGTCAGTGTGTGTGGAACCCGTACCCCAGTGAGAGTCAGTGTGTGTGGAACCCGTACCCCAGTGAGAGTCAGTGTGTGTGGAAACCGCACCCCAGTGAGAGTCAGTGTGTGAGGAACTCATACTCCAGTGAGAGTCAGTGTGTGTGAAACCGGTACCCCAGCGAGAGTCAGTGTGTGTGGAACCCGTACCCCAGTGAGAGTCAGTGCGTGTGGAACCCGTACCCCAGTGAGAGTCTGTGTGTTTGGAACCCGTACCCCAGTGAGAGTCAGTGTGTGTGGAACCCGTACCCCAGTGAGAGTCAGTGCGCGTGGAACCCGTACCCCAGTGAGAGTCTGTGTGTTTGGAACCCGTACCCCAGTGAGAGTCAGTGTGTGTTGAACCCGTACCCCAGTGAGAGTTAGTGTGTGTGGAACCCGTACCTCAGTGAGAGTCAGTGTGTGTGGAACCGGTACGCCAGTGAGAGTCAGTGTGTGTGGAACCCGTACCCCAGTGAGAGTCAGTGTGTGTGGAACCCGTACACCAGTGAGAGTCAGTGCTTGTGGAACCCGTACCCAAGTGAGAGGCAGTGTGTGTGTGACCCGTATCCCAGTGAGAGTCAGTGTGTGTGGAACCCGTACCCCAGTGAGAGTCAGTGTGTGTGGAACCCGTACCCCAGTGAGAGTCAGTGTGTGTGGAACACGTTCCCCAGTGAGAGTCAGTGTGTGTGGAACCCGTACCTCAGTGAGAGTCAGTGTGTGTGGAACCCGTACCCCAGTGAGAGTCAGTGTGTGTTGAACCCGTACCCCAGTGAGAGTCAGTGTGTGTGGAACCCGTACCCGAGTGAGAGTCAGTGTGTGTGGAACCCTTACCTCAGTGAGAGTCAGTGTGTGTGGAACCCGTACCCCAGTGAGAGTCAGTGTGTGTGGAACCCTTACCTCAGTGAGAATCAGTGTGTGTGGAACCCGTACACCAATGAGAGTCAGTGTGTGTGGAACCCGTACCCCAGTGAGAGTCAGTGTGTGTGGAACCCGTACCCCAGTGAGAGTCAGTGTGTGTGGAACCCGTACCCCAGTGGGAGTCAGTGTGTGTGGAACCCGTACCCCTGTGAGAGTCAGTGTGCCTGGAACCAGTACCCCAGTGAGAGTCAGTGTGTGTGGAACCCGTACCCCAGTGAGGGTCAGTGTATGTGGAACCCGTACCCCAGTGAGAGTCAGTGAGTGTGGAACCTGTACTCCTGTCAGAGTCACTGATTGTGCAACCCGTACCCCAGTGCGAGTCAGTGTGTGAGGAACCAGTACCACAGTGAGAGTCAGTGTGTGTGGAACCCGTACCCCAGTGAGAGTCAGTGTGTGTGGAACCCGCACCCCAGTGAGAGTGTGTGTGTGGAACCCATACCCCAGTGAGAGTCAGTGCGTGTGGAACCCGTACCCCAGTGAGAGTCAGTGTGTGTGGGACTGTACTCCAGTGAGAGTCAGTGTGTGTGGAACCCGCACCCCAGTGAGAGTCAGTGAGTGTGGAACCCATACTCCAGTGAGAGTCAGTATGTGTGGAACCGGTACCCCAGTGAGATTCAGTGTGTGATGAACCCATATCGCAGTGAGAGTCAGTGTGTGTGGAACCCGTACCCCAGTGAGAGTCAGTGTGTGTGGAACCCGTGCCCCAGTGAGAGTCAGTGTGTGTGGAACCCGTACCCCAGTGAGAGTCAGTGTGTGTGGAACCCGAACCCCAGTGAGAGTCAGTGCGTCTGGAACCCGTACCCCAGTGAGAGTCAGTGCGTGTGGAACCCGTACCCCAGTGAGAGTCAGTGTGTGTGGAACCCGTACCCCAGTGAGAGTCAATGTGTGTTGAACCCGTACCCCAGTGAGTGTCAGTGTATGTGGAAACCGCACCCCAGTGAGAGTCAGTGTGTGTGTGACCCGTATCACAGTGAGAGTCAGTGTGTGTGGGACCCGTACCCCACTGAGAGTCAGTGTGTGTGGGACCCGTACCCCAGTCAGAGTCAGTGTGTGTGGAACCCATACACCAGTGAGACTCAGTGTGTGTGGAACCCGTACCCTAGTGAGAGTCAGTGTGTGAGGAACCCGTACCACAGTGAGAGTCAGTGTGTGTGGAACCCGTACCCCAGTGAGAGTTAGTGTGTGTGGAACCCGTACCCCAGTGAGAGTCAGTGTGTGTGGAACCCGTACCCTAGTGAGAGTCAGTGCTTGTGGAACCCGTACCCCAGTGAGAGTCAGTGTGTGTGGAACCCGTACCCCAGTGAGAGTCAGTGTGTGTGGAAACCGTACCCCAGTGAGAGTCAGTGTGTGTGGAACCCGTACCCCAGTGAGAGTCAGTGTGTGTGGAACCCGTACCCCAGTGAGAGTCAGTGTGTGTGGAAACCGTACCCCAGTGAGAGTCAGTGTGTGTGGAACCCGTACCCCAGTGAGAGTCAGTGTATGTGGAACCCATACCCGAGTGAGAGTCAGTGTGTGTGGAACCTGTACCCCAGTGCGAGTCAGTGTGTGTGGAACCCGTACCCCAGAGAGTGTCAGTGTGTGTGGAAACCGTACCCCAGTGAGAGTCAGTGTGTGTGGAACCGGTACGCCAGTGAGAGTCAGTGTGTGTGGAACCCGTACCCCAGTGAGAGTCAGTGTGTGTGGAACCCGTACCCCAGTGAGAGTCAGTGTGTGTGGAACCCGTACCCCAGTGAGAGTCAGTGTGTGTGGGACCCGTACCCCAGTGAGAGTCTGTGTCTGTGGAACCCGTACCCCAGTGAGAGTCAGTTTCTGTGGAACCCGTACCCCACTGAGAGTCAGTGTGTGTGGAACCCGTACCCCAGTGAGAGTCAGTGTGTGTGGGAGCCGTACACCAGTGAGAGTCAGTGTGTGTGGAACCCGTACCCCAGTGAGAGTCAGTGTGTGTGGAACCCGTACCCCAGTGAGAGTCAGTGTGTGTGGAACCCGTACCCCAGTGAGAGTCAGTGTGCGTGGAACCCGTACCCCAGTGAGAGTCAGTGTGTTTGGAAACCGTACCCCAGTGCGAGTCAGTGTGTCTGGAACCCGTACCCCAGTGAGATTCAGTGTGTGTGGAACCCATACCCCAGTGAGAGTCAGTGTGTGTGGAACCCGTACCCCAGTGAGAGTCAGTGTGTGTGGAACCCGTACCCAAGTGAGGGTCAGTGTATGTGAAACCCGTACCCCAGTGAGAGTCAGTGATTGTGGAACCTGTACTCCTGTCAGAGTCAATGACTGTGCAACCCGTACCCGAGTGCGAGACAGTGTGATTGGAACACGTACCCCAGTGAGTGTCAGTGTGTGTGGGACCCGTACCCCAGTGAGAGTCAGTGTGTGTGGAACCCATACCCCAGCGAGACTCAGTGTGTGTGGAACCCGTACCCTAGTGAGAGTCAGTGTGTGAGGAACCCGTAACACAGTGAGAGTCAGTGTGTGTGGAACCCGTACCCCAGTGAGAGTCAGTGTGTGTGGAACCCGCACCCCAGTGAGAGTCAGTGCGTGTGGAACCCGTACCCCAGTGAGAGTCAGTGCGTGTGGAATCCGTACCCCAGTGAGAGTCAGTGTGTGAGGAACCCGTACCACAGTGAGAGTCAGTGTGTGTGGAACCCGTACCCCAGTGAGAGTCAGTGTGTGTGGAACCCGCACCCCAGTGAGAGTCAGTGTGTGTGGAACCCGTACCCCAGTGAGAGTCAGTGCGTGTGGAACCCGTTCCCCAGAGAGAGTCAGTGTGTGTGGAACATGTACCCCAGTGAGAGTCAGTGTGTGTGGAACCTGTACCCCAGTGAGAGTCAGTGTGTGTGGAACCCGTACCCCAGTGAGAGTCAGTGTGTGTGGAATCCATAACCCAGTGAGAGTCAGTGTATGAGGAACCCGCACCCCAGTGAGAGTCAGTGTGTGAGGAACCCATACTCCAGTGAGAGTCAGTGTGTGTGAAACCGGTACCCCAGTGAGAGTCAGTGTGTGTGGAACCCGTACCCCAGTGAGAGTCAGTGTGTGTGGAACCCGTACCCCAGTGAGAGTCAGTGTGTGTGGAACCCGCACCCCAGTGAGAGTCAGTGTGTGAGGAACCCATACTCCAGTGAGAGTCAGTGTGTGTGAAGCCGGTACCCCAGTGAGAGTCAGTGTGTGTGGAACCCGTACCCCAGTGAGAGTCAGTGCGTGTGGAACCCGTACCCCAGTGAGAGTCTGTGTGTTTGGAACCCGTACCCCAGTGAGAGTCAGTGTGTGTGGAACCCGTACCCCAGTGAGAGTCAGTGCGTGTGGAACCCGTACCCCAGTGAGAGTCTGTGTGTTTGGAACCCGTACCCCAGTGAGAGTCAGTGTGTGTTGAACCCGTACGCCAGTGAGAGTTAGTGTGTGTGGAACCCGTACCTCAGTGAGAGTCAGTGTGTGTGGAACCGGTGCGCCAGTGAGAGTCAGTGTGTGTGGAACCCGTACCCCAGTGAGAGTCAGTGTGTGTGGAACTCGTATCCCAGTGAGTGTCAGTGTGCGTCGAACCCGTACCGCAGTGACAGTCAGTGTGCGTGGAAACAATACTCCAGTGACAGTCAGTGTGTGTGGAACCCGTACACCAGTGAGAGTCAGTGCTTGTGGAACGCGTACCCAAGTGAGAGGCAGTGTGTGTGTGACCCGTATCCCAGTGAGAGTCAGTGTGTGTGGAACACGTACCCCAGTGAGAGTCAGTGTGTGTGGAACACGTACCCCAGTGAGAGTCAGAGTGTGTGGAACCCGTACCCCAGTGAGAGTCAGTGTGTGTGGAACCCGTACCCCAGTGAGAGTCAGTGTGTGTGGAACCCGTACCCCAGTGAGAGTCAGTGTGTGTTGAACCCGTACCCCAGTGAGAGTCAGTGTGTGTGGAACCCGTACCCGAGTGAGAGTCAGTGTGTATGGAACCCGTACCCCAGTGAGAGTCAGTGTGTGTGGAACCCTTACCTCAGTGAGAGTCAGTGTGTGTGGAACCCGTACCCCAGTGAGAGACAGTGTGTGTGGAACCCGTACCCCAGTGAGAGTCAGTGTGCCTGGAACCAGTACCCCAGTGAGATTCAGTGTGTGTGGAACCCGTACCCCAATGAGGGTCAGTGTATGTGGAACCCGTACCCCAGTGAGAGTGAGTGAGTGTGGAACCTGTACTCCTGTCAGAGTCACTGACTGTGCAACCCGTACCCCAGTGCGAGTCAGTGTGTTTGGAACCCGTACCCCAGTGAGTGTCAGTGTGTGTGGAAACCGTACCCCAGTGAGAGTCAGTTTGTGTGTGACCCGTATCGCAGTGAGAGTCAGTGTGTGTGGAACCCGTACTCCACTGAGAGTCAGTGTGTGTGGGACCCGTACCCCAGTGAGAGTCAGTGTGTGTGGAACCCATAACCCAGTGAGACTCAGTGTGTGTGGAACCCGTACCCCAGTGAGAGTCAGTGTGTGAGGAACCAGTATCACAGTGAGAGTCAGTGTGTGTGGAACCCATACCCCAGTGAGAGTCAGTGTGTGTGGAACCCGTACCCCAGTGAGAGTGTGTGTGTGGAACCCGTACCCCAGTGAGAGTCAGTGCGTGTGGAACCCGTACCCCAGTGAGAGTCAGTGTGTGTGGGACTGTACTCCAGTGAGAGTCAGTGTGTGTGGAACCCGCACCCCAGTGAGAGTCACTGAGTGTGGAACCCATACTCCAGTGAGAGTCAGTATGTGTGGAACCGGTACCCCAGTGAGAGTCAGTGTGTGTGGGACTGTACTCCAGTGAGAGTCAGTGTGTGTGGAACCCGAACCCCAGTGAGAGTCAGTGTGTGTGGAACCCGTGCCCCAGTGAGAGTCAGTGTGTGTGGAACCCGTACCCCAGTGAGAGTCAGTGTGTGTGGAACCCGTACCCCAGTGAGAGTCAATGTGTGTGGAACCCGTACCCCAGTGAGAGTCAATGTGTGTTGAACCCGTACCCCAGTGAGTGTCAGTGTATGTGGAAACCGCACCCCAGTGAGAGTCAGTGTGTGTGTGACCCGTATCACAGTGAGAGTCAGTGTGTGTGGGACCCGTACCCCACTGAGAGTCAGTGTGTGTGGGACCCGTACCCCAGTGAGAGTCAGTGTGTGTGGAACCCATACTCCAGTGAGAGTCAGTGTGTGTGAAGCCGGTACCCCAGTGAGAGTCAGTGCGTGTGGAACCCGTACCCCAGTGAGAGTCTGTGTGTTTGGAACCCGTACCCCAGTGAGAGTCAGTGTGTGTGGAACCCGTACCCCAGTGAGAGTCAGTGCGTGTGGAACCCGTACCCCAGTGAGAGTCTGTGTGTTTGGAACCCGTACCTCAGTGAGAGTCAGTGTGTGTTGAACCCGTACCCCAGTGAGAGTTAGTGTGTGTGGAACCAGTACCTCAGTGAGAGTCAGTATGTGTGGAACCGGTGCGCCAGTGAGAGTCAGTGTGTGTGGAACTCGTATCCCAGTGAGTGTCAGTGTGCGTCGAACCCGTACCGCAGTGACAGTCAGTGTGTGTGGAAACAATACTCCAGTGAGAATCAGTGTGTGTGGAACCCGTACACCAGTGAGAGTCAGTGCTTGTGGAACCCGTACCCAAGTGAGAGGCAGTGTGTGTGTGACCCGTATCCCAGTGAGAGTCAGTGTGTGTGGAACCCGTACCCCAGTGAGAGTCAGTGTGTGTGGAACACGTACCATAGTGAGAGTCAGAGTGTGTGGAACCCGTACCCCAGTGAGAGTCAGTGTGTGTGGAACCCGTACCCCAGTGAGAGTCAGTGTGTGTGGAACCCGTACCCCAGTGAGAGTCAGTGTGTGTTGAACCCGTACCCCAGTGAGAGTCAGTGTGTGTGGAACCCGTACCCGAGTGAGAGTCAGTGTGTATGGAACCCGTACCCCAGTGAGAGTCAGTGTGTGTGGAACCCTTACCTCAGTGAGAGTCAGTGTGTGTGGAACCCGTACCCCAGTGAGAGACAGTGTGTGTGGAACCCGTACCCCAGTGAGAGTCAGTGTGCCTGGAACCAGTACCCCAGTGAGAGTCAGTGTGTGTGGAACCCGTACCCCAGTGAGGGTCAGTGTATGTGGAACCCGTACCCCAGTGAGAGTGAGTGAGTGTGGAACCTGTACTCCTGTCAGAGTCACTGACTGTGCAACCCGTACCCCAGTGCGAGTCAGTGTGTTTGGAACCCGTACCCCAGTGAGTGTCAGTGTGTGTGGAAACCGTACCCCAGTGAGAGTCAGTTTGTGTGTGACCCGTATCGCAGTGAGAGTCAGTGTGTGTGGAACCCGTACTCCACTGAGAGTCAGTGTGTGTGGGACCCGTACCCCAGTGAGAGTCAGTGTGTGTGGAACCCATAACCCAGTGAGACTCAGTGTGTGTGGAACCCGTACCCCAGTGAGAGTCAGTGTGTGAGGAACCAGTACCACAGTGAGAGTCAGTGTGTGTGGAACCCATACCCCATTGAGAGTCAGTGTGTGTGGAACCCGTACCCCAGTGAGAGTGTGTGTGTGGAACCCGTACCCCAGTGAGAGTCAGTGCGTGTGGAACCCGTACCCCAGTGAGAGTCAGTGTGTGTGGGACTGTACTCCAGTGAGAGTCAGTGTGTGTGGAACCTGCACCCCAGTGAGAGTCACTGAGTGTGGAACCCATACTCCAGTGAGAGTCAGTATGTGTGGAACCGGTACCCCAGTGAGAGTCAGTGTGTGATGAACCCATACCACAGTGAGAGTTAGTGTGTGTGGAACCCGAACCCCAGTGAGAGTCAGTGTGTGTGGAACCCGTGCCTCAGTGAGAGTCAGTGTGTGTGGAACCCGTACCCCAGTGAGAGTCAGTGTGTGTGGAACCCGAACCCCAGTGAGAGTCAGTGTGTCTGGAACCCGTACCCCAGTGAGAGTCAGTGCGTGTGGAACCCGTACCTCAGTGAGAGTCAGTGTGTGTGGAACCCGTACCCCAGTGAGAGTCAATGTGTGTTGAACCCGTACCCCAGTGAGTGTCAGTGTATGTGGAAACCGCACCCCAGTGAGAGTCAGTGTGTGTGTGACCCGTATCACAGTGAGAGTCAGTGTGTGTGGGACCCGTACCCCACTGAGAGTCAGTGTGTGTGGGACCCGTACCCCAGTGAGAGTCAGTGTGTGTGGAACCCATACTCCAGTGAGAGTCAGTGTGTGTGAAGCCGGTACCCCAGTGAGAGTCAGTGTGTGTGGAACCCGTACCCCAGTGAGAGTCAGTGCGTGTGGAACCCGTACCCCAGTGAGAGTCAGTGTGTGTGGAACCCGTACCCCAGTGAGAGTCAGTGCGTGTGGAACCCGTACCCCAGTGAGAGTCAGTGTGTGTGGAACCCGTACCCCAGTGAGAGTCAGTGTGTGTTGAACCCGTACCCCAGTGAGAGTTAGTGTGTGTGGAACCAGCACCTCAGTGAGAGTCAGTGTGTGTGGAACCGGTGCGCCAGTGAGAGTCAGTGTGTGTGGAACCCGTACCCCAGTGAGAGTTAGTGTGTGTGGAACCCGTACCCCAGTGAGAGTTAGTGTGTGTGGAACCAGCACCTCAGTGAGAGTCAGTGTGTGTGGAACCGGTGCGCCAGTGAGAGTCAGTGTGTGTGGAACCCGTACCCCAGTGAGAGTCAGTGTGTGTGGAACTCGTATCCCAGTGAGTGTCAGTGTGCGTCGAACCCATACCGCAGTGACAGTCAGTGTGTGTGGAAACAATACTCCAGTGAGAGTCAGTGTGTGTGGAACCCGTACACCAGTGAGAGTCAGTGCTTGTGGAACCCGTACCCAAGTGAGAGGCAGTGTGTGTGTGACCCGTATCCCAGTGAGAGTCAGTGTGTTTGGAACCCGTACCCCAGTGAGAGTCAGTGTGTGTGGAACACGTACCCCAGTGAGAGTCAGAGTGTGTGGAACCCGTACCCCAGTGAGAGTCAGTGTGTGTGGAACCCGTACCCCAGTGAGAGTCAGTGTGTGTGGAACCCGTACCCCAGTGAGAGTCAGTGTGTGTTGAACCCGTACCCCAGTGAGAGTCAGTGTGTATGGAACCCGTACCCCAGTGAGAGTCAGTGTGTGTGGAACCCTTACCTCAGTGAGAGTCAGTGTGTGTGGAACCCGTACCCCAGTGAGAGACAGTGTGTGTGGAACCCGTACCCCAGTGAGAGTCAGTGTGCCTGGAACCAGTACCCCAGTGAGAGTCAGTGTGTGTGGAACCCGTACCCCAGTGAGGGTCAGTGTATGTGGAACCCGTACCCCAGTGAGAGTGAGGGAGTGTGGAACCTGTACTCCTGTCAGAGTCACTGACTGTGCAACCCGTACCCCAGTGCGAGTCAGTGTGTTTGGAACCCGTACCCCAGTGAGTGTCAGTGTGTGTGGAAACCGTACCCCAGTGAGAGTCAGTTTGTGTGTGACCCGTATCGCAGTGAGAGTCAGTGTGTGTGGAACCCGTACTCCACTGAGAGTCAGTGTGTGTGGGACCCGTACCCCAGTGAGAGTCAGTGTGTGTGGAACCCATAACCCAGTGAGACTCAGTGTGTGTGGAACCCGTACCCCAGTGAGAGTCAGTGTGTGAGGAACCAGTACCACAGTGAGAGTCAGTGTGTGTGGAACCCATACCCCATTGAGAGTCAGTGTGTGTGGAACCCGTACCCCAGTGAGAGTGTGTGTGTGGAACCCGTACCCCAGTGAGAGTCAGTGCGTGTGGAACCCGTACCCCAGTGAGAGTCAGTGTGTGTGGGACTGTACTCCAGTGAGAGTCAGTGTGTGTGGAACCTGCACCCCAGTGAGAGTCACTGAGTGTGGAACCCATACTCCAGTGAGAGTCAGTATGTGTGGAACCGGTACCCCAGTGAGAGTCAGTGTGTGATGAACCCATACCACAGTGAGAGTTAGTGTGTGTGGAACCCGAACCCCAGTGAGAGTCAGTGTGTGTGGAACCCGTGCCTCAGTGAGAGTCAGTGTGTGTGGAACCCGTACCCCAGTGAGAGTCAGTGTGTGTGGAACCCGAACCCCAGTGAGAGTCAGTGTGTCTGGAACCCGTACCCCAGTGAGAGTCAGTGCGTGTGGAACCCGTACCCCAGTGAGAGTCAGTGTGTGTGGAACCCGTACCCCAGTGAGAGTCAATGTGTGTTGAACCCGCACCCCAGTGAGAGTCAGTGTGTGTGTGACCCGTATCACAGTGAGAGTCAGTGTGTGTGGGACCCGTACCCCACTGAGAGTCAGTGTGTGTGGGACCCGTACCCCAGTGAGAGTCAGTGTGTGTGGAACCCATACTCCAGTGAGAGTCAGTGTGTGTGAAGCCGGTACCCCAGTGAGAGTCAGTGCGTGTGGAACCCGTACCCCAGTGAGAGTCTGTGTGTTTGGAACCCGTACCCCAGTGAGAGTCAGTGTGTGTTGGACCCGTACCCCAGTGAGAGTCAGTGCGTGTGGAACCCGTACCCCAGTGAGAGTCTGTGTGTTTGGAACCCGTACCTCAGTGAGAGTCAGTGTGTGTTGAACCCGTACCCCAGTGAGAGTTAGTGTGTGTGGAACCAGCACCTCAGTGAGAGTCAGTGTGTGTGGAACCCGTACCCCAGTGAGTGTCAGTGTGCGTCGAACCCGTACCGCAGTGACAGTCAGTGTGTGTGGAAACAATACTCCAGTGAGAGTCAGTGTGTGTGGAACCCGTACACCAGTGAGAGTCAGTGCTTGTGGAACCCGTACCCAAGTGAGAGGCAGTGTGTGTGTGACCCGTATCCCAGTGAGAGTCAGTGTGTTTGGAACCCGTACCCCAGTGAGAGTCAGTGTGTGTGGAACACGTACCCCAGTGAGAGTCAGAGTGTGTGGAACCCGTACCCCAGTGAGAGTCAGTGTGTGTGGAACCCGTACCCCAGTGAGAGTCAGTGTGTGTGGAACCCGTACCCCAGTGAGAGTCAGTGTGTGTTGAACCCGTACCCCAGTGAGAGTCAGTGTGTGTGGAACCCGTATCCGAGTGAGAGTCAGTGTGTATGGAACCCGTACCCCAGTGAGAGTCAGTGTGTGTGGAACCCTTACCTCAGTGAGAGTCAGTGTGTGTGGAACCCGTACCCCAGTGAGAGTCAGTGTGTGTGGAACCCGTACCCCAGTGAGAGTCAGTGTGCCTGGAACCAGTACCCCAGTGAGAGTCAGTGTGTGTGGAACCCGTACCCCAGTGAGGGTCAGTGTATGTGGAAGCCGTACCCCAGTGAGAGTCAGTGTGTGTGGAACCCGAACCCCAGTGAGAGTCAGTGTGTCTGGAACCCGTACCCCAGTGAGAGTCAGTGCGTGTGGAACCCGTACCCCAGTGAGAGTCAATGTGTGTTGAACCCGTACCCCAGTGAGTGTCAGTGTATGTGGAAACCGCACCCCAGTGAGAGTCAGTGTGTGTGTGACCCGTATCACAGTGAGAGTCAGTGTGTGTGGGACCCGTACCCCACTGAGACTCAGTGTGTGTGGGACCCGTACCCCAGTGAGAGTCAGTGTGTGTGGAACCCATACACCATTGAGACTCAGTGTGTATGGAACCCGTACCCTAGTGAGAGTCAGTGTGTGAGGAACCCGTACCACAGTGAGAGTCAGTGTGTGTGGAACCAGTACCCCAGTGAGAGTCAGTGTGTGTGGAACCCGTACCCAACTGAGAGTCAGTGTGTGTGGAACCCGTACCCCAGTGAGAGTCAGTGTGTGTGGAACCCGTACCCCAGTGAGAGTCAGTGTGTCTGGAACCAGTACACCAGCGAGAGTCAGTGTGTGTGGAACCCGTACCCCAGTGAGGGTCAGTGTATGTGGAACCCATACCCCAGTGAGAGTCAGTGTGTGTGGAAACCGTATCCCAGTGAGAGTCAGTTTGTGTGTGACCCGTATCCCAGTGCGAGTCAGTGTGTGTGGAACCCGTACTCCACTGAGAGTCAGTGTGTGTGGGACCCGTACCACAGTGAGAGTCAGTGTGTGTGGAACCCATAACCCAGTGAGACTCAGTGTGTGTGGAACCCATACCCCAATGAGAGTCGGTGTGTGAGGAGCCCGTACCACAGTGAGAGTCAGTGTGTGTGGAACCCGTACCCCAGTGAGAGTCAGTGCGTGTGGAACCCGTACCCCAGTGAGAGTCAGTGTGTGTGGAACATGTACCCCATTGAGAGTCAGTGTGTGTGGAACCCGTACCCCAGTGAGAGTCAGTGTGTGTGGAACCCGTACCCCAGTGAGAGTCAGTGTGTGAGGAACCAGTACCACAGTGAGAGACAGTGTGTGTGGAACCCGCACCCCAGTGAGAGTCAGTGAGTGTGGAACCCATACTCCAGTGAGAGTCAATGTGTGTGGAACCCGCACCCCAGTGAGATTCAGTGTGTGTGGAACCCGTACTCCAGTGAGAGTCAGTGTGTGTGGAACCCGCACCCCAGTGAGAGTCAGTGAGTGTGGAACCCATACTCCAGTGAGAGTCAGCGTGTATGGAACTGGTACCCCAGTGAGAGTCAGTGTGTGTGGAACCCGTACCCCAGTGAGGGTCAGTGTATGTGGAACCCGTACCCCAGTGAGAGTGAGTGAGTGTGGAACCTGTACTCCTGTCAGAGTCACTGACTGTGCAACCCGTACCCCAGTGCGAGTCAGTGTGTTTGGAACCCGTACCCCAGTGAGTGTCAGTGTGTGTGGAAACCGTACCCCAGTGAGAGTCAGTTTGTGTGTGACCCGTATCGCAGTGAGAGTCAGTGTGTGTGGAACCCGTACTCCACTGAGAGTCAGTGTGTGTGGGACCCGTACCCCAGTGAGAGTCAGTGTGTGTGGAACCCATAACCCAGTGAGACTCAGTGTGTGTGGAACCCGTACCCCAGTGAGAGTCAGTGTGTGAGGAACCAGTACCACAGTGAGAGTCAGTGTGTGTGGAACCCATACCCCATTGAGAGTCAGTGTGTGTGGAACCCGTACCCCAGTGAGAGTGTGTGTGTGGAACCCGTACCCCAGTGAGAGTCAGTGCGTGTGGAACCCGTACCCCAGTGAGAGTCAGTGTGTGTGGGACTGTACTCCAGTGAGAGTCAGTGTGTGTGGAACCTGCACCCCAGTGAGAGTCACTGAGTGTGGAACCCATACTCCAGTGAGAGTCAGTATGTGTGGAACCGGTACCCCAGTGAGAGTCAGTGTGTGATGAACCCATACCACAGTGAGAGTTAGTGTGTGTGGAACCCGAACCCCAGTGAGAGTCAGTGTGTGTGGAACCCGTGCCTCAGTGAGAGTCAGTGTGTGTGGAACCCATAACCCAGTGAGACTCAGTGTGTGTGGAACCCGTACCCCAGTGAGAGTCAGTGTGTGAGGAACCAGTACCACAGTGAGAGTCAGTGTGTGTGGAACCCATACCCCATTGAGAGTCAGTGTGTGTGGAACCCGTACCCCAGTGAGAGTGTGTGTGTGGAACCCGTACCCCAGTGAGAGTCAGTGCGTGTGGAACCCGTACCCCAGTGAGAGTCAGTGTGTGTGGGACTGTACTCCAGTGAGAGTCAGTGTGTGTGGAACCTGCACCCCAGTGAGAGTCACTGAGTGTGGAACCCATACTCCAGTGAGAGTCAGTATGTGTGGAACCGGTACCCCAGTGAGAGTCAGTGTGTGATGAACCCATACCACAGTGAGAGTTAGTGTGTGTGGAACCCGAACCCCAGTGAGAGTCAGTGTGTGTGGAACCCGTGCCTCAGTGAGAGTCAGTGTGTGTGGAACCCGTACCCCAGTGAGAGTCAGTGTGTGTGGAACCCGAACCCCAGTGAGAGTCAGTGTGTCTGGAACCCGTACCCCAGTGAGAGTCAGTGCGTGTGGAACCCGTACCCCAGTGAGAGTCAGTGTGTGTGGAACCCGTACCCCAGTGAGAGTCAATGTGTGTGGGACTGTACTCCAGTGAGAGTCAGTGTGTGTGGAACCTGCACCCCAGTGAGAGTCACTGAGTGTGGAACCCATACTCCAGTGAGAGTCAGTATGTGTGGAACCGGTACCCCAGTGAGAGTCAGTGTGTGATGAACCCATACCACAGTGAGAGTTAGTGTGTGTGGAACCCGAACCCCAGTGAGAGTCAGTGTGTGTGGAACCCGTGCCTCAGTGAGAGTCAGTGTGTGTGGAACCCGTACCCCAGTGAGAGTCAGTGTGTGTGGAACCCGAACCCCAGTGAGAGTCAGTGTGTCTGGAACCCGTACCCCAGTGAGAGTCAGTGCGTGTGGAACCCGTACCCCAGTGAGAGTCAGTGTGTGTGGAACCCGTACCCCAGTGAGAGTCAATGTGTGTTGAACCCGTACCCCAGTGAGTGTCAGTGTATGTGGAAACCGCACCCCAGTGAGAGTCAGTGTGTGTGTGACCCGTATCACAGTGAGAGTCAGTGTGTGTGGGACCCGTACCCCACTGAGAGTCAGTGTGTGTGGGACCCGTACCCCAGTGAGAGTCAGTGTGTGTGGAACCCATACTCCAGTGAGAGTCAGTGTGTGTGAAGCCGGTACCCCAGTGAGAGTCAGTGTGTGTGGAACCCGTACCCCAGTGAGAGTCAGTGCGTGTGGAACCCGTACCCCAGTGAGAGTCAGTGTGTGTGGAACCCGTACCCCAGTGAGAGTCAGTGCGTGTGGAACCCGTACCCCAGTGAGAGTCAGTGTGTGTTGAACCCGTACCCCAGTGAGAGTCAGAGTGTGTGGAACCCGTACCCCAGTGAGAGTCAGTGTGTGTGGAACCCGTACCCCAGTGAGAGTCAGTGTGTGTGGAACCCGTACCCCAGTGAGAGTCAGTGTGTGTTGAACCCGTACCCCAGTGAGAGTCAGTGTGTATGGAACCCGTACCCCAGTGAGAGTCAGTGTGTGTGGAACCCTTACCTCAGTGAGAGTCAGTGTGTGTGGAACCCGTACCCCAGTGAGAGACAGTGTGTGTGGAACCCGTACCCCAGTGAGAGTCAGTGTGCCTGGAACCAGTACCCCAGTGAGAGTCAGTGTGTGTGGAACCCGTACCCCAGTGAGGGTCAGTGTATGTGGAACCCGTACCCCAGTGAGAGTGAGGGAGTGTGGAACCTGTACTCCTGTCAGAGTCACTGACTGTGCAACCCGTACCCCAGTGCGAGTCAGTGTGTTTGGAACCCGTACCCCAGTGAGTGTCAGTGTGTGTGGAAACCGTACCCCAGTGAGAGTCAGTTTGTGTGTGACCCGTATCGCAGTGAGAGTCAGTGTGTGTGGAACCCGTACTCCACTGAGAGTCAGTGTGTGTGGGACCCGTACCCCAGTGAGAGTCAGTGTGTGTGGAACCCATAACCCAGTGAGACTCAGTGTGTGTGGAACCCGTACCCCAGTGAGAGTCAGTGTGTGAGGAACCAGTACCACAGTGAGAGTCAGTGTGTGTGGAACCCATACCCCATTGAGAGTCAGTGTGTGTGGAACCCGTACCCCAGTGAGAGTGTGTGTGTGGAACCCGTACCCCAGTGAGAGTCAGTGCGTGTGGAACCCGTACCCCAGTGAGAGTCAGTGTGTGTGGGACTGTACTCCAGTGAGAGTCAGTGTGTGTGGAACCTGCACCCCAGTGAGAGTCACTGAGTGTGGAACCCATACTCCAGTGAGAGTCAGTATGTGTGGAACCGGTACCCCAGTGAGAGTCAGTGTGTGATGAACCCATACCACAGTGAGAGTTAGTGTGTGTGGAACCCGAACCCCAGTGAGAGTCAGTGTGTGTGGAACCCGTGCCTCAGTGAGAGTCAGTGTGTGTGGAACCCGTACCCCAGTGAGAGTCAGTGTGTGTGGAACCCGAACCCCAGTGAGAGTCAGTGTGTCTGGAACCCGTACCCCAGTGAGAGTCAGTGCGTGTGGAACCCGTACCCCAGTGAGAGTCAGTGTGTGTGGAACCCGTACCCCAGTGAGAGTCAATGTGTGTTGAACCCGCACCCCAGTGAGAGTCAGTGTGTGTGTGACCCGTATCACAGTGAGAGTCAGTGTGTGTGGGACCCGTACCCCACTGAGAGTCAGTGTGTGTGGGACCCGTACCCCAGTGAGAGTCAGTGTGTGTGGAACCCATACTCCAGTGAGAGTCAGTGTGTGTGAAGCCGGTACCCCAGTGAGAGTCAGTGCGTGTGGAACCCGTACCCCAGTGAGAGTCTGTGTGTTTGGAACCCGTACCCCAGTGAGAGTCAGTGTGTGTTGGACCCGTACCCCAGTGAGAGTCAGTGCGTGTGGAACCCGTACCCCAGTGAGAGTCTGTGTGTTTGGAACCCGTACCTCAGTGAGAGTCAGTGTGTGTTGAACCCGTACCCCAGTGAGAGTTAGTGTGTGTGGAACCAGCACCTCAGTGAGAGTCAGTGTGTGTGGAACCCGTACCCCAGTGAGTGTCAGTGTGCGTCGAACCCGTACCGCAGTGACAGTCAGTGTGTGTGGAAACAATACTCCAGTGAGAGTCAGTGTGTGTGGAACCCGTACACCAGTGAGAGTCAGTGCTTGTGGAACCCGTACCCAAGTGAGAGGCAGTGTGTGTGTGACCCGTATCCCAGTGAGAGTCAGTGTGTTTGGAACCCGTACCCCAGTGAGAGTCAGTGTGTGTGGAACACGTACCCCAGTGAGAGTCAGAGTGTGTGGAACCCGTACCCCAGTGAGAGTCAGTGTGTGTGGAACCCGTACCCCAGTGAGAGTCAGTGTGTGTGGAACCCGTACCCCAGTGAGAGTCAGTGTGTGTTGAACCCGTACCCCAGTGAGAGTCAGTGTGTGTGGAACCCGTATCCGAGTGAGAGTCAGTGTGTATGGAACCCGTACCCCAGTGAGAGTCAGTGTGTGTGGAACCCTTACCTCAGTGAGAGTCAGTGTGTGTGGAACCCGTACCCCAGTGAGAGTCAGTGTGTGTGGAACCCGTACCCCAGTGAGAGTCAGTGTGCCTGGAACCAGTACCCCAGTGAGAGTCAGTGTGTGTGGAACCCGTACCCCAGTGAGGGTCAGTGTATGTGGAAGCCGTACCCCAGTGAGAGTCAGTGTGTGTGGAACCCGAACCCCAGTGAGAGTCAGTGTGTCTGGAACCCGTACCCCAGTGAGAGTCAGTGCGTGTGGAACCCGTACCCCAGTGAGAGTCAATGTGTGTTGAACCCGTACCCCAGTGAGTGTCAGTGTATGTGGAAACCGCACCCCAGTGAGAGTCAGTGTGTGTGTGACCCGTATCACAGTGAGAGTCAGTGTGTGTGGGACCCGTACCCCACTGAGACTCAGTGTGTGTGGGACCCGTACCCCAGTGAGAGTCAGTGTGTGTGGAACCCATACACCATTGAGACTCAGTGTGTATGGAACCCGTACCCTAGTGAGAGTCAGTGTGTGAGGAACCCGTACCACAGTGAGAGTCAGTGTGTGTGGAACCAGTACCCCAGTGAGAGTCAGTGTGTGTGGAACCCGTACCCAACTGAGAGTCAGTGTGTGTGGAACCCGTACCCCAGTGAGAGTCAGTGTGTGTGGAACCCGTACCCCAGTGAGAGTCAGTGTGTCTGGAACCAGTACACCAGCGAGAGTCAGTGTGTGTGGAACCCGTACCCCAGTGAGGGTCAGTGTATGTGGAACCCATACCCCAGTGAGAGTCAGTGTGTGTGGAAACCGTATCCCAGTGAGAGTCAGTTTGTGTGTGACCCGTATCCCAGTGCGAGTCAGTGTGTGTGGAACCCGTACTCCACTGAGAGTCAGTGTGTGTGGGACCCGTACCACAGTGAGAGTCAGTGTGTGTGGAACCCATAACCCAGTGAGACTCAGTGTGTGTGGAACCCATACCCCAATGAGAGTCGGTGTGTGAGGAGCCCGTACCACAGTGAGAGTCAGTGTGTGTGGAACCCGTACCCCAGTGAGAGTCAGTGCGTGTGGAACCCGTACCCCAGTGAGAGTCAGTGTGTGTGGAACATGTACCCCATTGAGAGTCAGTGTGTGTGGAACCCGTACCCCAGTGAGAGTCAGTGTGTGTGGAACCCGTACCCCAGTGAGAGTCAGTGTGTGAGGAACCAGTACCACAGTGAGAGACAGTGTGTGTGGAACCCGCACCCCAGTGAGAGTCAGTGAGTGTGGAACCCATACTCCAGTGAGAGTCAATGTGTGTGGAACCCGCACCCCAGTGAGATTCAGTGTGTGTGGAACCCGTACTCCAGTGAGAGTCAGTGTGTGTGGAACCCGCACCCCAGTGAGAGTCAGTGAGTGTGGAACCCATACTCCAGTGAGAGTCAGCGTGTATGGAACTGGTACCCCAGTGAGAGTCAGTGTGTGTTGAACCCAAACCACAGTGAGAGTCAGTGTGTGTGGAACCCGTACCCCAGTGAGAGTCAGTGTGTGTGGAACCCGAACCCCAGTGAGAGTCAGTGTGTGTGGAACCCGTACCCCAGTGAGAGTCAGTGTGTGTGGAACCCGTACCCCAGTGAGAGTCAGTGAGAGTCAGTGTGTGTGGAACCCGTACCCCAGTGAGAGTCAGTGTGTGTGGAACCCGTAACCCAGTGAGAGTCAGTGTGTGTGGAACCCGTACCCCAGTGAGAGTCAGTGTGTGTGGAACCCGTTTCCCAGTGAGAGTCAGTGTGTGTGGAACCCGTACCCCAGTGAGAGTCAGTGTGTGTGGAACCCGAACCCCAGTGAGAGTCAGTGTGTCTGGAATCCGTACCCCAGTGAGAGTCAGTGCGTATGGAACCCGTACCACAGTGAGAGTCAGTGTGTGTGGAACCCGTACCCCAGTGAGAGTCAGTGTGTGTTGAACCCGTACCCCAGTGAGTGTCAGTGTGTGTGGAAACCGTACCCCAGTGAGAGGCAGTGTGTGTGGAACCCGTACCCCAGTGAGAGTCAGTGTGTGTGGAACCCGTACCCCAGTGAGTGTCAGTGTGTGTGGAAACCGTACCCCAGTGAGAGGCATTGTGTGTGTGACCCGTACCCCAGTGAGAGTCAGTGTGTGTGGAACCCGTACCCCAGTGAGAGTCAGTGTGTGTGGAACCCGTACCCCAGTGAGAGTCAGTGTGTGTGGAACCAGTACCCCAGTGAGAGTCAGTGTGTGAGGAACCCGTACCCCAGTGAGAGTCAGTGTGTGTGGAACCCGTACCCCAGTGAGACTCAGTGTGTGTGGAACCCGTACCCCAGTGAGAGTCAGTGTGTGTGGAACCCGTACCCCAGTGAGAGTCAGTGTGTGTGGGACCCGTACCCCAGTGAGAGTCAGTGTGTGTGGAACCCGTACCACAGTGAGAGTCAGTGTGTGTGGAACCAGTACCCCAGTGAGAGTCAGTGTGTGTGGAACCCGTACCCCAGTGAGAGTCAGTGTGTGTGGAACCCGTACCCGAGTGAGTGTCAGTGCGTGTGGAACCCGTACCCCAGTGAGAGTCAGTGTGTGTGGAACCCGTACCCCAGTGAGAGTCAGTGTGTGTGGAAACCGTACCCCAGTGAGAGTCAGTGTGTCTGGAACCCGTACCCCAGTGAGAGTCAGTGTGTGTGGAACCCAAACCCGAGTGAGGGTCAGTGTATGTGGAACCCGTACCCCAGTGAGAGTCAGTGAGTGTGGAACCTGTACTCCTGTCAGAGTCACTGACTGTGCAACCCGTACCCCAGTGCGAGTCAGTGTGTTTGGAACCCGTACCCCAGAGAGCGTCTGTGTGTGTGGAAACCGTATCCCAGTGAGAGTCAGTGTGTGTGTGACCCGTACCCCAGTGAGAGTCAGTGTGTGTTGAACCCGTACCCCAGTGAGAGTCAGTGTGTGTGGAACCCGTACCCCAGTGAGAATCAGTGTGTGTGGAACCCGTACCCCAGTGAGAGCCAGTGTGTGTGGAACCCGTACCTCAGTGAGAGTCAGTGTGTGTGGAAACGGTACGCTAGTGAGAGTCAGTGTGTGTGGAACCCGTACCCCAGTGAGAGTCAGTGTATGTGGAACCCGTACCCCAGTGAGAGTCAGTGTGTGTGGAACCCGTACCCCAGTGAGAGTCAGTGTGTGTGGGACCCGTACCCCAGTGAGAGTCTGTGTGTGTGGAACCCGTACCCCAGTGAGAGTCAGTTTCTGTGGAACCCGTACCCCAGTGAGAGTCAGCGTGTGTGGAACCCGTACCCCAGTGAGAGTCAGTGTGTGTGGGAGCCGTACACCAGTGAGAGTCAGTGTGTGTGGAACCCGTACCCAAGTGAGAGTCAGTGTGTGTGGAACCCGTACCCCAGTGAGAGTCAGTGTGTGTGGGACCCGTACCCCAGTGAGAGTCTGTGTGTGTGGAACCCGTACCCCAGTGAGAGTCAGTTTCTGTGGAACCCGTACCCCAGTGAGAGTCAGCGTGTGTGGAACCCGTACCCCAGTGAGAGTCAGTGTGTGTGGGAGCCGTACACCAGTGAGA
Organism: Somniosus microcephalus; assembly: GCF_052327205.1. Lineage (NCBI taxonomy): Eukaryota > Metazoa > Chordata > Chondrichthyes > Squaliformes > Somniosidae > Somniosus > Somniosus microcephalus. Next base: position 217,464,880 of record NC_140998.1, on the reverse strand, counting down.
GTCAGTGTGTGTGGAACCCGTACCCAAGTGAGAGTCAGTGTGTGTGGAACCCGTACCCCAGTGAGAGTCAGTGTGTGTGGAACCCGTACCCAAGTGAGAGTCAGTGTGTGTGGAACCCGTACCCCAGTGAGAGTCAGTGTGTGTGGAACCCGTACCCCAGTGAGAGTCAGTGTGTGTGGAAACCGTACCCCAGTGAGAGTCAGTGTGTCTGGACCCCGTACCCCAGTGAGAGTCAGTGCGTGTGGAACCCATACCCGAGTGAGAGTCAGTGTATGTGGAACCCGTACCCCAGTGAGTGTCAGTGTGTATGGAACCCGTACCCCAGTGAGTGTCAGTGTGTGTGGAACCCGTACCTCAGTGAGAGTCAGTGTGTGTGGAACCCGTACCCCAGTGAGAGTCAGTGTGTGTGGAACCCTTACCCCAGTGAGAGTCAGTGTGCCTGGAACCAGTACCCCAGTGAGAGTCAGTGTGTGTGGAACCCGTAACCCAGTGAGGGTCAGTGTATGTGGAATCCGTACCCCAGTGAGAGTCAGTGAGTGTGGAACCTGTACTCCTGTCAGAGTCACTGACTGTGCAACCTGTACCCCAGTGCGAGTCAGTGTGTTTGGAACCCGTACCCCTGTGAGTGTCAGTGTGTGTGGAAACCGTACCCCAGTGAGGGTCAGTTTGTGTGTGACCCGTATCCCAGTGAGAATCAGTGTGTGTGGAACCCGTACTCCACTGAAGGTCAGTGTGTGTGGGACCCGTACCCCAGTGAGAGTCAGTGTGTGTGGAACCCATAACCCAGTGAGACTCAGTGTGTGTGGAACCCGTACACCAGTGAGAGTCAGTGTGTGAGGAACCAGTACCACAGTGAGAGTCAGTGTGTGTGGAACCCGTACCCCAGTGAGAGTCAGTGTGTGTGGAACCCGTACCGCAGTGAGATTCAGTGTGTGTGGAACCCGTACCCCAGTGAGAGTCAGTCCGTGTGGAACCCGTACCCCAGTGAGAGTCAATGTGTGTGGAACCCGTACCACAGTGAGAGTCAGTGTGTGTGGAACCCATACCCCAGTGAGAGTCAGTGAGTGTGGAACACGTACCCCAGTGAGAGTCAGTGTGTGTGGAACTCGCTCCCCAGTGAGAGTCAGTGAGTGTGGAACCCATACCCCAGTGAGAGTCAGTGTGTGTGGAACCTGTACCCCAGTGAGAGTCAGTGTGTGTGGAACCCGCACCCCAGTGAGAGTCAGTGAGTGTGGAAGCCATACTCCAGTGAGAGTCAATTTGTGTGGAACCCGCACCCCAGTGAGAGTCAGTGTGTGTGGAACCCGTACTCCAGTGAGAGTCAGTGTGTGTGGAACTCGCATCCCAGTGAGAGTCAGTGTGTGTTGAACCCATACCACAGTGAGAGTCAGTTTGTGTGGAACCCGTACCCCAGTGAGAGTCAGTGTGTGTGGAACCCGAACCCCAGTGAGAGTCAGTGTGTGTGGAACCCGTACCCCAGTGAGAGTCAGTGTGTGTGGAACCCGAACTCCAGTGAGAGTCAGTGTGTGTGGAACCCGTACCCCAGTGAGAGTCAGTGCGTATGGAACCCGTACCCCAGTGAGAGTCAGTGTGTGTGGAACCGGTACCCCAGTGAGAGTCAGTGTGTGTGGAACCTCTACCCCAGTGAGAGTCAGTGTGTGTGGAACCTGTACCCCAGTGAGAGTCAGTGTGTGTGGAACCTGTACCCCAGTGAGAGTCAGTGTGTGTGGAACCCGTACCCCAGTGAGAGTCAGTGTGTGTGGAACCCGTACCCCAGTGAGAGTCAGTGTGTGTGGAACCCGTACCCCAGTGAGAGTCAGTGTGTGTGGAACCCGTACCCCAGTGAGAGTCAGTGTGTGTGGTACCCGTACCCCACTGAGAGTCAGTGTGTGTGGAACCCGTACCCCAGTGAGAGTCAGTGTGTGTGGAACCCGTACCCCAGTGAGAGTCAGTGTGTGTGGAACCCGTACCCCAGTGAGAGTCAGTGTGTGTGGAACCCGTACCCCAGTGAGAGTCAGTGTGTGTGGAACCCGTACCCCAGTGAGAGTCAGTGTGTGTGGGACCCGTACCCCAGTGAGAGTCAGTGTGTGTGGAACCCGTACCCCAGTGAGAGTCAGTGTGTGTGGGACCCGTACCCCAGTGAAAGTCAGTGTGTGTGGAACCCGTACCCCAGTGAGAGTCAGTGTGTGTGGAACCCGTACCCCAGTGAGAGTCAGTGTGTGTGGAACCCGTACCCCAGTGAGAGTCAGTGTGTGTGGAACCCGTACCCCAGTGAGAGTCAGTGTGTGTGGAACGCGTACCCCAGTGAGAGTCAGTGTGTGTGGAACCCGTACCCCAGTGAGAGTCAGTGTGTGTGGAACCCGTACCCCAGTGAGAGTCAGTGTGTGTGGAACCCGTACCCCAGTGAGAGTCAGTGTGTGTGGAACCCGTACCCCAGTGACAGTCAGTGTCTGTGGGACCCGTACCCCAGTGAGAGTCAGTGTCTGTGGAACCCGTACCCCAGTGAGAGTCAGTGTGTGTGGAACCCGTACCCCAGTGAGAGTCAGTGTCTGTGGAACCCGTACCCCAGTGAGAGTCAGTGTGTGTGGAACCCGTACCCCAGTGAGAGTCAGTGTGTGTGGGAGCCGTACACCAGTGAGAGTCAGTGTGTGTGGAACCCGTACCCAAGTGAGAGTAAGTGTGTGTGGAACCCGTACCCCAGTGAGAGTCAGTGTGTGTGGAACCCGTACCCCAGTGAGAGTCAGTGTGTGTGGAAACCGTACCCCAGTGAGAGTCAGTGTGTCTGGACCCCGTACCCCAGTGAGAGTCAGTGCGTGTGGAACCCATACCCGAGTGAGAGTCAGTGTATGTGGAACCCGGACCCCAGTGAGTGTCAGTGTGTATGGAACCCGTACCCCAGTGAGTGTCAGTGTGTGTGGAACCCGTACCTCAGTGAGAGTCAGTGTGTGTGGAACCCGTACCCCAGTGAGAGTCAGTGTGTGTGGAACCCTTACCCCAGTGAGAGTCAGTGTGCCTGGAACCAGTACCCCAGTGAGAGTCAGTGTGTGTGGAACCCGTACCCCAGTGAGGGTCAGTGTATGTGGAATCCGTACCCCAGTGAGAGTCAGTGAGTGTGGAACCTGTACTCCTGTCAGAGTCACTGACTGTGCAACCTGTACCCCAGTGCGAGTCAGTGTGTTTGGAACCCGTACCCCTGTGAGTGTCAGTGTGTGTGGAAACCGTACCCCAGTGAGGGTCAGTTTGTGTGTGACCCGTATCCCAGTGAGAATCAGTGTGTGTGGAACCCGTACTCCACTGAAGGTCAGTGTGTGTGGGACCCGTACCCCAGTGAGAGTCAGTGTGTGTGGAACCCATAACCCAGTGAGACTCAGTGTGTGTGGAACCCGTACACCAGTGAGAGTCAGTGTGTGAGGAACCAGTACCACAGTGAGAGTCAGTGTGTGTGGAACCCGTACCCCAGTGAGAGTCAGTGTGTGTGGGACCCGTACCGCAGTGAGATTCAGTGTGTGTGGAACCCGTACCCCAGTGAGAGTCAGTCCGTGTGGAACCCGTACCCCAGTGAGAGTCAATGTGTGTGGAACCCGTACCACAGTGAGAGTCAGTGTGTGTGGAACCCATACCCCAGTGAGAGTCAGTGAGTGTGGAACACGTACCCCAGTGAGAGTCAGTGTGTGTGGAACTCGCTCCCCAGTGAGAGACAGTGAGTGTGGAACCCATACCCCAGTGAGAGTCAGTGTGTGTGGAACCTGTACCCCAGTGAGAGTCAGTGTGTGTGGAACCCGCACCCCAGTGAGAGTCAGTGAGTGTGGAAGCCATACTCCAGTGAGAGTCAATTTGTGTGGAACCCGCACCCCAGTGAGAGTCAGTGTGTGTGGAACCCGTACTCCAGTGAGAGTCAGTGTGTGTGGAACTCGCATCCCAGTGAGAGTCAGTGTGTGTTGAACCCATACCACAGTGAGAGTCAGTTTGTGTGGAACCCGTACCCCAGTGAGAGTCAGTGTGTGTGGAACCCGAACCCCAGTGAGAGTCAGTGTGTGTGGAACCCGTACCCCAGTGAGAGTCAGTGTGTGTGGAACCCGAACTCCAGTGAGAGTCAGTGTGTGTGGAACCCGTACCCCAGTGAGAGTCAGTGCGTATGGAACCCGTACCCCAGTGAGAGTCAGTGTGTGTGGAACCCGTACCCCAGTGAGAGTCAGTGTGTGTGGAACCTCTACCCCAGTGAGAGTCAGTGTGTGTGGAACCTGTACCCCAGTGAGAGTCAGTGTGTGTGGAACCTGAACCCCAGTGAGAGTCAGTGTGTGTGGAACCCGTACCCCAGTGAGAGTCAGTGTGTGTGGAACCCGTACCCCAGTGAGAGTCAGTGTGTGTGGAACCCGTACCCCAGTGAGAGTCAGTGTGTGTGGAACCCGTACCCCAGTGAGAGTCAGTGTGTGTGGTACCCGTACCCCACTGAGAGTCAGTGTGTGTGGAACCCGTACCCCAGTGAGAGTCAGTGTGTGTGGAACCCGTACCCCAGTGAGAGTCAGTGTGTGTGGAACCCGTACCCCAGTGAGAGTCAGTGTGTGTGGAACCCGTACCCCAGTGAGAGTCAGTGTGTGTGGAACCCGTACCCCAGTGAAAGTCAGTGTGTGTGGAACCCGTACCCCAGTGAGAGTCAGTGTGTGTGGAACCCGTACCCCAGTGAGAGTCAGTGTGTGTGGAACCCGTACCCCAGTGAGAGTCAGTGTGTGTGGAACCCGTACCCCAGTGAGAGTCAGTGTGTGTGGAACGCGTACCCCAGTGAGAGTCAGTGTGTGTGGAACCCGTACCCCAGTGAGAGTCAGTGTGTGTGGAACCCGTACCCCAGTGAGAGTCAGTGTGTGTGGAACCCGTACCCCAGTGAGAGTCAGTGTGTGTGGAACCCGTACCCCAGTGACAGTCAGTGTCTGTGGGACCCGTACCCCAGTGAGAGTCAGTGTCTGTGGAACCCGTACCCCAGTGAGAGTCAGTGTGTGTGGAACCCGTACCCCAGTGAGAGTCAGTGTCTGTGGAACCCGTACCCCAGTGAGAGTCAGTGTGTGTGGAACCCGTACCCCAGTGAGAGTCAGTGTGTGTGGGAGCCGTACACCAGTGAGAGTCAGTGTGTGTGGAACCCGTACCCAAGTGATAGTCAGTGTGTGTGGAACCCGTACCCCAGTGAGAGTCAGTGTGTGTGGAACCCGTACCCCAGTGAGAGTCAGTGTGTGTGGAAACCGTATCCCAGTGAGAGTCAGTGTGTCTGGAACCCGTACCCCAGTGAGAGTCAGTGTGTGTGGAACCCATACCCGAGTGAGGGTCAGTGTGTGTGGAACCCGTACCCCAGTGAGAGTCAGTGTGTGTGGAACTCGTACCCCAGTGCGAGTCAGTGTGTGTGTGACCCGTATCCCAGTGATAGTCAGTGTGTGTGGAACCCGTACCCCAGTGAGAGTCAGTGTGTGTGGAACCCGTACCCAACTGAGAGTCAGTGTGTGTGGAACCCGTACCCCAGTGAGAGTCAGTGTGTGTGGAACCCGTACCCCAGTGAGAGTCAGTGTGTGTGGAACCCGTACCCAACTGAGAGTCAGTGTGTGTGGAACCCGTACCCCAGTGAGAGTCAGTGTGTGTGGAACCCGTACCCCAGTGAGAGTCAGTGTGTCTGGAACCAGTACACCAGCGAGAGTCAGTGTGTGTGGAACCCGTACCCCAGTGAGGGTCAGTGTATGTGGAACCCGTACCCCAGTGAGAGTCAGTGTGTGTGGAAACCGTATCCCAGTGAGAGTCAGTTTGTGTGTGACCCGTATCCCAGTGCGAGTCAGTGTGTGTGGAACCCGTACTGCACTGAGAGTCAGTGTGTGTGGGACCCGTACCACAGTGAGAGTCAGTGTGTGTGGAACCCATAACCCAGTGAGACTCAGTGTGTGTGGAACCCATACCCCAATGAGAGTCGGTGTGTGAGGAGCCCGTACCACAGTGAGAGTCAGTGTGTGTGGAACCCGTACCCCAGTGAGAGTCAGTGCGTGTGGAACCCGTACCCCAGTGAGAGTCAGTGTGTGTGGAACATGTACCCCATTGAGAGTCAGTGTGTGTGGAACCCGTACCCCAGTGAGAGTCAGTGTGTGTGGAACCCGTACCCCAGTGAGAGTCAGTGTGTGAGGAACCAGTACCACAGTGAGAGACAGTGTGTGTGGAACCCGCACCCCAGTGAGAGTCAGTGAGTGTGGAACCCATACTCCAGTGAGAGTCAATGTGTGTGGAACCCGCACCCCAGTGAGAGTCAGTGTGTGTGGAACCCGTACTCCAGTGAGAGTCAGTGTGTGTGGAACCCGCACCCCAGTGAGAGTCAGTGAGTGTGGAACCCATACTCCAGTGAGAGTCAGCGTGTATGGAACTGGTACCCCAGTGAGAGTCAGTGTGTGTTGAACCCAAACCACAGTGAGAGTCAGTGTGTGTGGAACCCGTACCCCAGTGAGAGTCAGTGTGTGTGGAACCCGAACCCCAGTGAGAGTCAGTGTGTGTGGAACCCGTACCCCAGTGAGAGTCAGTGTGTGTGGAACCCGTACCCCAGTGAGAGTCAGTGAGAGTCAGTGTGTGTGGAACCCGTACCCCAGTGAGAGTCAGTGTGTGTGGAACCCGTACCCCAGTGAGAGTCAGTGTGTGTGGAACCCGAACCCCAGTGAGAGTCAGTGTGTGTGGAACCCGTACCCCAGTGAGAGTCAGTGTGTGTTGAACCCGTACCCCAGTGAGTGTCAGTGTGTGTGGAAACCGTACCCCAGTGAGAGGCAGTGTGTGTGGAACCCGTACCCCAGTGAGAGTCAGTGTGTGTGGAACCCGTACCCCAGTGAGTGTCAGTGTGTGTGGAAACCGTACCCCAGTGAGAGGCATTGTGTGTGTGACCCGTACCCCAGTGAGAGTCAGTGTGTGTGGAACCCGTACCCCAGTGAGAGTCAGTGTGTGTGGAAACCGTACCCCAGTGAGAGTCAGTGTGTGTGGAACCAGTACCCCAGTGAGAGTCAGTGTGTGAGGAACCCGTACCCCAGTGAGAGTCAGTGTGTGTGGAACCCGTACCCCAGTGAGACTCAGTGTGTGTGGAACCCGTACCCCAGTGAGAGTCAGTGTGTGTGGAACCCGTACCCCAGTGAGAGTCAGTGTGTGTGGAACCCGAACCCCAGTGAGAGTCAGTGTGTGTGGAACCCGTACCCCAGTGAGAGTCAGTGTGTGTTGAACCCGTACCCCAGTGAGTGTCAGTGTGTGTGGAAACCGTACCCCAGTGAGAGGCAGTGTGTGTGGAACCCGTACCCCAGTGAGAGTCAGTGTGTGTGGAACCCGTACCCCAGTGAGTGTCAGTGTGTGTGGAAACCGTACCCCAGTGAGAGGCATTGTGTGTGTGACCCGTACCCCAGTGAGAGTCAGTGTGTGTGGAACCCGTACCCCAGTGAGAGTCAGTGTGTGTGGAAACCGTACCCCAGTGAGAGTCAGTGTGTGTGGAACCAGTACCCCAGTGAGAGTCAGTGTGTGAGGAACCCGTACCCCAGTGAGAGTCAGTGTGTGTGGAACCCGTACCCCAGTGAGACTCAGTGTGTGTGGAACCCGTACCCCAGTGAGAGTCAGTGTGTGTGGAACCCGTACCCCAGTGAGAGTCAGTGTGTGTGGGACCCGTACCCCAGTGAGAGTCAGTGTGTGTGGAACCCGTACCACAGTGAGAGTCAGTGTGTGTGGAACCAGTACCCCAGTGAGAGTCAGTGTGTGTGGAACCCGTACCCCAGTGAGAGTCAGTGTGTGTGGAACCCGTACCCGAGTGAGTGTCAGTGCGTGTGGAACCCGTACCCCAGTGAGAGTCAGTGTGTGTGGAACCCGTACCCCAGTGAGAGTCAGTGTGTGTGGAAACCGTACCCCAGTGAGAGTCAGTGTGTCTGGAACCCGTACCCCAGTGAGAGTCAGTGTGTGTGGAACCCAAACCCGAGTGAGGGTCAGTGTATGTGGAACCCGTACCCCAGTGAGAGTCAGTGAGTGTGGAACCTGTACTCCTGTCAGAGTCACTGACTGTGCAACCCGTACCCCAGTGCGAGTCAGTGTGTTTGGAACCCGTACCCCAGAGAGTATCTGTGTGTGTGGAAACCGTATCCCAGTGAGAGTCAGTGTGTGTGTGACCCGTACCCCAGTGAGAGTCAGTGTGTGTTGAACCCGTACCCCAGTGAGAGTCAGTGTGTGTGGAACCCGTACCCCAGTGAGAATCAGTGTGTGTGGAACCCGTACCCCAGTGAGAGCCAGTGTGTGTGGAACCCGTACCTCAGTGAGAGTCAGTGTGTGTGGAAACGGTACGCTAGTGAGAGTCAGTGTGTGTGGAACCCGTACCCCAGTGAGAGTGAGTGTGTGTGGAACCCGTACCCCAGTGAGAGTCAGTGTGTGTGGGACCCGTACCCCAGTGAGAGTCTGTGTGTGTGGAACCCGTACCCCAGTGAGAGTCAGTTTCTGTGGAACCCGTACCCCAGTGAGAGTCAGCGTGTGTGGAACCCGTACCCCAGTGAGAGTCAGTGTGTGTGGGAGCCGTACACCAGTGAGAGTCAGTGTGTGTGGAACCCGTACCCAAGTGAGAGTCAGTGTGTGTGGAACCCGTACCCCAGTGAGAGTCAGTGTGTGTGGAACCCGTACCCCAGTGAGAGTCAGTGTGTGTGGAAACCGTACCCCAGTGAGAGTCAGTGTGTCTGGACCCCGTACCCCAGTGAGAGTCAGTGCGTGTGGAACCCATACCCGAGTGAGGGTCAGTGTATGTGGAACCCGTACCCCAGTGAGTGTCAGTGTGTATGGAACCCGTACCCCAGTGAGTGTCAGTGTGTGTGGAACCCGTACCTCAGTGAGAGTCAGTGTGTGTGGAACCCGTACCCCAGTGAGAGTCAGTGTGTGTGGAACCCTTACCCCAGTGAGAGTCAGTGTGCCTGGAACCAGTACCCCAGTGAGAGTCAGTGTGTGTGGAACCCGTACCCCAGTGAGGGTCAGTGTATGTGGAATCCGTACCCCAGTGAGAGTCAGTGAGTGTGGAACCTGTACTCCTGTCAGAGTCACTGACTGTGCAACCCGTACCCCAGTGCGAGTCAGTGTGTTTGGAACCCGTACCCCTGTGAGTGTCAGTGTGTGTGGAAACCGTACCCCAGTGAGGGTCAGTTTGTGTGTGACCCGTATCCCAGTGAGAATCAGTGTGTGTGGAACCCGTACTCCACTGAAGGTCAGTGTGTGTGGGACCCGTACCCCAGTGAGAGTCAGTGTGTGTGGAACCCATAACCCAGTGAGACTCAGTGTGTGTGGAACCCGTACACCAGTGAGAGTCAGTGTGTGAGGAACCAGTACCACAGTGAGAGTCAGTGTGTGTGGAACCCGTACCCCAGTGAGAGTCAGTGTGTGTGGAACCCGTACCGCAGTGAGATTCAGTGTGTGTGGAACCCGTACCCCAGTGAGAGTCAGTCCGTGTGGAACCCGTACCCCAGTGAGAGTCAATGTGTGTGGAACCCGTACCACAGTGAGAGTCAGTGTGTGTGGAACCCATACCCCAGTGAGAGTCAGTGAGTGTGGAACACGTACCCCAGTGAGAGTCAGTGTGTGTGGAACTCGCACCCCAGTGAGAGTCAGTGAGTGTGGAACCCATACCCCAGTGAGAGTCAGTGTGTGTGGAACCTGTACCCCAGTGAGAGTCAGTGTGTGTGGAACCCGCACCCCAGTGAGAGTCAGTGAGTGTGGAAGCCATACTCCAGTGAGAGTCAATTTGTGTGGAACCCGCACCCCAGTGAGAGTCAGTGTGTGTGGAACCCGTACTCCAGTGAGAGTCAGTGTGTGTGGAACTCGCATCCCAGTGAGAGTCAGTGTGTGTTGAACCCATACCACAGTGAGAGTCAGTTTGTGTGGAACCCGTACCCCAGTGAGAGTCAGTGTGTGTGGAACCCGAACCCCAGTGAGAGTCAGTGTGTGTGGAACCCGTACCCCAGTGAGAGTCAGTGTGTGTGGAACCCGAACTCCAGTGAGAGTCAGTGTGTGTGGAACCCGTACCCCAGTGAGAGTCAGTGCGTATGGAACCCGTACCCCAGTGAGAGTCAGTGTGTGTGGAACCCGTACCCCAGTGAGAGTCAGTGTGTGTGGAACCTCTACCCCAGTGAGAGTCAGTGTGTGTGGAACCTGTACCCCAGTGAGAGTCAGTGTGTGTGGAACCTGTACCCCAGTGAGAGTCAGTGTGTGTGGAACCCGTACCCCAGTGAGAGTCAGTGTGTGTGGAACCCGTACCCCAGTGAGAGTCAGTGTGTGTGGAACCCGTACCCCAGTGAGAGTCAGTGTGTGTGGAACCCGTACCCCAGTGAGAGTCAGTGTGTGTGGTACCCGTACCCCACTGAGAGTCAGTGTGTGTGGAACCCGTACCCCAGTGAGAGTCAGTGTGTGTGGAACCCGTACCCCAGTGAGAGTCAGTGTGTGTGGAACCCGTACCCCAGTGAGATTCAGTGTGTGTGGAACCCGTACCCCAGTGAGAGTCAGTGTGTGTGGAACCCGTACCCCAGTGAGAGTCAGTGTGTGTGGGACCCGTACCCCAGTGAGAGTCAGTGTGTGTGGAACCCGTACCCCAGTGAGAGTCAGTGTGTGTGGGACCCGTACCCCAGTGAAAGTCAGTGTGTGTGGAACCCGTACCCCAGTGAGAGTCAGTGTGTGTGGAACCCGTACCCCAGTGAGAGTCAGTGTGTGTGGAACCCGTACCCCAGTGAGAGTCAGTGTGTGTGGAACCCGTACCCCAGTGAGAGTCAGTGTGTGTGGAACGCGTACCCCAGTGAGAGTCAGTGTGTGTGGAACCCGTACCCCAGTGAGAGTCAGTGTGTGTGGAACCCGTACCCCAGTGAGAGTCAGTGTGTGTGGAACCCGTACCCCAGTGAGAGTCAGTGTGTGTGGAACCCGTACCCCAGTGACAGTCAGTGTCTGTGGGACCCGTACCCCAGTGAGAGTCAGTGTCTGTGGAACCCGTACCCAAGTGAGAGTCAGTGTGTGTGGAACCCGTACCCCAGTGAGAGTCAGTGTCTGTGGAACCCGTACCCCAGTGAGAGTCAGTGTGTGTGGAACCCGTACCCCAGTGAGAGTCAGTGTGTGTGGGAGCCGTACACCAGTGAGAGTCAGTGTGTGTGGAACCCGTACCCAAGTGATAGTCAGTGTGTGTGGAACCCGTACCCCAGTGAGAGTCAGTGTGTGTGGAACCCGTACCCCAGTGAGAGTCAGTGTGTGTGGAAACCGTATCCCAGTGAGAGTCAGTGTGTCTGGAACCCGTACCCCAGTGAGAGTCAGTGTGTGTGGAACCCATACCCGAGTGAGGGTCAGTGTGTGTGGAACCCGTACCCCAGTGAGAGTCAGTGTGTGTGGAACTCGTACCCCAGTGCGAGTCAGTGTGTGTGTGACCCGTATCCCAGTGAGAGTCAGTGTGTGTGGAACCCGTACCCCAGTGAGAGTCAGTGTGTGTGGAACCCGTACCCAACTGAGAGTCAGTGTGTGTGGAACCCGTACCCCAGTGAGAGTCAGTGTGTGTGGAACCCGTACCCCAGTGAGAGTCAGTGTGTGTGGAACCCGTACCCAACTGAGAGTCAGTGTGTGTGGAACCCGTACCCCAGTGAGAGTCAGTGTGTGTGGAACCCGTACCCCAGTGAGAGTCAGTGTGTCTGGAACCAGTACACCAGCGAGAGTCAGTGTGTGTGGAACCCGTACCCCAGTGAGGGTCAGTGTATGTGGAACCCGTACCCCAGTGAGAGTCAGTGTGTGTGGAAACCGTATCCCAGTGAGAGTCAGTTTGTGTGTGACCCGTATCCCAGTGCGAGTCAGTGTGTGTGGAACCCGTACTCCACTGAGAGTCAGTGTGTGTGGGACCCGTACCACAGTGAGAGTCAGTGTGTGTGGAACCCATAACCCAGTGAGACTCAGTGTGTGTGGAACCCATACCCCAATGAGAGTCGGTGTGTGAGGAGCCCGTACCACAGTGAGAGTCAGTGTGTGTGGAACCCGTACCCCAGTGAGAGTCAGTGCGTGTGGAACCCGTACCCCAGTGAGAGTCAGTGTGTGTGGAACATGTACCCCATTGAGAGTCAGTGTGTGTGGAACCCGTACCCCAGTGAGAGTCAGTGTGTGTGGAACCCGTACCCCAGTGAGAGTCAGTGTGTGAGGAACCAGTACCACAGTGAGAGACAGTGTGTGTGGAACCCGCACCCCAGTGAGAGTCAGTGAGTGTGGAACCCATACTCCAGTGAGAGTCAATGTGTGTGGAACCCGCACCCCAGTGAGAGTCAGTGTGTGTGGAACCCGTACTCCAGTGAGAGTCAGTGTGTGTGGAACCCGCACCCCAGTGAGAGTCAGTGAGTGTGGAACCCATACTCCAGTGAGAGTCAGCGTGTATGGAACTGGTACCCCAGTGAGAGTCAGTGTGTGTTGAACCCAAACCACAGTGAGAGTCAGTGTGTGTGGAACCCGTACCCCAGTGAGAGTCAGTGTGTGTGGAACCCGAACCCCAGTGAGAGTCAGTGTGTGTGGAACCCGTACCCCAGTGAGAGTCAGTGTGTGTGGAACCCGTACCCCAGTGAGAGTCAGTGAGAGTCAGTGTGTGTGGAACCCGTACCCCAGTGAGAGTCAGTGTGTGTGGAACCCGTAACCCAGTGAGAGTCAGTGTGTGTGGAACCCGTACCCCAGTGAGAGTCAGTGTGTGTGGAACCCGTACCCCAGTGAGAGTCAGTGTGTGTGGAACCCGTACCCCAGTGAGAGTCAGTGTGTGTGGAACCCGAACCCCAGTGAGAGTCAGTGTGTCTGGAATCCGTACCCCAGTGAGAGTCAGTGCGTATGGAACCCGTACCACAGTGAGAGTCAGTGTGTGTGGAACCCGTACCCCAGTGAGAGTCAGTGTGTGTTGAACCCGTACCCCAGTGAGTGTCAGTGTGTGTGGAAACCGGACCCCAGTGAGAGGCAGTGTGTGTGGAACCCGTACCCCAGTGAGAGTCAGTGTGTGTGGAACCCGTACCCCAGTGAGTGTCAGTGTGTGTGGAAACCGTACCCCAGTGAGAGGCATTGTGTGTGTGACCCGTACCCCAGTGAGAGTCAGTGTGTGTGGAACCCGTACCCCAGTGAGAGTCAGTGTGTGTGGAACCCGTACCCCAGTGAGAGTCAGTGTGTGTGGAACCAGTACCCCAGTGAGAGTCAGTGTGTGAGGAACCCGTACCCCAGTGAGAGTCAGTGTGTGTGGAACCCGTACCCCAGTGAGACTCAGTGTGTGTGGAACCCGTACCCCAGTGAGAGTCAGTGTGTGTGGAACCCGTACCCCAGTGAGAGTCAGTGTGTGTGGGACCCGTACCCCAGTGAGAGTCAGTGTGTGTGGAACCCGTACCACAGTGAGAGTCAGTGTGTGTGGAACCCGCACCCCAGTGAGAGTCAGTGTGTGTGGAACCCGTACCCCAGTGAGAGACAGTGTGTGTGGAACCCATACCCTATTGAGAGTCAGTGCGTGTGGAACCCGTACCCCAGTGAGAGTCAGTGTGTGTGGAACCCGTACCCCAGTGAAAGTCAGTGTGTGTGGAATCCGTACCCCAGTGAGAGTCAGTGTGTCTGGAACCCGTACCCCAGTGAGAGTCAGTGTGTGTGGAACCCATACCCGAGTGAGGGTCAGTGTATGTGGAACCCGTACCCCAGTGAGAGTCAGTGAGTGTGGAACCTGTACTCCTGTCAGAGTCACTGACTGTGCAACCCGTACCCCAGTGCGAGTCAGTGTGTTTGGAACCCGTACCCCAGAGAGTGTCAGTGTTTGTGGAAACCGTACCCCAGTGAGAGTCAGTGTGTGTGTGACCCGTATCCCAATGAGAGTCAGTGTGTGTTGAACCCGTACACCAGTGAGAGTCAGTGTGTGTGGAACCCGTACCCCAGTGAGAGTCAGTGTGTGTGGAACCCGTACCCCAGTGAGAGTCAGTGTGTGTGGAACCCGTACCTCAGTGAGAGTCAGTGTGTGTGGAACCGGTACGCCAGTGAGAGTCAGTGTGTGTGGAACCCATACCCCAGTGAGGTTCAGTGTGTGTGGAATCCGTACCCCAGTGAGAGTCAGTGTGTGTGGAACGCGTACCCCAGTGAGAGTCAGTGTGTGTGGGACCCGTACCCCAGTGAGAGTCTGTGTCTGTGGAACCCGTACCCCAGTGAGAGTCAGTGTCTGTGGAACCCGTACCCCAGTGAGAGTCAGTGTGTGTGGAACCCGTACCCCAGTGAGAGTCAGTGTGTGTGGGAGCCGTACACCAGTGAGAGTCAGCGTGTGTGGAACTCGTACCCAAGTGAGAGTCAGTGTGTGTGGAACCCGTACCCCAGTGAGAGTCAGTGTGTGTGGAACCCGTACCCCAGTGAGAGTCAGTGTGTGTGGAAACCGTACCCCAGTGAGAGTCAGTGTGTCTGGAACCCGTACCCCAGTGAGAGTCAGTGTGTGTGGAACCCATACCCGAGTGAGGGTCAGTGTGTGTGGAACCCGAACCCCAGTGAGAGTCAGTGTGTGTGGAAACCGTACCCCAGTGAGAGTCAGTGTGTGTGTGACCCGTATCCCAGTGAGAGTCAGTGTGTGTGGAACCCGTACCCCAGTGAGAGTCAGTGTGTGTGGAATCCGTACCCCACTGAGAGTCAGTGTGTGTGGAACCCGTACACCAGTGAGAGTCAGTGTGTGTGGAACCCGTACCCCAGTGAGAGTCAGTGTGTCTGGAACCAGTACACCAGCGAGAGTCAGTGTGTGTGGAACCCGTACCCCAGTGAGGGTCAGTGTATGTGGAACCCGTACCCCAGTGAGAGTCAGTGAGTGTGGAACCCGTACCCCAGTGAGTGTCAGTGTGTGTGGAACCCGTACCCCAGTGAGTGTCAGTGTGTGTGGAACCCGTACCCCAGTGAGTGTCAGTGTGTGTGGAACCCGTACCCCAGTGAGAGTCAGTGTGTGTGGAACCCGTACCCCAGTGAGTGTCAGTGTGTGTGGAACCCGTACCCCAGTGAGTGTCAGTGTGTGTGGAACCCGTACCCCAGTGAGAGTCAGTTTGTGTGTGACCCGTATCCCAGTGCGAGTCAGTGTGTGTGGAACCCGTACTCCACTGAGAGTCAGTGTGTGTGGAACCCATAACCCAGAGAGACTCAGTATGTGTGGAACCCATACCCCAGTGAGAGTCAGTGTGTGAGGAGCCCTTACCACAGTGAGAGTCAGTGTGTGTGGAACCCGTACCCCAGTGAGAGTCAGTGCTTGTGGAACCCGTACCCCAGTGAGAGTCAGTGTGTGTGGAACATGTACCCCATTGAGAGTCAGTGTGTGTGGAACCCGTACCCCAGTGAGAGTCAGTGTGTGTGGAACCGGTACCCCAGTGAGAGTCAGTGTGTGATGAACCTGTACCACAGTGAGACTCAGTGTGTGTGGAACCCATAACCCAGTGAGAGTCAGTGTGTGTGGAACCCGTACCCTAGTGAGAGTCAGTGCCTGCGGGACAGACGGCATACTAAACGAGATGATTAAATACACAGACAACAAAATGAAACTGGCTATCCTAAAACTCTTCAACTTGGTTCTGAGTGTCGGTTATTTCCCTGATATCTGGAACAAAGGACTCATAACGCCCATATACAAAAGTGGGGACAAAATCGACCCAAACAACTATCGAGGCATCTGTGTAAACAGTAACCTGGGGAAGGTATTCTGTAGCATCATAAACAAAAGACTTATAAACTTCCTTGAGGAGCACAATGTCTTGAGTAAAAGCCAAATTGGATTCCTGCCAAACTATAGAACATCCGATCATATCTTCACCCTACAGACCCTAATTGACAAACACGTTCACCATAACAAAAGCAAAATCTACGCATGCTTTGTAGATTTCCAGAAGGCTTTCGACTCCATCTGGCATGACGGTTTATTCCTGAAACTTATCGAAAGTGGGGTAGGAGGGAAAACATATGATGTAATTAAATCAATGTATACAAACAACAAATGTGCAGTTAAAATTGGAGACAAACAAACAAAATACTTCCCACAGGGGCGGGGGGTGACGCAGGGCTCGCCAATCTCACCGACACTCTTTAATATTTACATAAATGGATTGGCAAAACTACTTGAACAATCTACAGCACCCGGCCTCACCCTATATGAATCCAAGGTTAAATTCCTCCTCTATGCAGACGACCTGGTTCTGCTGTCACCTACTAAAGAGGGGCTACAGCAAAACCTGGACCTGCTGGAGTCGTACTGCCAGACTTGGGCCCTGACAATAAATCCCCAAAAAACCAAAGTCCTTGTGTTCCAGCAAAGATCCAAACATCAGGGACCCAAAATAAATTTCACAGTAGGAACAACCAAAATTGAACAAACCACTAACTACACATACTTGGGCTTAAAAATCAGTTCTACGGGAAACTTCAAACTGGCTGTGAATGAACTGAAAGAGAAAGCAAGAAGGGCTTTCTATGCCATCAAAAAATCAATCCAAATAGAAATCCCAATTAGCATTTGGCTCAAAATTTTCAAATCAGTAATTGAACCAATTGCACTCTATGGCAGTGAGGTATGGGGACCGCTAACTCAACAAGAATTTGCAAAATGGGACAAACACCCAATTGAGATCCTACATGCAGAATTCTGTAAAAGTATCCTCCGGACTCAAAGGAAAACCGTAAACAATGCATGCAGGGCGGAACTAGGCCAATATCCATTAATAATCACTATCCAAAAAAGAGCCACCAAATTCTGGAATCACCTACAAATGAGCAATCCCCAATGCTATCACTAGGACGCCCTGAAATGCCAAGAGCTGACCATAAAGAAGAATACCCTCAGTCAACTAGTCCTGGGACTCAGTGAAGTAACTACTAACAATACTAACAATAACCAGCCCCAGGACAGTGACAGGGTAACACAAAGAATTCGACCCAACACAATCGTCGCTAAGCAAAAGGAAAAATATCTGACATATTGGGCAGAAACAACAAAAACCCAAAGCAAACTCAATTGCTACTTGGCCCTAAACAGACAATACAACATAGCTGATTACCTGACCATGGTAAAGGATAACAAACTGAGAAGAACCTTGACAAGGTACAGACTTAGCGAACATAGCCTAGCGATCGAAAAAGGCAGACACAGGCAGACCAGGCTGCCAAGAGAGGACAGGATATGCTCGCACTGCAGTCAGGGAGTGGTGGAGACAGAGATGCACTTCCTCACAGCTTGTGGAAAATATCAGGGCATCAGGGAGAATTTCTACCAAAAATTCTCACAAATATGCCCTGATTTCAGAAATCTGAATGACAACCAAAAACTCCCATTCCTACTGGGAGAGGAGAGAAGCTGTATAACACTGGCGGCACGCTATGTTACAGCTTGCCATGAACAGAGAGCCAACCAGTAAACCAAGAAAAGAATATATATAAACAATGCGAATGTATATTTATACACTCAGGGATATACCTGTTTATACACTGTATGAATAGAACTGCGTTTATGTGGTAAACCATAAATGTATTTTGATGCTTTGGCAACATAAGATGTAACTTATCATGCCAATAAAGCTATTTTAATTGCAATTGTGAAAATTGTGTGAGGAACCAGTACCACAGTGAGAGACAGTGTGTGTGGAAACCGTACCCGAGTGACAGCCTGTGTGTATGGAACCCGTACCCCAGTGAGAGTCAGTGTGTGTGGAACCCGTACCTCAGTGAGAGTCAGTGTGTGTGGACACCGTACCCCAGTGAGAGTCAGTGTGTGTGGAACCCGTACCCCAGTGAGAGTCAGTTTGTCTGGAACCAGTACCCCAGTGAGAGTCAGTGTGTGTGTAACCCGTACCCCAGTGAGGGTCAGTGTATGTGGAACCCGTACACCAGTGAGAGTCAGTGAGTGTGGAACCTGTACTCCTGTCAGAGTCACTGACTGTGCAACCCGTACCCCAGTGCGAGTCAGCGTGTTTGGAACCCGTACCCAAGTGAGTGTCAGTGTGTGTGGAAACTGTACCCCAGTGAGAGTCAGTTTGTGTGTGACCCGTATCCCAGTGAGAGTCAGTGTGTGTGGAACCCGTACTCCACTGAGAGTCAATGTGTGTGGGACCCTTACCCCAGTGAGAGTCAGTGTTTGTAGAACCCATAACCCAGTGAGACTCAGTGTGTGTGGAACCGGTACCCCAGTGAGAGTCAGTGTGTGATGAACCCATACCACAGTGAGAGTCAGTGTGTGTGGAACCCGTACCCCAGTGAGAGTCAGTGTGTGTGGAACCCGTACCCCAGTGAGAGTCAGTGTGTGTGGAACCCGTACCCCAGTGAGAGTCAGTGTGTGTGGAACCCGAACCCCAGTGAGAGTCAGTGTGTCTGGAACCCGTACCCCAGTGAGAGTCAGTGCGTGTGGAACCCGTACCCCAGTGAGAGTCAGTGTGTGTGGAACCCGTACCCCAGTGAGAGTCAGTGTGTGTTGAACCCGTACCCCAGTGAGTGTCAGTGTGTGTGGAAACCGTACCCCAGTGAGAGTCAGTGTGTGTGTGACGCGTATCCCAGTGAGAGTCAGTGTGTGTGGGACCCGTACCCCACTGAGAGTCAGTGTGTGTGGGACCCGTACCCCAGTGAGAGTCAGTGTGTGTGGAACCCATACACCAGTTAGACTCAGTGTGTGTGGAACCCGTACCCCAGTGAGAGTCAGTGTGTGAGGAACCCGTACCACAGTGAGAGTCAGTGTGTGTGGAACCCGTACCACAGTGAGAGTCAGTGTGTGTGGAACCCGTACCCCAGTGAGAGTCAGTGTGTGTGGAACCCGTACCCTAGTGAGAGTCAGTGCGTGTGGAACCCGTACCCCAGTGAGAGTCAGTGTGTGTGGAACCCGTACCCCAGTGAGAGTCAGTGTGTGTGGAACCCTTACCCCAGTGAGAGTCAGTGTGTGTGGAAACCGTACCCCAGTGAGAGTCAGTGTGTCTGGAACCCGTACCCCAGTGAGAGTCAGTGTGTGTGGAAACCGTACCCCAGTGAGAGTCAGTGTGTCTGGAACCCGTACCCCAGTGAGAGTCAGTGTGTGTGGAACCCATACCCGAGTGAGGGTCAGTGTATGTGGAACCCGTACCCCAGTGAGAGTCAGTGAGTTTGGAACCTGTACTCCTGTCAGAGTCACTGACTGTGCAACCCGTACCCCAGTGCGAGTCAGTGTGTTTGGAACCCGTACCCCAGTGAGAGTCAGTGTGTGTTGAACCCGTACCCCAGTGAAAGTCAGTGTGTGTGGAACCCGTACCCCAGTGAGATTCAGTGTGTGTGGAACCTGTACTCCTGGCAGAGTCACTGACTGTGCAACCCGTACCCCAGTGCGAGTCAGTGTATTTGGAACCCGTACTCCAGTGAGTGTCAGTGTGTGTGGAAACCGTATCCCAGTGAGAGTCAGTTTGTGTGTGACCCGTATCCCAGTGAGAGTCAGTGTGTGTGGAACCCGTACTCCACTAAGAGTCAGTGTGTGTGGGACCCGTACCCCAGTGAGAGTCAGTGTGTGTGGAACCCATAACACAGTGAGACTCAGTGTGTGTGGAACCCATACCCCAGTGAGAGTCAGTGTGTGAGGAACCCGTACCACAGTGAGAGTCAGTGTGTGTGGAACCCGTACCCCAGTGAGAGTCAGTGTGTCTGGAACCAGTACCCCAGTGAGAGTCAGTGTGTGTGGAACCCGTACCCCAGTGAGGGTCAGTGTATGTGGAACCCGTACCCCAGTGAGAGTCAGTGAGTGTGGAACCTGTACTCCTGGCAGAGTCACTGACTGTGCAACCCGTACCCCAGTGCGAGTCATTGTATTTGGAACCCGTACTCCAGTGAGTGTCAGTGCGTGTGGAAACCGTATCCCAGTGAGAGTCAGTTTGTGTGTGACCCGTATCCCAGTGAGAGTCAGTGTGTGTGGAACCCGTACTCCACTAAGAATCAGTGTGTGTGGGACCCGTACCCCAGTGAGAGTCAGTGTGTGTGGAACCCATAACACAGTGAGACTCAGTGTGTGTGGAACCCATACCCCAGTGAGAGTCAGTGTGTGAGGAGCGCGTACCACAGTGAGAGTCAGTGTGTGTGGAACCCGTACCCCAGTGAGAGTGTGTGTGTGGAACCCGTACCCCAGTGAGAGTCAGTGCGTGTGGAACCCGTACCCCAGTGAGAGTCAGTGTGTGTGGAACATGTACCCCAGTGAGAGTCAGTGTGTGTGGAACCCGTACCCCAGCGAGAGTCAGTGAGTGTGGAACCCATACTCCAGTGAGAGTCAGTGTGTGTGGAACCGGTACCCCAGTGAGAGTCAGTGTGTGATGAACCCGTACCACAGTGAGAGTCAGTGTGTGTGGAACCTGTACCCCAGTGAGAGTCAGTGTGTGTGGAACCCGTACCCCAGTGAGAGTCAGTGTGTGTGGAGCCGGAACCCCAGTGAGAGTCAGTGTGTCTGGAACCCGTACCCCAGTGAGAGGCATTGCGTGTGGAACCCGTACCCCAGTGAGAGTCAGTGTGTGTGGAACCCGTACCCCAGTGAGAGTCAGTGTGTGTTGAACCCGTACCCCAGTGAGTGTCAGTGTGTGTGGAAACCGTACCCCAGTGAGAGTCAGTGTGTGTGTGACCCGTATCCCAGTGAGGGTCAGTGTGTGTCGAACCCGTACCCCACTGAGAGTCAGTGCATGTGGAACCCGTACCCCAGTGAGAATCAGTGTGTGTGGAACCCGTACCCCAGTGAGAGTCAGTGTGTATGGAACCCGTACCCCAGTGAGAGTCAGTGTGTGTGGAACCCGTACCCCAGTGAGAGTCAGTGTGTGTGGAACCCGTACCCCAGTGAGAGTCAGTGTGTATGGAAACCGTACCCCAGTGAGAGTCAGTGTGTGTGGAACCCGTGCCCCAGTGAGTGTCAGTGTGTGTGGAACCCGTACCCCAGTGAGGGTCAGTGTATGTGGAACCCGTACCCCAGTGAGAGTCAGTGAGTGTGGAACCTGTACTCCTGTCAGAGTCACTGAATGTGCAACGCGTACCCCAGTGCGAGTCAGTGTGTTTGGAACCCGTACCCCCGTGTGTGTCAGTGTGTGTGGAAACCGCATCCCAGTGAGAGTCAGTTTGTGTGTGACCCGTATCCCAGTGAGAGTCAGTGTGTGTGGAACCCGTACTCCACTGAGAGTCAGTGTGTGTGGGACCTGTACCCCAGTGAGAGTCAGTGTGTGTGGAACCCATAAACCAGTGAGACTCAGGGTGTGTGGAACCAGTACCCCAGTGAGAGTTAGTTTGTGAGGAACCCGTTCTAAAGCGAGAGTCAGTGTGTGTGTGGAACCCGTACGCCAGTGACAGACAGTGTGTGTGGAACCCATACCCCAGTGAGAGTTAGTGTGTGTGGAACCCGTACCCCAGTGAGAGTCAGTGTGTGTGGAACCCGTACCCCAGTGAGAGTCAGTGTGTGTGGAACCCGTACCCCAGTGAGAGTGTGTGTGTGGAACCCGTACCCCAGTGAGAGTCAGTGTGTGTGGAACCCGTACCCCAGTGAGAGTCAGTGTGTGTGGAACCAGTACCCCAGTGAGAGTCAGTGTGTGTGGAACCCGTACCCTAGAGAGAGTCAGTGTGTGTGTGGAACCCGTACCCCAATGAGAGTCAGTGTGTGTGGAACCCGTACCCCAGTGAGATTCAGTGTGTGTGGAACCCGTACCCCAGTGAGAGTCAGTGTGTGTGGAACCCGTACCCCAGTGAGAGTCAGTGTGTCTGGAACCAGTACCCCAGTGAGATTCAGTGTGTGTGGAACCCGTACACCAGTGAGGGTCAGTGTATGTGGAACCCGTACCCGAGTGAGAATCAGTGAGTGTGGAACCTGTACCCCTGTCAGAGTCACTGACTGTGCAACCCGTACCCCAGTGCGAGTCAGTTTGTTTGGAACCCGTACCCCAGTGAGTGTCAGTGTGTGTGGAAACCGTACCCCAGTGAGAGTCAGTTTGTGTGTGACCCGTATCCCAGTGAGAGTCAGTGTGTGTGGAACCCGTACTCCACTGAGAGTCAGTGTCTGTGGGACCCGTACCCCAGTGAGAGTCAGTGTGTGTGGAACCCATAACCCAGTGAGACTCAGTGTGTGTGGAACCTGCACCCCAGTGAGAGTCAGTGTGTGAGGAACCAGTACCACAGTGAGAGTCAGTGTGTGTGGAACCCGTACCCCAGTGAGAGTCAGTGTGTGTGGAACCCATACCCCAGTGAGAGTCAGTGTGTGTGGAACCCGCACCCCAGTGAGAGTCAGTGTGTGTGGAACCCTTACCCCAGTGAGAGTCAGTTTGTGTGGAACCCGTACCCCAGTGAGAGTCAGTGCGTGTGGAACCCGTACCCCAGTGAGAGTCAGTGTGTGTGGGACTGTACTCCAGTGAGAGTCAGTGTGTGTGGAACCCATACCCCAGTGAGAGTCAGTGCGTGTGGAACCCGTACCCCAGTTAGAGTCAGTGGCCTAGAAATTGGGTTTTGGCGCAGCGACTGCTTTAGCGCCGGAAGTTAGTGCCGGAGCTAAGTCGCGCTGGGCGGGCCAAAAATTCACTAGTTCTGCGCGCAAGCGGCTGCCGTCGCTGCTGAAAGCTGTTTGCGCCTGAAAACTGGCGCTACGCGCTGAATTGCGGCGCTATTCCGGCGCTGCGGCACCCGCTGCGGTGCGGCAGGTTCGGGAAGTGCAGGCCTCCTCCTTCCCTTAAGGAGGAGCTGCCTGCACCCGGCCGCGGCCCGCGAAAATCATTGTAAAAATGAGCCCGGCACCTCGGACAAGTGCTGGGCTTGCATCTGTCCCGGCGGGGGGGGGGGGGAGAAGTCCGGGGAGGGAGCTGCGGCCAGGCGGCCAGCGGGAAAGCAGCCGGCCGCCACGGGGCCTTTAATGCGCCGGCGCAAAGTCCAGTAAGGCACCTCTGCCAGAACGTTGCTTGCGGCTGCCACGGGCGAGGCGGCCGCAAGTCAATTTCGGAGTTCGGGCGGGTTACCATGGCAACCGGGACGCTGCGCACACCGATGACGTCATCGGTGCCGGCGCAGCGCTAACAGCCTAACGCCGATTTAGGGACCCACTCAATTTCCAAGCTGGCCATAACTCCGGCGCTAGGCCCTCTAGCGCCTCAAAAGCGGCGCTAAGCCGACCGAATTTCTAGGCCAGTGTGTGTGGAACCCGTACCCCAGTGAGAGTCAGTGTGTGTGGAACCTGTACCCCAGTGAGAGTCAGTTTGTGTGGAACCCGCACCCCAGTGAGAGTCAGTGAGTGTGGAACCCATACTCCAGTGAGAGTCAGTGTGTGTGGAACCGGTACCCCAGTGAGAGTCAGTGTGTGATGAACCCATACCCCAGTGAGAGTCAGTGTGTGTGGAACCCGTACCCCAGTGAGAGTCAGTGTGTGTGGAACCCGTACCCCAGTGAGAGTCAGTGTGTGTGGAACCCGTACCCCAGTGAGAGTCAGTGTGTGTGGAACCCGTACCCCAGTGAGAGTCAGTGTGTGTGGAACCCGAACCCCAGTGAGAGTCAATGTGTCTGGAACCCGTACCCCAGTGAGAGTGAGTGCGTCTGGAACCCGTACCCCAGTGAGAGTCAGTGTGTGTGGAACCCGTGCCCCAGTGAGAGTCAGTGTGTGTGGAACCCGTACCCCAGTGAGAGTCAGTGTGTGTGGAACCCGTACCCCAGTGAGAGTGAATACACACGCTGAAGATGGGCTGCTGAATTTTTAGTGTTTTTAGTGTTTAAAGTGGGGGAAAAAAAGGTTCATTTCAAGTTTAAAAAGGTTTTAAAGTTAAATCTAGTTCTAGTTAAGTTAGTTTAGTTTGTTTAGTTAAGTTTAAGTTTAGTTTAGTCTAGATTAAGTAAGGAAGGAAAAGACCACCAAAGGAAAAAAAAACCAGAGGAAACTAGAAAAAAAAAAGCCAAAGAAAAAAAAAAAAAAAAGAAATAAGGGAAAAAAAAAAACAAACGGGGCCACAGCAGCAGCAGAAGCAAGGTGACTCGGCCGCATCGGGAACCGAGGCGCGAAGGCCGCACGGAGACGCAGCAGCAGCCGGAGCGAGGAGACTCGGGGAGGCCGCTTCGGGAAACGAGGCGAATCGGGGAGGCCGCACGGAGACGCAGCGGCAGCCGGAACGAGGTGACTCGGGGAGCCCGAGCGGCGAACGAGACACGGCCCGATCGGCGGCCGCAGTCCAGCACCCGAGCGACGACCGCAGTCCAGCACCCGAGCGACGGCCGCAGTCCAGCACCCGAGCGACGACCGCAGTCCAGCACCCGAACGGCGAACGAGGCACAACCCGAGCGGCGGCTGGGCTAGAAAGCCCGGGAAAGGCCCGAGGAGCCAGGCCCAGAGACCTCTGAGGAGAAGGGGAGCAACCAGAAGGCTTCCAGAAGCAAACCAAGACTGTGAGTACAGGGCCCAGGGAGGGAGACTGAAGCCAGGGAAAGGCCCGAGGAGCCAGGCCGAGACAGAGGCACAGAGACCTCTGAGGGGGAGGGGAACAGCCCGAAGGCACCGGGAAACAGCGGCTCACAGACCCAGACCTGAGAAGGGTGAACCCAGAAGCCGAGGCCCAGGGACCACGGGGTCGGAGAGGGGGACCGGGAAAGTTCGCGAACAGGGAGAGGGAAACACCAAACCCGGGGCCCCAGAAAAGCTTATTCTAAGATCAACAATACTTTACCAAAAATGAGCGAATCAGAAGATCCACAACAGCCCCGCTTCCAGATTCCCCCCAACACCGCAAAAAAAGCTATAAAAGCGATCAAGCATGAGCAGATGAGAGAAAAACCAGAAACACTTTTTGCTGACTGTTACAACAATGGGACAAAAAGTAACCTCATTTTCTACTCAGATCAGCCAGTGGCTTGGATCACAGCAATAAAATCACACTATACCAATGTTAAGCTAGAAAATACCGCAAATGGGTCCATAATGAAAATTAACACACCAGGAGACAGTTCAACTACGACGGTCAACGCGTACAATACCGGGACAATATTAGTGCAAGGCAACCTCGACAAATTTGCAACGGCCTTCAGGACACTGAAAAAATTAACTAAGGGGGGAAGGAACAGCCCCAGAGTGGCCCGCACTCCCCCCAACATTGACAACTTACCAGGAGAAAATCTGCCTGGTCAGGAGGTGAACGAGCCACACAGTTCAAACCAGACACCAACCCCGGGGAACCACAGCCACACGATACAACTGACAAACCCCAGCATAACTACCAGGGAGGAAGCCACACATAGTCCCCCTACCATTCCCAGCTCACCAAGAGAAGAGCAGCATAGCCAGGAAGTGAGTGAGCCCTCCAGGGCCGACCAGCCTAGCCAGGAAGTGAGTGAGCCTTCCAGGGCCGACCAGGCACATACCCCGGGATCACACAGCCAGATACAACCAAAAGATAAATTTAATCAATTAGAGATAGAGGTGGTTAAACTTAGAGAGGACTTCCTCAAAATGAATGACTATCAAAATCAGGAGAGGGAGAGACACAAGAGAGAGCTGAAGCTACTTGAGAACCAGGTGAATCTACTTAGGAATCAGGTGAAAGAGCTGCAGGAAAAAGAAGAGAGCCATAGAGGAGAGATAACACCATTAGACCAGCAACCAGAGGCTAGAGATAAGACAAGGCAGAGCCGGACGGAACGGCTGCACTCCCACATGGAACAAAAGCAACAGACACACAATACAAGGGGTGCCACACAGACCGACCAGCATACTGATTCGCAATCTTCCCCCACCACCGTGGAACCACAAGCGGGCCGCTCACAAGAGGTACGCACACACCAGACACCCCAGCCCAGCACACACACTATGAGTCCAAGCGAAAGCCACCAGACAGTAAACACAAACAAGGCTGACGTCGTAATACTCATAGACTCAAATGGGAAATTTCTATGGGAGAAAAAGCTATTCCCTAGAAGTAAAGTAGAAAAGATCTGGTGCCCAACAACAAACAGAGCCATGGGATGGCTGACCAAAGCCAGATTAGGCTCCCCCCAACACATAATAATACACACGGGCACAAATGACCTAAAGACCCAACAGAAAGAAGTAGCAACATCGCTCAGAGCAATGATTAGGAAAGCAAGCAGTACATTTCCAAACACTAGAATCACTGTTTCCACAATATTGCCGAGAACAGACTTCAACAACAACACAATTCATGAGATAAATGCCAGCATAGCAAGAGACTGCGAATCAAACCACAACGTACACCTGGCCCAACACCCCACCCTCGATGAGGAATGTCTTTACGACCACGTCCACATCCAAAGGCAAAGAATATCGATCCTTGCTAAAGCCCTGAAGGACGTCGCTTTTAACCGGGTCCATACCCAGACTCCAAGAGGACCCCCCCCCGACCACCAGAGATCAGCGGGGTACATATCAGGAACACTACAAGGACCACCAACACACCAACCGAGACCAGAGAGGATCCCCATGCAAAACAACAATGTCAGACCTGCACCACTCCTGTCCCACAGGGGAATAGGACTGCTCCCAGCCAGACAGAGGGAGAGATGCACAGGACGTACGCAATACCTCAGACAGAAACAATCCATTAAGAGACAATAAGCAGATGTGCAGCAGCATCTACTTCCGCCTTATGGATCAAGGACTAATTAATAGAAAGAACTGTAACCAAATTGTATTAACTTTTGTAGACAACTGATGTGATCTTTTTTTTCCCCACACTTAGACACGACAAACACGTACCACTCTTTAACCTATCATAGTAAAAGATCAAACTTAACATGAAATCCTTATATATTTCGACCTGGAATATCCAAGGTCTACGCTCTTCACTGCGAGAAGTGAAAAGTAGGACCCCAGAGTTCATAGATGAAACTAAAGACCTAGATATTATCATTTTACAGGAAACTTGGTATAAAGGAAAAGGACACACTGGCTGTCCCCAAGGGTACACTGAGCTGGTGGTGCCCTCCAATAAATTACCAAGTGTAACCCAAGGCAGAGACTCCGGAGGCATACTGATCTGGTTTAAAACAGAACTTAAGAATTACATCAAATTTATAAAAAAGGGCGAAAACCATATGTGGCTCAAACTTGAGAGGGAGATTATCTCAAACACCCAAGATGTTTACATTTGCGCACTTTATATCCCTCCAATCGATTCCCCGTACTTTAAAGAGGACACCTTCTCCAACATGGAGGGGGAAATTATCCAATACCAGGCCCAGGGGAACGTGTTGATCTGTGGGGACCTCAATTCAAGAACGGGCGAAGAACCAGACTTCACCAATAATCAGGGAAACAATTATGTTTTCGGGAATAACCACTTTGACATCCCTTCCCTTCCATACAGGCATAACTGCGACAAGCAGTCAAATACCAACGGAAAACAGCTACTACAGCTCTGTCGAAACCTGGGTCTGTACATTGTCAATGGTAGGTTCATAGGAGACCTCCTAGGAAGATCGACCTATTGCTCACCTCTTGGCTGCAGCACAGTAGACTATATGATTACAGACTTAGACCCATCCTCTTTCAGAGCATTCACAGTCAAACCACAAACAACACTGTCAGATCACAGTCAAATTACTATGTTCCTCAAAAAGACAGAAACAAACAACATAGAAACACAACCCAGTAAACTGTACAACACCAAAAAATCGTACAGATGGGCCAAAAACGACACGGAAAAATACCAGAAAACAATTAGCAATGCATCAACTCAAGCTCTCTTAGACACCTTTCTGGATAACATATACACTCACAATAAAGAAGGCGTAAACCGGGCAGTTAGTAAACTAAACAATATTTTTGATAATTTGGCAACAAATGCAAACTTGAAAGCTCGCAAGAACAAACCCAAAACAAAAAACTATGAAAAATGGTTTGACCGAGATTGCCATAACATGAGGAAAAAACTTAGAAAAATATCAAACCAAAAACACAGACATCCAGAAAACGAGGAACTACGCCTTACTTATTGTCAGACACTAACACAATACAGAAACACACTCAGAACCAAAAAAGAGCAATATATTAAGAATACACTCAGCTCCATGGAGGAATCCATTGATTCCAATTGTTTCTGGGAAAACTTGAAAACACTACACAAAAAACAACACGACGATTTGGCCATTCAAAATGGGGACACATGGGTAAACCACTTTGAAAAATTATACCAGAAAAAAACACTAAGACCAGAGCAACACCAAATATGCAAAAAACTGGAAAAGCTAGAAATGGCCATAAAAGATAACCAAAACCCGCTGGACGCCATAATAACAGAAAAAGAACTTCTTGAAAAACTCAAGGACCTGCGACCAGGAAAAGCCTGCGGGACAGACGGCATACTAAACGAGATGATTAAACACACAGACAACAAAATGAAACTGGCTATCCTAAAACTCTTCAACTTGGTTCTGAGTGTCGGTTATTTCCCTGATATCTGGAACAAAGGACTCATAACGCCCATATACAAAAGTGGGGACAAAATCGACCCAAACAACTATCGAGGCATCTGTGTAAACAGTAACCTGGGGAAGGTATTCTGTAGCATCATAAACAAAAGACTTATAAACTTCCTTGAGGAGCACAATGTCTTGAGTAAAAGCCAAATTGGATTCCTGCCAAACTATAGAACATCCGATCATATCTTCACCCTACAGACCCTAATTGACAAACACGTTCACAATAACAAAAGCAAAATCTACGCATGCTTTGTAGATTTCCAGAAGGCTTTCGACTCCATCTGGCATGACGGTTTATTCCTGAAACTTATCGAAAGTGGGGTAGGAGGGAAAACATATGATGTAATTAAATCAATGTATACAAACAACAAATGTGCAGTTAAAATTGGAGACAAACAAACAAAATACTTCCCACAGGGGCGGGGGGTGACGCAGGGCTCGCCAATCTCACCGACACTCTTTAATATTTACATAAATGGATTGGCAAAACTACTTGAACAATCTACAGCACCCGGCCTCACCCTATATGAATCCAAGGTTAAATTCCTCCTCTATGCAGACGACCTGGTTCTGCTGTCACCTACTAAAGAGGGGCTACAGCAAAACCTGGACCTGCTGGAGTCGTACTGCCAGACTTGGGCCCTGACAATAAATCCCCAAAAAACCAAAGTCCTTGTGTTCCAGCAAAGATCCAAACATCAGGGACCCAAAATAAATTTCACAGTAGGAACAACCAAAATTGAACAAACCACTAACTACACATACTTGGGCTTAAAAATCAGTTCTACGGGAAACTTCAAACTGGCTGTGAATGAACTGAAAGAGAAAGCAAGAAGGGCTTTCTATGCCATCAAAAAATCAATCCAAATAGAAATCCCAATTAGCATTTGGCTCAAAATTTTCAAATCAGTAATTGAACCAATTGCACTCTATGGCAGTGAGGTATGGGGACCGCTAACTCAACAAGAATTTGCAAAATGGGACAAACACCCAATTGAGATCCTACATGCAGAATTCTGTAAAAGTATCCTCCGGACTCAAAGGAAAACAGTAAACAATGCATGCAGGGCGGAACTAGGCCAATATCCATTAATAATCACTATCCAAAAAAGAGCCACCAAATTTTGGAATCACCTACAAATGAGCAATCCCCAATGCTATCACTACGACGCCCTGAAATGCCAAGAGCTGACCATAAAGAAGAATACCCTCAGTCAACTAGTCCTGGGACTCAGTGAAGTAACTACTAACAATACTAACAATAACCAGCCCCAGGACAGTGACAGGGTAACACAAAGAATTCGACCCAACACAATCGTCGCTAAGCAAAAGGAAAAATATCTGACATATTGGGCAGAAACAACAAAAACCCAAAGCAAACTCAATTGCTACTTGGCCCTAAACAGACAATACAACATAGCTGATTACCTGACCATGGTAAAGGATAACAAACTGAGAAGAACCTTGACAAGGTACAGACTTAGCGAACATAGCCTAGCGATCGAAAAAGGCAGACACAGGCAGACCAGGCTGCCAAGAGAGGACAGGATATGCTCTCACTGCAGTCAGGGAGTGGTGGAGACAGAGATGCACTTCCTCACAGCTTGTGGAAAATATCAGGGCATCAGGGAGAATTTCTACCAAAAATTCTCACAAATATGCCCTGATTTCAGAAATCTGAATGACAACCAAAAACTCCCATTCCTACTGGGAGAGGAGAGAAGCTGTGTAACGCTGGCGGCGCACTATGTTGCAGCTTGCCATGAACAGAGGGACAACCAGTAAGCTAAGAAAAAAATATATATAAACAATGCGAATGTATATTTATACACTCAGGGATATACCTGTTTATACACTGTATGAATAGAACTGCGTTTATGTGCTGAACCATAAATGTATTTTGATGCTTTGGCAACATAAGATGTAACTTATCATGCCAATAAAGCGATTTAAATTGTAAAATTGTAAATTGTGTGTGGAACCCGTACCCCAGTGAGAGTCAGTGTGTGTGGAACCCGTACCCCAGTGAGAGTCAGTGTGTGTGGAACCCGTACCCCAGTGAGAGTCAGTGTGTGTGGAACCTGTACCCCAGTGTTCATTCTCTGTGTGTTTTGATATTTTCCAGGTGCACTTTTTCCTGACGGACGTGTTTTCAAGGTGGAGAAGGAGTGCCCGGATCCGCCGGGCGGTGGAGGCTGAGTCCGGCCTCCAGCTCTACCGCACTCTGGCCACAGCCTCGGGGGGTGAGGCTGTGACGGTTCCAAAGACTGAGATCTTCAAACTAACCTCGATCATCGAACAATCTACCAGTGGGGCCCTGGTAATGTGTCTTTTCATCTACATAGCTACGAGCCGGGCCCTGTAGTCAGGGCTGCGGGGGATGGGAGGAAGATAGTGTGAAGCTCCCCACACACGGAGCAGGAGAGCGCCGCCCGGGGTGGGACTCGGGGCAGCCGGTCATCCAGGGTTCCTGCTCGTGCTCTCTGTTCTGGGTTTTATTTATTCCTCCACGGGATGTGGGTGTTGCTGGCAAGGCCAGCATTTATTGCCCATCCCTAGTTGCCCTTGAGAAGGTGGCGGTGAGCCGCCTTCTTGAACCGCTGCAGTCCGTGTGGTGAAGGTGCTCCCACAGTGCTGTTAGGGAGGGAGTTCCAGGATTTTGACCCAGCGACGATGAAGGATCGGCCGATATATTTCCAATTCAGGATGGTGTGTGACTTGGAGGGGAACTTGGAGGTGGTGGTGTTCCCATGCGCCTGCTGCCCTTGTCCTTCTAGGTGGAAGAGGTGGCGGGTTTGGGAGGTGCTGCCGAAGAAGCCTTGGCGAGTTGCTGCAGTGCATCTTGTAGATGGTACACACTGCAGCCATGGTGCGCCGGTGGTGGAGGGAGTCAATGTTTAAGGTGGTGGATGGGGTGCCCATCAAGCGGGGCTGCTTTGTCCTGGGATGGTGTCGAGCTTCTTGAGTGTTGTCGGAGTTGCACTCATCCAGGCAAGTGGAGAGTATTCCATCACACTCCTGACTTGTGCCTTGTAGATGGTGGAAAGACTTTGGGGAGTCAGGAGGTGAGACACTCGCCGCAGAATACCCAGCCTCTGACCTGCTCTTGTAGCCACAGTATTTATGTGGCTGGTCCAGTTCAGTTTCTGGTCAATGGTGACCCCCAGGATGTTGTTGGTGGGGGATTCGGCGATGGTAATGCCGTTGAATGTCAAGGGGCGGTGGTTAGACTCTCGCTTGTTGGAGATAGTCATTGTCTGGCACTTGTGTGGGGCCTGCAGGAACGTGAGTGTGAATGACGCGTCTGTGTATTGTGCTCCCTGTTATGAGAGCTTCTAGTGACGGCAGCACCACGTGTGGCGGTGATGCCCCAGCGCCAAATATTCTGCTGGCTCACAATGGAAAAGTTGGCCATGGGGATGAGCCAGTGTGTGTGGGCCCAGTAACCTAGTGAGATTCCCCAGTGAGTTTGGAGTTTTCAGGAAATGATGGAGATCTGAAGTAGAAACATAGAAGCCTAGAAGATAGGAGCAGGAGTGGGCTATCCGGCCCCTCGAGCCTGCTCCGCCAATTAATGCGATCATGGCTGATCATCCAATATGCCTTGATCCCTTTAGCCTTAAGAAATATTCCTTCATGAATATATTTAATGAATTGGCCTCAAATATCTTCTGTTGTAGAGAATTCCACAGGTTCACCACTCTCTGGGTGAAGAAATTCCTCCTTATCTCTGTCCTAAATGGCTTACCCCTTATCCTTAGACTGTGACCCCTGGTTCTGGATTCCCCGCCATCAGGAACATCCTTCCTGCATCTAGTCTGTCTAGTCCTGTTAGAATTTTATAAGTTTCAATGAGATCCCCTCTCATTCTTCTGAACTCTCGCGAATATAAGCCTAATCGACCCAATCTCTCTTCATACATCATTCCTGCCATCCCAGGTATCAGTCTGGTGAATCTTCGCTGCACTCTCTCCATGGCAAGAACATCCTTCCTCAGATAAGGCGGCCAAAACTGCACACAATACTCAAGATGTGGTCTCACCAAGGCCCTGTACAACTGCAGCAAGACATCCTTGCTCCTGTACTCGAATCCTCTCGCTATGAAGGCCAACATACCATTTGCCTTCTTAACCGCCTGCTGCACCTGCATGCTTACCTTCAGCAACTGGTGCACAAGGACACCTAGGTCTCGTTGCACTTCCCCTTTTCCCAATCTATTGCCGTTCAGATAATAATCTGTCTTCCTGTTTTTGCCACCAAAGTGGATAACCTCACATTTATCCACGTTATACTGCATCTGCCCAATCGCCCAACCTGTCCAAATCATACTGGAGTTTCTCTGCATCCTCCTCACAGCACACACGCCCACCCAGCTTTGTGTCGTCTGCAAACTTGGAGATATTACATCTAGTTCCCTTGCCTAGATCATTAATATATATTGTGAATAGCTGGGGTCCGAGCACCGATCCTTGCGGTACCCAACTAGTCACTGCCTGCCACTCGGAAAAAGACCCGTTTATTCCAACTCTTTGTTTCCTGTCTGCCAACCAGTTCTCTATCCAAGTCAATGCCTTTTGTAAATCCATGTTGACTTTGCAAGAGGGTGATTGAACGCCACTAATTGATTCTTCCCTTCTGCAGGTCACATTGTTACAAATGTCGAGTAACGCCTCCATTGCGAACAATACCATCACCTTCCACGTGGACGCATCCATCCAGAATGTGACCATCTACGTTATGGACAACCCAAGAAACATAAACCTCATGGAACCCAACGGTGAGAACAACTCGCTCCTTTATATCAAATGCTGATTCTGGGGTACTGGTTCCACACACACTGACTCTCACTGGGGTACGGATTTCACAGACACTGACTCACACTGGGGTATGGGTTCCACACACACTGACTCTCACTGGGGTACGGATTTCACAGACACTGACTCTCACTGGGGTACGGGTTCCACACACACTGACTCTCACTGGTGTACGGGTCCCACACACACTGACTCTCACTGGGGTACGGGTTCCACACACACTGACTCTCACTGGGGTACGGGTTCCACACACACTGACTCTCACTGGGGTACGGGTTCCACACACACTGACTCTCACTGTGGTACGGGTTCCACACACACTGACTCTCACTGGGGTACGGGTTCCACACACACTGACTCTCACTGGGGTACGGGTTCCACACACACTGACTGGTGCTCTATCTTTCAACCCTCTATTATTTCTGACCAGGTGAATTGATGAGAGTTCTGGAGGGACCTGGAACATTGGCGACAACCAGTATCTTTGGGAATCTGCAGGTCATTCGACTCCATTCCCCAATCCAACCTGGAGCCTGGAAACTTATAGTCTTATCCTCAAGAGTGTATTCAGTGAGAATCTCCGGTGAGTCAATAATAAATACAAAGCCAGTTGGGACAATAAACTGTGAGGAGAACACGATATCGGCCCAGAAATTCGGGTCGGAGGCTTCCCGCGGGTGCAAGCCCCCGACCTGCACTTACCTTGCGCGCCGGCCGTTGAGCTGTGGGCCCGCGTGGGATTCCGATCCTGGGCCTCCTCCAAAGGCCGGCGCGCAGTGCTTGCGTATCCCGGGGGCGCAGTTAGTTCGAAGCGTCCCCTGGGATCACGTGGGCCACGGAGAGCCAATGGTAGCAGGGAATCTCTATTCATAGATTTGACAAGAAGACCTGTCAAACCTATGAATGCAATTCAGCCCCAAAACATCACTAAAACTTCAAATAAATTTTTAAAACTCACATTTTTAAATAACTATAAATTACATAAAATAACGATTTTAAACAATAATTTAAATTTTGGAAAATATTAATTATATTTTCTAACGGGGCTAAAAATAAACTTACCTTTCTTTAAAGTATTTAAAAATAATAAACCTGTGGAAAAAATGTTTTAATTTTAATTAATTCACCACTTACCTTGTTAAAAGCAGGCCCTGCGCCTGCTTTTTACATGTCTAACTTCCGGAGAAACCTGGAAAGAAACCGTAAGTTCGATGCGCACGCGCTGCCTCTCCCGCGCACGCGTTCGACCTCTCAACACCTTCTTTCAGGGGAACGGAAGTCCCGGTTTCCCGCGCGTGCGCAGTGCATGCAGGAAACCGGTACGTTCGTTGGGCCAACGTGTGAGTACCCAGCGCGTACTCACCCGTGGGGACCCGAATTTCTGGTCCAAAGAGTCTACGTGAATGGGCAGTAAGGTGGCAGATAGAGTGTAATGTAGAGAAACGTGAGGTTATTCACTTTGGTATTAACAATCGAAAAACAGAATATTTTTTAAGTAGTGAGAAACTTTTAAATGTTGGTGTTGAGAGAGATTTGGGTGTCCTCATGCAAGAAACACAAAAAGCTAACATATATTAACGATTTGGAGGAGGGGACCGAGTGTAACA
Organism: Somniosus microcephalus; assembly: GCF_052327205.1. Lineage (NCBI taxonomy): Eukaryota > Metazoa > Chordata > Chondrichthyes > Squaliformes > Somniosidae > Somniosus > Somniosus microcephalus. The sequence continues at coordinate 217,430,055 of NC_140998.1, read as the reverse complement.
TATCAAAGTTTGCAGATGATACTAAGATGGGAGGGAAAGTAGTGAGTGAGGAGGACATAAAAAACCTGCAAGGGGACATAGACAGGCTAAGTAAGTGGGCAGAGATTTGGCAGATGGAATACAATACTGGAAAGTGTGAGGTTATGCACTTTGGCAGGAAAAATCGTAGAGCAAGTTATTATCTTAATTGCAAGAAACTGGAAAGTACTGAAGTACAAAGGGATCTGGGGGTCCTGGTGCACGAAACTCAAAAGGTTAGTATGCAGGTGCAGCAAGTGATTAAGAAGGCCAATGGAATGTTGGCTTTCATTGCTAGGGGGATAGAATATAAAAATAGGGAGGTATTGCTTCAGTTTTACAAGGTATTGGTGAGACCGCACCTGGAATACTGCATACAGTTTTGGTGTCCATACTTAAGAAAAGACATACTTGCTCTCGAGTCAGTACAAAGAAGGTTCACTCGGTTAATCCCGGGGATGAGGGGGTGGACAAATGAGGAGAGGTTGAGTAGATTGGGACTCTACTCATTGGAGTTCAGAAGAATGAGAGGCGATCTTATTGAAACATATATGATTGTGAAGGGGTTAGATCGGGTGGATGCGGGGAGGATGTAACCGATGATGGGTGAAACTAGAACTAGGGGGCATAGTCTTAGAATAAGGGGCTGCTCTTTCAAAACTGAGATGAGGAGGAACTACTTCACTCAGAGGGTGGTAGGTCCATGGAATATGCTGCCCCAAAAAGCTGTAGAAGCTACATCATTACATAAATTTAAAACAGAAATAGACAGTTTCCTAGAAGTAAAGGGAATTAAGGGTTACGGGGAGCGGGCAGGAATTTGGACATGAGTCTAGGTTCGGATCGGACATGGCCCTGTGGGTAGCGGAGCGGGCCCAGGGGCCGTGTAGCCTGATCCTGCTCCTATTTCGTGTGTCTAATTCTGTTAGATTCAGGAGATGGTTCTGTGATAGTGGATTGGCGGTTAGGATCAGATCAGCCATGATTATATTGAATGGCGGAGCAGGCTCGAGGGGCCGATTGGCCTACTCCTGCTCCTATTTCTTATTTCTTATGTCCTTATGTAGGTACAGCAAGCAATTAGGAAGGCAATTGGCATGTTGGCCATTATTACAAGGGGGTTGGAGTATAAGAGTGAGGAAGTCTTGCTACAATTGTACAGGGCCTTGGTGAGACCACACCTGGAGTACGGGAGTAAGGAAGTCTTGCTACAATTGTACAGGGCCTTGGTGAGACCACACCTGAAGTACTGGAGTAAGGAAGTCTTGCTACAATTATACAGGGCCTTGGTGAGACCACACCTGGAGTACTGGAGTAAGGAAGTCTTGCTACAATTATACAGGGTCTTGGTGAGACCACACCTGGAGTACGGGAGTAAGTAAGTCTTGCTACAATTGTACAGGGCCTTGGTGAGACCACACCTGGAGTATGGGAGTAAGGAAGTCTTGCTACAATTGTACAGGGCCTTGGTGAGACCACACCTGGAGTACTGGAGTACGGAAGTCTTGCTACAATTGTACAGGGCCTTGGTGAGACCTCACCTGGAGTACTGGAGTAAGGAAGTCTTGCTACAATTGTACAGGGCCTTGGTGAGACCACACCTGGAGTACTGGAGTAAGGAAGTCTTGCTACAATTATACAGGGCCTTGGTGAGACCACACCTGGAGTACAGGAGTAAGGAAGTCTTGCTACAATTATACAGGGCCTTGGTGAGACCACACCTGGAGTACTGGAGTAAGGAAGTCTTGCTACAATTGTACAGGGTCTTGGTGAGACCACACCTGGAGTACTGGAGTAAGGAAGTCTTGCTACAATTATACAGGGCCTTGGTGAGACCACACCTGGACAACTGGAATAAGGAAGTCTTGCTACAATTATACAGGGCCTTGGTGAGACCACACCTGGAGTACTGGAGTAAGGAAGTCTTGCTACAATTATACAGGGCCTTGGTGAGACCACACCTGGTGTACTGGAGTAAGGAAGTCTTGCTACAATTATGCCTTGGTGAGACCACACCTGGAGTAAGGAAGTCTTGCTACAATTATACAGGGCCTTGGTGAGACTACACCTGGAGTACTGGAGTAAGGAAGCCTTGCTACAATTGTACAGGGCCTTGGAGAGACCACACCTGGTGTACTGGAGTAAGGAAGTCTTGCTACAATTGTACAGGGCCTTGGTGAGACCACACCTGGTGTATAGGAGTAAGGAAGTCTTGCTACAATTATACAGGGCCTTGGTGAGACCACACCTGGTGTACTGGAGTAAGGAAGTCTTGCTACAATTGTACAGGGCCTTGGTGAGACCACACCTGGAGTACTGGAGTAAGGAAGTCTTGCTACAATTATACAGGGCCTTGGTGAGACCACACCTGGAGTACTGGAGTAAGGAAGTCTTGCTACAATTATACAGGGCCTTGGTGAGACCACACCTGGAGTACTGGAGTAAGGAAGTCTTGCTACAATTGTACAGGGCCTTGGAGAGACCACACCTGGTGTACTGGAGTAAGGAAGTCTTGCTACAATTGTACAGGGCCTTGGTGATACAACACCTGGTGTACTGGATTAAGGAAGTCTTGCGACAATTGTACAGGGCCTTGGTGAGACCACACCTGGAGTACTGGAGTAAGGAAGTCTTGCTACAATTATACAGGGCCTTGGTGAGACCACACCTGGAGTAAGGAAGTCTTGCTACAATTATACAGGGCCTTGGTGAGACCACACCTGGAGTACTGGAGTAAGGAAGTCTTGCTACAATTATACAGGGCCTTGGTGAGACCACACCTGGAGTGCTGGGCACAGTTTGGGTCTCCTTATCTAAGGAAGGATATACTTGCCTTGGAGGCGGTGCAACGAAGGTTCACTAGATTGATTCCTGGGATGGGGGGATTGTCCTATGAGGAGAGATTGAGTAGAATGGGCCGATACTCTCTGGAGTTTAGCAGAATGAGAGGTGATCTCATTGAAACATATAAGATTCTGAGGGGGATTGACCGGGTAGATGCTGAGAGGCTGTTTCCCCCTGGCTGGAGAGTCTAGAACCAGGGGTCACAGTCTCAGGATAAGGGGTCGGACATTTGGGACCGAGATGAGGAGGAATTTCTTCACTCAGAGGGCGGTGAATCTTTGGAATTCTCTGCCCCAGAGGGCTGTGGAGGCTCAGTCGTTGAGTATATTCAAGGCTGAGATCGAGAGATTTTTGGAGTCTCGGGGAATCGAGGGATATGGGGATCGGGCGGGAAAGTGGAATTGAGGTCGAAGATCAGCCGTGATCTCATTGAATGGCGGAGCAGGCTCGAGGGACCGAATGGCCGACTCCTCTTATTTCTTATGTTCTTATATTCTTAAATACAGATACACCCAAACCCAAAAGCCCGCGATATATAAAGCCCCCGAACAGTAACAAATTCAATCGATCTCTTTTATGGATTTAGGTCAGAGTACGATCGACTTCACCAACAATTTTGTCGAACCCTTCGAAGGACCTCACCCGGGTCTTATTCCAATCAACGGGCGACCCAGCACAGGTGAGTTTATCGCTCACACGCCACTGGGGCACTGGTTCATGAGGGTGCATTGCCACTCTAGCCTGTGGGTGCTGACTCAATGGGGTACGGGTTCCACACACACTGACTCTCACTGGGGTACGGGTTCCACACACACTGACTCAATGGGGTACGGGTTCCACACACACAGACTCTCACTGGGGAATGGGTTCCACACACACTGACTCTCACTGGGGTAAGGGTTCCACACACACTGACTATCACTGGGGTACGGGTTCCACACACACTGACTCTCACTGGGGTACGGGTTCCACACACACTGACTCTCACTGGGGTACAGGTTCCACACACACTGACTCTCACTGGGGTACGGGTTCCACACACACTGACTCTCACTGAGGTACGGGTTCCACACACACTGACTCTCACTGGGGTACGGGTTCCACACACACTGACTCTCACTGGGGTACGCGTTCCACACGCACTGACTCTCACTGGGGTACGGGTTCCACACACTGACTCTCACTGGGGTACGGGTTCCACACACACTGATTCTCACTGGGGTACGGGTTCCACACACACTGACTCTCACTGGGGTGCGGGTTCCACACACACTGACTCTCACTGGGGTACGGGTTCCACACACACTGACTCTCACTGGGGTATGGTTTCCACACACACTGACTCTCACTGGAGTACGGGTTCCACACACACTGACTCTCACTGGGGTACGGGTGCCACACACACTGACTCTCACTGGGGTACAGGTTCCACACACACTGACTCTCACTGGGGTACAGGTTCCACACACCCTGACTCTCACTGGGGTACGGGTTCCACACACACTGACTCTCACTGGGGTATGGTTTCCACACACACTGACTCTCACTGGGGTACGGGTTCCACACACACTGACTCTCACTGGGGTACGGGTTCCACACCCACTGACTCTCACTGGGGTACGGGTTCCACACACACAGACTCTCACTGGGGTACGGGTTCCACACACACTGACTCTCACTGGGGTATGGTTTCCACACACACTGACTCTCACTGGGGTACAGGTTCCACACACACTGACTCTCACTGGGGTACGGGTTCCACACACACTGACTCTCACTGGGGTACGGGTTCCACACACACTGACTCTCACTGGGGTACGGGTTCCACACACACTGACTCTCACTGGGGTACGTGTTCCTCACACACTGACTCTCAGTGGGGTACGGGTTCCACATACACTGACTCTCACTGGGGTACGGGTTCCACACACACTGACTCTCACTGGGGTACGGGTTCCACACACACTGACTCTCACTGAGGTACGGGTTCCACACACACTGACTCTCACTGGGGTACGGGTTCCACACACACTGACTCTCACTGGGGTACGGGTTCCACACACACTGACTCTCACTGGGGTACGGGTTCCACACACACTGACTCTCACTGGGGTACGGGTTCCACACATACTGACTCTCACTGGGGTACGGGTTCCACACACACTGACTCTCACTGGGGTACGGGTACCACAGACACTGACTCTCACTGGGGTACGGGTTCCACACACACTGACTCTCACTGGGGTACGGGTTCCACACACACTGACTCTCACTGGGGTACGGGTTCCACACACACTGACTCTCACTGGGGTACGGGTTCCACACACACTGACTCTCACTGAGGTACGGGTTCCACACACACTGACTCTCACTGGGGAACGGGTTCCACACACACTGACTCTCACTGGGGTACGGGTTCCACACACACTGACTCTCACTGGGGTACGGGTTCCACACACACTGACTCTCACTGGGGTACGGATTCCACATACACTGACTCTCACTGGGGTACGGGTTCCACACACACTGACTCTCACTGGGGTACGGGCCCCACACACACTGACTCTCACTGGGGTACGGGTTCCACACACACTGACTCTCACTGGGGTACGGGTTCCACACACACTGACTCTCACTGGGGTACGGGTCCCACACACACTGACTCTCACTGGGTTACGGGTTCCACACAAACTGACTCTCACTGTGGTACAGGTTCCACACACACTGACTCTCACTGGGGTACGGGTTCCACTCACACTGACTCTCACTGGGGTACGGGTTCCATACACACTGACGCTCACTGGGTTACGGGTTCCACACACACTGACTCTCCACTTGGGTACGGGTTCCACACACACTGACTCTCACTGGGGTACGGGTTCCACACACACTGACTCTCACTGGGGTACGGGTTCCACACACACTGACTCTCACTGGGGTACGGGTTCCACACACACTGACTCTCACTGGGGTACGGGTTCCACACACACTGACTCTCACTGGGGTACGGGTTCCACACACACTGACTCTGACTGGGGTACGGGTTCCACACACACTGACTATCACTGGGGTACGGGTTCCACACACACTGACTCTCACTGGGGTACGGGTTCCACACACACTGACTCTCACTGGGGTACGGGTTCCACACACACTGACTCTCACTGGGGTAAGGGTTCCACACACACTGACTCTCACTGAGGTACGGGTTCCACACACACTGACTCTCACTGGGGTGCGGGTTCCACACACACTGACTCTCACTGGGGTACGCGTTCCACACGCACTGACTCTTACTGGGGTACGGGTTCCACACACTGACTCTCACTGGGGTACGGGTTCCACACACACTGACTCTCACTGGGGTACGGGTTCCACACACACTGACTCTCACTGGGTTACGGGCCCCACACACACAGACTCTCACTGGGGTACGGGTTCCACACACACTGACTCTCACTGGGGTACGGGTTCCACACACAATTACTCTCACTGGGGTGCGGGTTCCACACACACTGACTCTCACTGGGGTACAGGTCGCACACACACTGACTCTCACTGGGGTACGGGTTCCACACACACTGACTCTCACTGGGGTACAGGTTCCACACACACTGACTCTCACTGAGCTACGGGTTCCACTCACACTGACTCTCACTGGGGTACGGGTTACACTCACACTGACTCTCACTGGGGTACGGGTTCCACACACACTGACTCTCACTGGGGTACGGGTTCCACACACACTGACTCTCCACTGGGGTACAGGTTCCACACACACTGACTCTCACTGGGGTACGGGTTCCACACACACTGACTCTCACTGGGGTACGGGTTCCACACACACTGACTCTCACTGGGGTACGGGTTCCACACACACTGACTCTCACTGGGGTACGGGTTCCACACACACTGACTCTCACTGGGGTACGGGTTCCACACACACTGACTCTCACTGGGGTACGGGTTCCACACACACTGACTCTCACTGGGGTACGGGTTCCACACACACTGACTCTCACTGGGGTACGGGTTCCACACACACTGACTCTCACTGGGGTACGGTTTCCACACACACTGACTCTCACTGGGGTACAGGTTCCACACACACTGACTCAATGGGGTGCGGGTTCCACACACACTGACTCTCACTGGGGTACGGGTTCCACACACACTGACTCTCACTGTGGTACGGGTTCCACACACACTGACTCTCACTTGGGTACGGGTTCCACACACACTGACTCTCACTGGGGTACGGGCCCCACACACACTGACTCTCACTGGGGTACGGGTTCCACACACACTGACTCTCACTGGGGTGCGGGTTCCACACACACTGACTCTCACTGGGGTACGGGTTCCACACACACTGACTCTCACTGGGGTACAGGTTCCACACACACTGACTCAATGGGGTACGGGTTCCACACACACTGACTCTCACTGGGGTACGGGTTCCACACACACTGACTCTCACTGGGGTACGGGTTCCACACACACTGACTCTCACTGGGGTACGGGTTCCACACACACTGACTCTCACTGGGGTACGGTTCCCACACACACTGACTCTCACTGGGGTACGGGTTCCACACACACTGACTCTCACTGGGGTACGGGTCCCACACGCACTGACTCTCACTGGGGTACGGGTTCCACACACACTGACTCTCTCTGGGGTGCGGTTTCCACAAACACTGACTCTCACTGGGGTACGGGTTCCACACACACTGACTCTCACTGGGGTACGGGTTCCACACACACTGACTCTCACTGGGGTACGGGTTCCACACACACTGACTCTCACTGGGGTACGGGTTCCACACACACTGACTCTCACTGAGGTACGGGTCCCACACACACTGACTCTCACTGGCGCACGGGTTCCACACACACTGACTCTCACTGGGGTTCGGGTTCCACACACACTGACTCTCACTGGGGTGCGGGTTCGACACACACTGACTCTCACTGGGGTGCGGGTTCCACACACACTGACTCTTACTGGGGTACGGGTCCCACACACACTGACTCTCACTGGGGTACGGGTTCCACACAAACTGACTCTCACTGGGGTACGGGTTCCAGAGACACTGACTCTCACTGGGGTACGGGTTCCACACACGCTGACTCTCATTGGGGTATTTGTTCCACGCACACTGACTCTCTCTGGGGTGCGGTTTCCACACACACTGACTCTCACTGGGGTACGGGTTCCACACACACTGACTCTCACTGGGGTACAGGTTCCACACGCACTGACTCTCAATTTGGAATGGTTTGGACAGGCACTGATTCTGACTTGGGGTACGGGTTCCACACACACCGACTCTCACTGGGGTCCGGGTTCCACACACACTGACTCTCACTGGGGTACGGGTTCCACACATACTGACTCTCACTGGGGTATGGGTTCCACACACACTGACTCTCACCCGGGTACGGTTCCCAGGGAATACATTCCCAGGGCAGGTACAGCATGGGTCAAAGACAGAGTAAAGCTTCCTCTACACTGTCCCATCAAACACTCCCAGGGCAGGTACACCACGGGTTAGATACAGAGTAAAGCTCCCTCTACACTGTCCCATCAAACACTCCCAGGGCAGGTACAGCACGGGGTTAGATACAGAGTAAAGCTCCCTCTACACTGTCCCATCAAACACTCCCAGGGCAGGTACAGCACGGGGTTAGATACAGAGTAAAGCTCCCTCTACACTGCCCCATCAACACTCCCAGGGCAGGTACTGCACGCGGTTAGATACAGAGTAAAGCTCCCTCTACACTGTCCCATCAAACACTCCCAGGGCAGGTACAGCACAGGGTTAGATACAGCGTGAAGCTCCCTCTACACTGTCCCATCAAACACTCCCAGGGCAAGTACTGCACGGGTTTGATACAGAGTAAAGCTCCCTCTGCACAGTCCCCATCAAACATTCCCAGGGCAGGTACAGCACGGGTTAGATACAGAGTAAAGCTCCCTCTACACTGTCCCATCAAACACTCCCAGAGCAGGTGTAACGTTAGATACAGTCCAAAGGGCTCCAAGGAGATGCCGCTTGCCCGCCTTGGCACTGACTGATGATTCTCTCTGGATGCTTTGACCCCTCTCTCAGGTCGGAATGCCACACTAATGGTCACGGTGACCGGTCTCTCCATCTTCCCGAACTCATCGATCACCGGATTACTCCTGGTCGATATTAACGGGCAGACCGTGAAGTATGGAACGATCTTGAATGAGACAGAATCGGCCGAGACCTACCTGGTGGAAATTGAGGAGGTGCCGAGAGGCTCGTTCTTTGTCCAGCTCAAAGGGCAGGATGGGCTGGGGAATGAATTCCAGCGACAGTCTTCAGCCCTGATCTTCGCTTCCAACTCAACGCTGAAGGTACAGAACCCCAATCACTATCGGAGGGAGTCCCAAAGCGCTTCACAGACAATGGAGGACTTTCTGAAGTGTGGTCACTGTTGTAATGTAGGAAACGCAGCGGCTAATTTGTGCACAGCAAGCTCCCACAAACAGCAATGTGACAATGGCCGGATCGTCTGTTTTTAGTGATGTTGGTTGAGGGATAAATATTGGCCCCAGGACACCGGGGTGAACTCCAAGAGTGGCCGGGGGATCTTTTACATCCACCTGAGAGAGCAGACGGGGCCTCGGTTTAACGTCTCATCCGAAAGACTGAGTTACAAGAGCGAGTCTCACCATCAGGGACCCCTTTTAAAGAGGGAGTCTCTCCATCAGGGACCCCTTTTATAGAGTGAGTCTCTCTCGAATTCCCAGTTATAGAGGGGCTCTCTCACTCTCTCTCTCTCTCTCTCTCTCTCTCGGCATCGGTCAGTGTAGTGAGGGATAAAATGTTCGCGAAACCCAGGTTAAAGTTCAGCCGCCTGACTGTCCAATCGGCGTGTGTCTCCATCCAGGTACAGGGCGATGACATCGTCTTTTCAGGACAGGAGTTCAATGTAACGTTTACGCTGAGTTCGGAGGGTCAGAGTTCAACTTACACCGTGACCGTAAGAAGTGACCAGAATTTCAATCAACGATTCAACATGACCAGGTGAGCACAGATCAAAGGTCAGCACAGATCAAAGGTCAGCACAGGTTAGATACAGAGTAAAGCTCCCTCTACACTGTCCCATCAAACACTCCCAGGGCAGGTACAGCACGGGTTAGATACAGAGTAAAACTCCCTCGACACTGTCCCCATCAAACACTCCCAGGGCAGGTACAGCACGGGTTAGATACAGAGTAAAGCTCCCTCTACACTGTCCCATCAAACACTCCCAGGGCAGGTACAGCATGGGTTAGATACAAAGTAAAGCTCCCTCTACACTGTCCCATCAAACACTCCCAGGGCAGGTACAGCATGGGTTAGATACAGAGTAAAGCTCCCTCTACACTGTCCCATCAAACACTCACAGGGCAGGTACAGCATGGGTTAGATACAGAGTAAAGCTTCCTCTACACTGTCCCATCAAACACTCCCAGGGCAGGTACAGCATGGGTTAGATACAGAGTAAAGCTCCCTCTACACTGTCCCATCAAACACTCCCAGGGCAGGTACAGCACGGGCTGGATACAGAGTAAAGCTCCCTCTACACTCTCCCATCAAACACTCCCAGGGCAGGTACAGTACAGGGTTAGATACAGAGTAAAGCTCCCTCTACACTCTCCCATCAAACACTCCCAGGGCAGGTACAGTACGGGGTTAGATACAGAGTAAAGCTCCCTCTACACTGTCCCATCAAACACTCCCAGGGCAGGTACAGCACGGGTTAGTAAAGAGTAAAGCTCCCTCTACACTGTCCCATCAAACACTCCCAGGGCAGGTACAGCACAGGGTTAGATACAGAGTAAAGCTCACTCTACACTGTCCCATCAAACAGTCCCAGGGCAGGTACAGCACGGGTTAGATACAGAGTAAAGCTCCCTCTACACTGGCCCATCAAACACTCCCAGGGCAGGTACAGCACAGGTTAGATACAGAGTAAAGCTCCCTCTACACTGTCCCATCAAACACTCCCAGGGCAGGTACAGCACGGGTTAGATACAGAGTAAAGCTCCCTCTACACTGTCCCATCAAACACTCCCAGGGCAGGTACAGCACGGGTTAGATACAGAGTAAAGCTCCCTCTACACTGTCCCATCAAACACTCCCAGGGCAGGTACAGCACGGGTTAGATACAGAGTAAAGCTTCCTCTACACTGTCCCATCAAACACTCCCAGGGCAGGTACAGCATGTGTTAGATACAGAGTAAAGCTCCCTCTACACTGTCCCATCAAACACTCCCAGGGCAGGTACAGCACGGGCTGGATACAGAGTAAAGCTCCCTCTACACTCTCCCATCAAACACTCCCAGGGCAGGTACAGTACGGGGTTAGATACAGAGTAAAGCTCCCTCTACACTGTCCCATCAAACACTCCCAGGGCAGGTACAGCACGGGCTAGATACAGAGTAAAGCTCCCTCTACACTCTCCCATCAAACACTCCCAGGGCAGGTACAGTACGGGGTTAGATACAGAGTAAAGCTCCCTCTACACTGTCCCATCAAACACTCCCAGGGCAGGTACAGCACGGGTTAGATACAGAGTAAAGCTTCCTCTTCACTGTCCCATCAAACACTCCCAGGGCAGGTACAGCACGGGTTTGATAGAGAGTAAAGCTACATCTACACTTTCCCACTCCGCTACCCGTCTCTCTCCCTCTCCTCTCCCCCACCCCCCACTCTCTATCTCCCCCTCTCTCTCTCACGAGGGTTTGTTTCTGGAGGGATAGCATTGAAAAACAGAGAAGATGCGGTCTACTTCTGTCAAACATTCGTTAGACCACACTTGGAGCACTGTGCACAGTTCAGGTCTCCATGTACATTGGTTAGATCACACTTGCAGCACTGTGCACAGTTCTGGTCTCCATATACCTCGGTTAGACCACACTTGGAGCACTCTGCACAGTTCTGGTCTCCATATACCTTGGTTAGACCACACTTGGAGCACCGTGCACGGTTCTGGTCTCCATATACCTTGGTTAGACCACACTTGGAGCACTGTGCACAGTTCTGGTCTCCATATACCTTGGTTAGACCACAGTTGGAGCACTGTGTACAGTTCTGGTCTCCATATACCTTGGTTAGACCACCCTTGGAGCACTGTGCACAGTTCTGGTCTCCATATACCTTGGTTAGACCACACTTGGAGCACTGTGCACAGTTCTGGTCTCCGTATACCTTGGTTAGACCACACTTGGAGCACTGTGCACAGTTCTGGTCTCCATATACCTTGGTTAGACCACACTTGGAGAACCGTGCACAGTTCTGGTCTCCATATACCTTGGTTAGACCACACTTGGAGCACTGTGCACAGTTCTGGTCTCCGTATACCTTGGTTAGACCACACTTGGAGCACTGTGCACAGTTCCGGTCTCCATATACATTGGTTAGACCACACTTGGAGCACTGTGCACAGTTCTGGTCTCCATATACCCTGGTTAGACCACATTTGGAGCACTGTGTACAGTTCTGGTCTCCATATGCCTTGGTTAGACCACACTTGGAGCACTGTGCACAGTTCTGATCTCCGTATACCTTGATTAGACCACACTTGGAGCACCGTGCACAGTTCTGGTCTCAATATACCTTGGTAAGACCACACTTGGAGCATTGTGCACAGTTCTGGTCTCCATATACCTTGGTTAGAACACCCTTGGAGCACTGTGCACAGTTCTGGTCTCCATATACCTTGGTTAGACCACACTTGGAGCATTGTGCTCAGTTCTGGTCTCCGTATACCTTGATTAGACCACACTTGGAGCACTGTGCACAGTTCTGGTCTCCGTATACCTTGGTTAGGCCACACTTGGAGCACTGTGCACAGTTCTGGTCTCCATATACCTTGGTTAGACCACACTTGGAGCATTGTACTCAGTTCTGGTCTCCGTATACCTTGGTTAGACCACACTTGGAGCACTGTGCACAGTTCTGGTCTCCATATACCTTGGTTAGACCACACTTGGAGAACCGTGCACAGTTCTGGTCTCCATATACCTTGGTTAGACCACACTTGGAGCACTGTGCACAGTTCCGGTCTCCATATACTTTGGATAGACCACACTTGGAGCACTGTGCACAGTTCTGCTCTCCATATACCTTGGTTGGACCACACTTGGAGCTGTGTGCACAGTTCGGGTCTCCATGTACCTTGGTTAGACCACACTTGGAGCATTGTGCAAAGTTCTGCTCTCCATAAACCTTGGTTAGACTACACTTGGAGCACTGTACACAGTTCTGATCTCATTATAACTCGGTTAGACCAAACGTGGAGCACTGTGCATTGTTCTGATCTCCACATATTTTGGTTAGACCACACTTGGTGCACTGTGCACAGTTCCGGTCTCCATGTACCTTGGTTAGACCACGCTTGGAGCACTGTGCACAGTTCTGGTCTCCATATAGATTCGTTAGACCATACTTGGAGCAATGTGCACATTTTTGGTCTCCGTGTACCTTCGTTAGACCACACTTGGAGCACTGTGCACAGTTCAGGTCTCCATATACCTTGGTTAGACCACACTTGGAGCAATGTGCACAGTTCCGGTCTCCATGTACCGTGGTTAGAGCACACTTGGAGCACTGTGCACATTTCTGGTCTCCATTTACCTTGTTTAGACCACACTTGGAGCATTCTGCACAGTTCTGTTCTCCGTATACGTTGGTTAGACCCCACTTGGAGCACTGTGCACAGTTCTGATCTCATTATACCTTGGTTAGACCACACGTGGAGCACTCTGCGAAGTTCTGATCTCCATATATCTTGGTTAGATGACACTTGGAGCATCATACACAGTTCTGATCTTCATATACCTTGGTTCAGCAACAGTTGGAGCATTGTGTACATTTCTGATCTCCATGTACCTTTGTTAGACCGCACTTGGAGCACTGTGCACAGTTCTGGTCTCCATATACCTTGGTTAGAGCACACTTGGAGCACTGTGCACAGTTCTGGTCTCCATATACCTTGGTTAGACCACACTTGGAGCACTGTGCACAGTTCTGGTCTCCATATACCTTGGTTAGACGACACTTGGAGCACTGTGCACAGTTCTGGTCTCCATATACCTTGGTTAGACGACACTTGGAGCACTGTGCACTGTTGTGGTCTCCGTATACCTTGGTTAGACCACACTTGGAGAACCGTGCACAGTTCTGGTCTCCATATACCTTGGTTAGACCACACTTGGAGCACTGTGCACAGTTCCGGTCTCCATATACTTTGGATAGACCACACTTGGAGCACTGTGCACAGTTCTGCTCTCCATATACCTTGGTTGGACCACACTTGGAGCTGTGTGCACAGTTCGGGTCTCCATGTACCTTGGTTAGACCACACTTGGAGCATTGTGCAAAGTTCTGCTCTCCATAAACCTTGGTTAGACTACACTTGGAGCACTGTACACAGTTCTGATCTCATTATAACTCGGTTAGACCAAACGTGGAGCACTGTGCATTGTTCTGATCTCCACATATTTTGGTTAGACCACACTTGGTGCACTGTGCACAGTTCCGGTCTCCATGTACCTTGGTTAGACCACGCTTGGAGCACTGTGCACAGTTCTGGTCTCCATATAGATTCGTTAGACCACACTTGGAGCAATGTGCACATTTTTGGTCTCCGTGTACCTTCGTTAGACCACACTTGGAGCACTGTGCACAGTTCAGGTCTCCATATACCTTGGTTAGACCACACTTGGAGCACTGTGCACAGTTCTGGTCTCCATATGCCTTGGTTAGACCACACTTGGAGCAATGTGCACAGTTCTGGTCTCCATATACCTTCATTGGACCACACTTGGAGCACTGTGCACAGTTCAGGTCTCCATATACCTTGGTTAGACCACACTTGGAGCAATGTGCACAGTTCCGGTCTCCATGTACCTTGGTTAGACCACACTTGGAGCACTGTGCACAGTTCTGGTCTCCATATACCTTCGTTAGACCACACTTGGAGCACTGTGCACAGTTCAGGTCTCCATATACCTTGGTTAGACCACACTTGGAGCAATGTGCACAGTTCTGGTCTCCATATACCTTCGTTAGACCACACTTGGAGCACTGTGCACATTTCTGGTCTCCATTTACCTTGTTTAGACCACACTTGGAGCATTCTGCACAGTTCTGTTCTCCGTATACGTTGGTTAGACCCCACTTGGAGCACTGTGCACAGTTCTGATCTCATTATACCTTGGTTAGACCACACGTGGAGCACTCTGCGAAGTTCTGATCTCCATATATCTTGGTTAGATGACACTTGGAGCATCATACACAGTTCTGATCTTCATATACCTTGGTTCAGCAACAGTTGGAGCATTGTGTACATTTCTGATCTCCATGTACCTTTGTTAGACCGCACTTGGAGCACTGTGCACAGTTCTGGTCTCCATATACCTTGGTTAGAGCACACTTGGAGCACTGTGCACAGTTCTGGTCTCCATATACCTTGGTTAGACCACACTTGGAGCACTGTGCACAGTTCTGGTCTCCATATACCTTGGTTAGACGACACTTGGAGCACTGTGCACAGTTCTGGTCTCCATATACCTTGGTTAGACGACACTTGGAGCACTGTGCACTGTTGTGGTCTCCGTATACCTTGGTTAGACCACACTTGGAGAACCGTGCACAGTTCTGGTCTCCATATACCTTGGTTAGACCACACTTGGAGCACTGTGCACAGTTCCGGTCTCCATATACTTTGGATAGACCACACTTGGAGCACTGTGCACAGTTCTGCTCTCCATATACCTTGGTTGGACCACACTTGGAGCTGTGTGCACAGTTCGGGTCTCCATGTACCTTGGTTAGACCACACTTGGAGCATTGTGCAAAGTTCTGCTCTCCATAAACCTTGGTTAGACTACACTTGGAGCACTGTACACAGTTCTGATCTCATTATAACTCGGTTAGACCAAACGTGGAGCACTGTGCATTGTTCTGATCTCCACATATTTTGGTTAGACCACACTTGGTGCACTGTGCACAGTTCCGGTCTCCATGTACCTTGGTTAGACCACGCTTGGAGCACTGTGCACAGTTCTGGTCTCCATATAGATTCGTTAGACCACACTTGGAGCAATGTGCACATTTTTGGTCTCCGTGTACCTTCGTTAGACCACACTTGGAGCACTGTGCACAGTTCAGGTCTCCATATACCTTGGTTAGACCACACTTGGAGCACTGTGCACAGTTCTGGTCTCCATATGCCTTGGTTAGACCACACTTGGAGCAATGTGCACAGTTCTGGTCTCCATATACCTTCATTAGACCACACTTGGAGCACTGTGCACAGTTCAGGTCTCCATATACCTTGGTTAGACCACACTTGGAGCAATGTGCACAGTTCCGGTCTCCATGTACCTTGGTTAGACCACACTTGGAGCACTGTGCACAGTTCTGGTCTCCATATACCTTCGTTAGACCACACTTGGAGCACTGTGCACAGTTCAGGTCTCCATATACCTTGGTTAGACCACACTTGGAGCAATGTGCACAGTTCTGGTCTCCATATACCTTCGTTAGACCACACTTGGAGCACTGTGCACATTTCTGGTCTCCATTTACCTTGTTTAGACCACACTTGGAGCATTCTGCACAGTTCTGTTCTCCGTATACGTTGGTTAGACCCCACTTGGAGCACTGTGCACAGTTCTGATCTCATTATACCTTGGTTAGACCACACGTGGAGCACTCTGCGAAGTTCTGATCTCCATATATCTTGGTTAGATGACACTTGGAGCATCATACACAGTTCTGATCTTCATATACCTTGGTTCGGCAACAGTTGGAGCATTGTGTACTTTTCTGATCTCCATGTACCTTTGTTAGACCGCACTTGGAGCACTGTGCACAGTTCTGGTCTCTGTATACCTTGGTTAGACCACACTTGGAGCACTGTGCAAAGTTCTGGTCTCCATATACCTTGGTTAGACCACACTTGGAGCACTGTGCACAGTTCTGGTCTCTGTATACCTTGGTTAGACCACACTTGGAGCACTGTGCACAGTTCTGGTGTCCATATACCTTGGTTAGAGCACACTTGGAGCACTGTGCACAGTTCTGGTCTCCATATACCTTGGTTAGACCACACTTGGAGCACCGTGCACGGTTCTGGTCTCCATATACCTTGGTTAGACCGCACTTGGAGCACTGTGTACAGTTCTGGTCTCCGTATACCTTGGTTAGACCACACTTGGAGCACTGTGCACAGTTCCGGTCTCCATATACATTGGTTAGACCACACTTGGAGCACTGTGCACAGTTCTGGTCTCCATGTACCCTGGTTAGACCACACTTGGAGCACTGTGTACAGTTCTGGTCTCCATATGCCTTGGTTAGACTACACTTGGAGCACTGTGCACAGTTCTGGTCTCCGTATACCTTGATTAGACCACACTTGGAGCACCGTGCACAGTTCTGGTCTCAATATACCTTGGTAAGACCACACTTGGTGCATTGTGCACAGTTCCGGTCTCCATATACCTTGGATAGACCACACTTGGAGCACTGTGCACCGTTCTGGTCTCCATGTACCTTAGTTAGACCACACTTGGAGCACTGTGCACAGTTCTGCTCTCCATATACCTTGGTTGGACCACACTTGGCGCTGTGTGCACAGCTCTGGTCTCCATGTACCTTGGTTAGACCACACTTGGAGCATTGTGCAAAGTTCTGCTCTCCATATACCTTGGTTAGACCACACTTGGAGCACTGTGCACAGTTCTGGCCTCCATATACCTTGGTTAGACCACACTTGGAGCACTGTGCACAGTTCTGGTCTCCATATACCTTGGTTAGACCACACTTGGAGCACTGTGCACAGTTCTGGTCTCCATGTGCCTTGGTTAGACCACACCTGGAGCACTGTGCACAGTTCCGGTCTCCATATACCTTGGTTAGACCACACTTGGAGCACTGTTCACAGTTCTGGTCGCCATGTACCTTGGTTAGAGCACACTTGGAGCACTGTGCACAGTTCTAGTCTCCGTATACCTTGGTTAGACCACACTTGGAGCACTGTGCACAGTTCTGGTCTCCGTATACCTGGGTTAGACCACACTTGGAGCACTGTGCACAGTTCTGGTCTCCGTATACCTTGGTTAGACCACACTTGGAGCACTGTGCACAGTTCTGGTCTCCGTATACCTTGGTTAGACCACACTTGGAGCACTGTGCACAGTTCTGGTCTACATATACCTTGGTTAGACCACACTTGGAGCACTGTGCACAGTTCTGGTCGCCATGTACCTTGGTTAGAGCACACTTGGAGCACTGTGCACAGTTCTGGTCTCCATATACCTTGGTTAGACCACACTTGGAGCACTGTGCACAGTTCTGGTCTCCGTATACCTTGGTTAGACCACACTTGGAGCACTGTGCACAGTTCTGGTCTCCATATACCTTGGTTAGACCACACTTGGAGCACTGTGCACAGTTCTGGTCTCCATATACCTTGGTTAGACCACACTTGGAGCACTGTGCACAGTTCTGGTCGCCATGTACCTTGGTTAGACCACACTTGGAGCACTGTGCACAGTTCTGGTCTCCATATACCTTGGTTAGACCACACTTGGAGCACTGTGCACAGTTCTGGTCTCCATATAC
Source organism: Somniosus microcephalus (assembly GCF_052327205.1). NCBI lineage: Eukaryota > Metazoa > Chordata > Chondrichthyes > Squaliformes > Somniosidae > Somniosus > Somniosus microcephalus. Next base: position 217,411,537 of record NC_140998.1, on the reverse strand, counting down.
CTTGGTTAGACCACACTTGGAGCACTGTGCACAGTTCTGGTCGCCATGTACCTTGGTTAGAGCACACTTGGAGCACTGTGCCCAGTTCTGGTCTCCGTATACCTTGGTTAGACCACACTTGGAGCACTGTGCCCAGTTCTGGTCTCCGTATACCTTGGTTAGACCACAGTTGGAGCACTGTGCACAGTTCTGGTCTCCGTATACCTTGGTTAGACCACACTTGGAGCACTGTGCACAGTTCTGGTCTCCGTATACCTTGGTTAGACCGCACTTGGAGCACTGTGCACAGTTCTGGTCTCCATATACCTTGGTTAGACCACACTTGGAGCACCGTGCACAGTTCTGGTCTCTGTATACCTTGGTTAGACCACACTTGGAGCACTGTGCACAGTTCTGGTCTCCGTATACCTTGGTTAGACCACACTTGGAGCACTGTGCACAGTTCTGGTCTCCGTATACCTTGGTTAGACCGCACTTGGAGCACTGTGCACAGTTCTGGTCTCCATATACCTTGGTTAGACCACACTTGGAGCACTGTGCACAGTTCTGGTCGCCATGTACCTTGGTTAGACCACACTTGGAGCACTGTGCACAATTCTGGTCTCCTTATACCTTGGTTAGACCACACTTGGAGCACTGTGCACAGTTCTGGTCTCCTTATACCTTGGTTAGACCACACTTGGAGCACTGTGCACAGTTCTGGTCTCCATAAACCTTGTTTACACCACACTTGGAGCACTGTGCACTGTTCTGGTCTCCATTTACCTTGGTTAGACCACACCTGGAGCACTGTGCACAATTCTGGTCTCCGTATGCCTTGGATAGACCACACTTGGAGCACTGTGCACAGTTCTGGTCTCCATATACCTTGTTTACACCACATTTGGAGCACTGTGCACTGTTCTGGTCTCCATTTACCTTGAATGGACCACACTTGGAGCACTGTGCACAATTCTGCTCTCCGTATACCTTGGTTAGACCACACTTGGAGCAATGTGCACAGTTCCGGTCTCCATGTACCTTGGTTAGACCACACTTGGAGCACTGTCACATTTCTGGTCTCCATTTACCTTGTTTAGACCACAGTTGGAGCATTCTGCACAGTTCTGTTCTCCGTATACGTTGGTTAGACCACACTTGGAGCACTGTGCACAGTTCTGATCTCATTATACCTTGGTTAGACCACACGTGGAGCACTCTGCGCAGTTCTGATCTCCATATATCTTGGTTAGATGACACTTGGAGCATCATACACAGTTCTGATCTTCATATACCTTGGTTCGGCAACAGTTTGAGCATTGTGTACATTTCTGATCTCCATGTACCTTTGTTAGACCGCACTTGGAGCACTGTGCACAGTTCTGGTCTCTGTATACCTTGGTTAGACCACACTTGGAGCACTGTGCACAGTTCTGGTCTCCATATACCTTGGTTAGAGCACACTTGGAGCACTGTGCACAGTTCTGGTCTCCATATACCTTGGTTAGACCACACTTCGAGCATTGTGCACAGTTCTGGTCTCCATATACCTTGGTTAGACCACACTTGGAGCACCGTGCAGAGTTCTGGTCTCCATATACCTTGGTTAGACCACACTTGGAGCACTGTGCACAGTTCCGGTCTCCATGTACCTTGGTTAGACCACACTTGGAGCACTGTGCACAGTTCTGGTCTCCATATACCTTGGTTAGACTACACTTGGAGCACTGTGCACAGTTCTGGTCTCTGTATACCTTGGTTAGACCACACTTGGAGCACTGTGCACAGTTCTGTTCTCCATATACCTTGGCTGACCACACTTGGAGCACTGTGCACGGTTCTGGTCTCCATATACCTTGGTTAGACCACACTTGGAGCACTTTGCACAGTTCTAGTCTCCGTATACCTTGGTTAGACCACACTTGGAGCACTGTGCACAGTTCTGCTCTCCATATACCTTGGTTAGACCACACTTGGAGCACTGTGCACAGTTCTGGTCTCCATATACCTTGGTTAGACCACACTTGGAGCACTGTGCACAGTTCTGGTCTCTGTATACCTTGGTTAGACCACACTTGGAGCACTGTGCACAGTTCTGGTCGCCATGTACCTTGGTTAGAGCACACTTGGAGCACTGTGCACAGTTCTGGTCTCCGTATACCTTGGTTAGACCGCACTTGGAGCACTGTGCACAGTTCTGGTCTCCTTATACCTTGGTGAGACCACACTTGGAGCACTGTACACAGTCCTGGTCTCCATATACCTTGGTTAGACCACACTTGGAGCACTGTTCACAGTTCTGTTCTCATTATACCTTGCTTAGACCACACGTGAAGCACTGTGCATTGTTCTGATCTCCATATATCTTCGTTAGATCACACTTGGAGCACCGTGCATGGTTCTGATCTCCACATTTCTTGGTTAGACCACACTTGGAGCACTGTGCACAGTTCTGGTCTCCATTTACCTTATTTAGACCACACCTGGAGCACTGTGCACAGTTCTGGTCTCCATTTACCTTATTTAGACCACACTTGGAGCACTGTGCACAGTTTCGGTCACCATATACCTTGGTTAAACCACACGTGGAGCACTGTGCACAGTTCTGGTCTCCATATATCTTGGTTAGACCACACTTGGAGCACAGTGCACTGTTCTGGTCTCCTTATACCTTGGTTAGACCACTCTTGGAGCACTGTGCACAGCTCTGGTCTCCATATACCTTGTTTACCCCACACTTGGAGCACTGTGCACTGTTCTGGTCTCCATTTACCTTGGTTAGACCACACTTGGAGCACTGTGCACAATTCTGGTCTCCGTATAGCTTGGATAGACCACACTTGGAGCACTGTTCACAGTTCTGGTCGCCATGTACCTTGGTTAGAGCACACTTGGAGCACTGTGCACAGTTCTGGTCTCCGTATACCTTGGTTAGACCACACTTGGAGCACAGTGCACTGTTCTGGTCTCCTTATACCTTGGTTAGACCACACTTGGAGCACTGTGCACAGTTCTGGTCTCCGTATACCTTGGTTAGACCGCACTTGGAGCACTGTGCACAGTTCTGGTCTCCATATACCTTGGTTAGACCACACTTGGAGAACTGTGCACAGTTCTGGTCTCCATATACCTTGGTTAGACAACACTTGGAGCACTGTGCACTATTCTGGTCTCCATTTACCTTGTTTACACCATACTTGGAGCACTGTGCACTGTTTTGGTCTCCATTTACCTTGGTTAGACAACACTTGGAGCACTGTGCACAATTCTGGTCTCCGTATACCTTGGATAGACCACACTTGGAGCACTCTGCACAGTTCTGGTCTCCATATACCTTGGTTAGATCACCCTTGGAGCACTCTGCACAGTTCTGGTCTCCATTTACCTTGGTTAGACCACACTTGGAGCACCGTGCACAGTTCTGATCTCCATATACCTTTTGTTTGACCGCACTTGGAGCACTGTGCACAGTTCTGGTCTCAATTTACCTTGGTTAGACCACACTTGGAGCGCCGTAAACAGTTCTGGTCTGCATATACCTCGGTTAGCCCACACTTGGAGCTCTGTGCAATGTTCTGATCTCCATTTACCTTGGTTAGACCACAGTTGGAGCACTGTGCACAGTTCTGATCTCCATATACCTTGGTTAGACCACACTTGGAGCATTGTGCACAGTTCTGGTCTCCATATACCTTGGTTAGACCACACTTGGAGCACCTTGCAAAGTTCTGGTCCCCATTTATCTTGGTTAGTCCACACTTGGAGCACTGTGCACAGTTTTGGTCTCCATATACCTTGGTTAGACCACACTTGGAGCACTGTGCACAATTCTGGTCTCCGTATACCTTGGTTAGTTCACACTTGGAGCACTGTGCACAGTTCTGGTCTCCGTATACCTTGGTTAGACCACACTTGGAGCACTGTGCACAATTCTGGTCTCCGTATACCTTGGTTAGTTCACACTTGGAGCACCGTGCACAGTTCTGATCTGCATATACCTTGGTTAGACCACACTTGGAGCACTTTGCACAGTTCTGATCTCCATATACCTTCCTTAGACCGCACTTGGAGCACCATGCACAGTTCTGATCTCCAGATACCTTGGTTAGACCACACTTGGAGCACTGTTCACAGTTCTGGTCTCCATATACCTTGGTTAGACCACACTTGGAGCACCGTGCACAGTTCTGGTCTCAATATAACTTGGTTAGACCACAGTTGGAGCACTGTGCACAGTTCTAGTCTCCGTATACCTTGGTTAGACCACACTTGGAGCACTGTGCACAGTTCTGGTCTCTATATACCTTGGTTAGACCACACTTGGAGCACTGTGCACAGTTCTGGTCTCCATATACCTTGGTTAGACCACACTTGGAGCACTGTGCACAGTTCTGGTCTCTGTATACCTTGGTTAGACCACACTTGGAGCACTGTGCACAGTTCTGGTCTCCATATACCTTGGTTGGAGCACACTTGGAGCACTGTGCACAGTTCTGGTCTCCATATACGTTGGTTAGACCACACTTCGAGCATTGTGCACAGTTCTGGTCTCCATATACCTTGGTTAGACCACACTTGGAGCACTGTGCACAGTTCCGGTCTCCATGTACCTTGGTTAGACCACACTTGGAGCACTGTGCACAGTTCTGGTCTCCATATACCTTGGTTAGACCACACTTGGAGCACTGTGCACAGTTCTGGTCTCTGTATACCTTGGTTAGACCACACTTGGAGCACTGTGCACAGTTCTGTTCTCCATATACCTTGGTTAGACCACACTGGGAGCACTGTGCACGGTTCTGGTCTCCATATACCTTGGTTAGACCACACTTGGAGCACTTTGCACAGTTCTAGTCTCCGTATACCTTGGTTAGACCACACTTGGAGCACTGTGCACAGTTCTGCTCTCCATATACCTTGGTTAGACCACACTTGGAGCACTGTGCACAGTCCTGGTCGCCATGTACCTTGGTTAGAGCACACTTGGAGCACTGTGCACAGTTCTGGTCTCCGTATACCTTGGTTAGACCGCACTTGGAGCACTGTGCACAGTTCTGGTCTCCTTATACCTTGGTGAGACCACACTTGGAGCACTGTACACAGTCCTGGTCTCCATATACCTTGGTTAGACCACACTTGGAGCACTGTTCACAGTTCTGTTCTCATTATAGCTTGCTTAGACCACACGTGAAGCACTGTGCATTGTTCTGATCTCCATATATCTTCGTTAGATCACACTTGGAGCACCGTGCATGGTTCTGATCTCCACATTTCTTGGTTAGACCACACTTGGAGCACTGTGCACAGTTCTGGTCTCCATTTACCTTATTTAGACCACACCTGGAGCACTGTGCACAGTTTCGGTCACCATATACCTTGGTTAAACCACACGTGGAGCACTGTGCACAGTTCTGGTCTCCATATATCTTGGTTAGACCACACTTGGAGCACAGTGCACTGTTCTGGTCTCCTTATACCTTGGTTAGACCACACTTGGAGCACTGTGCACAGCTCTGGTCTCCATATACCTTGTTTACACCACACTTGGAGCACCGTGCACTGTTCTGGTCTCCATTTACCTTGGTTAGACCACACTTGGAGCACTGTGCACAATTCTGGTCTCCGTATAGCTTGGATAGACCACACTTGGAGCACTGTTCACAGTTCTGGTCGCCATGTACCTTGGTTAGAGCACACTTGGAGCACTGTGCGCAGTTCTGGTCTCCGTATACCTTGGTTAGACCACACTTGGAGCACTGTGCACAGTTCTGGTCTCCGTATACCTTGGTTAGACCACACTTGGAGCACTGTGCACTGTTCTGGTCTCCTTATACCTTGGTTAGACCACACTTGGAGCACTGTGCACAGTTCTGGTCTCCGTATACCTTGGTTAGACCGCACTTGGAGCACTGTGCACAGTTCTGGTCTCCATATACCTTGGTTAGACCACACTTGGAGAACTGTGCACAGTTCTGGTCTCCATATACCTTGGTTAGACAACACTTGGAGCACTGTGCACTATTCTGGTCTCCATTTACCTTGTTTACACCATACTTGGAGCACTGTGCACTGTTTTGGTCTCCATTTACCTTGGTTAGACAACACTTGGAGCACTGTGCACAATTCTGGTCTCCGTATACCTTGGATAGACCACACTTGGAGCACTCTGCACAGTTCTGGTCTCCATATACCTTGGTTAGATCACCCTTGGAGCACTCTGCACAGTTCTGGTCTCCATTTACCTTGGTTAGACCACACTTGGAGCACCGTGCACAGTTCTGATCTCCATATACCTTTTTTTTGACCGCACTTGGAGCACTGTGCACAGTTCTGGTCTCAATTTACCTTGGTTAGACCACACTTGGAGCGCCGTACACAGTTCTGGTCTGCATATACCTCGGTTAGCCCACACTTGGAGCTCTGTGCAATGTTCTGATCTCCATTTACCTTGGTTAGACCACAGTTGGAGCACTGTGCACAGTTCTGATCTCCATATACCTTGGTTAGACCACACTTGGAGCATTGTGCACAGTTCTGGTCTCCATATACCTTGGTTAGACCACACTTGGAGCACCTTGCAAAGTTCTGGTCCCCATTTATCTTGGTTAGTCCACACTTGGAGCACTGTGCACAGTTTTGGTCTCCATATACCTTGGTTAGACCACACTTGGAGCACTGTGCACAATTCTGGTCTCCGTATACCTTGGTTAGTTCACACTTGGAGCACTGTGCACAGTTCTGGTCTCCGTATACCTTGGTTAGACCACACTTGGAGCACTGTGCACAATTCTGGTCTCCGTATACCTTGGTTAGTTCACACTTGGAGCACCGTGCACAGTTCTGATCTGCATATACCTTGGTTAGACCACACTTGGAGCACTTTGCACAGTTCTGATCTCCATATACCTTCTTTAGACCGCACTTGGAGCACCATGCACAGTTCTGATCTCCAGATACCTTGGTTAGACCACACTTGGAGCACTGTGCACAGTTCTGGTCTCCATATACCTTGGTTAGACCACACTTGGAGCACCGTGCACAGTTCTGGTCTCAATATAACTTGGTTAGACCGCAGTTGGAGCACTGTGCACAGTTCTAGTCTCCGTATACCTTGGTTAGACCACACTTGGAGCACTGTGCACAGTTCTGGTCTCTATATACCTTGGTTAGACCACACTTGGAGCACTGTGCACAGTTCTGGTCTCCATATACCTTGGTTAGACCACACTTGGAGCACTGTGCACAGTTCTGGTCTCCATATACCTTGGTTAGACCACACTTGGAGCACTGTGCACAGTTCTGGTCTCCGTATACCTTGGTTAGACCACACTTGGAGCACTGTGCACAGTTCCGGTCTCCGTATACCTTGGTTAGACCACACTTGGAGCACTGTGCACAGTTCTGGTCTCCATACACCTTGGTTAGACCACACTTGGAGCACTGTGCACAGTTCTGGTCTCCATATACCTTGGTTAGACCACACTTGGAGCACTGTGCACAGTTCTGGTCTCCGTATACCTTGGTTAGACCACACTTGGAGCACTGTGCACAGTTCTGTTCACCATATTATAAATATGATATAGAGGCTGGTGTTGATGGGGTGAGATGAAGAGGGGTGGGAGGAGGCTGGTGTTGATGGGCTGAGATGAAGAGGGGTGGGAGAAGACTGTTGTTGATGGGGTGAGATGAAGAGGGGTGGGAGGAGGCTGGTGTGGATGGGGTTAGATGAAGAGGGGTGGGAGGAGGCTGGTGTTGATGGGGTGAGATGAAGAGGGGTGGGGGGAGGCTGGGGTTGATATGAAGAGGGGTGGGAGGAGGCTGGTGTTGATGGGGTGAGTTGAAGAGGGGTGGGAGGAGGCTGGTGTTGATGGGGTGAGATGAAGATGGGTGGGGGGAGGCTGGTGTTGATGGGGTGAGATGAAGAGGGGTGGGAGGAGGCTGGTGTTGATGGGGTGAGATGAAGAGGGGTGGGAGGAGGCTGGTGTTGATGGGGTGAGATGAAGAGGGGTGGGAGGAGGCTGGTGTGGATGGGGTTAGATGAAGAGGAGTGGGAGGAGGCTGGTGTTGATGCGGTGAGATGAAGAGGGGTGGGAGAAGACTGATGTGGACCATTTGGGCTGAATGGCCTCTTTCTGTGCTGTGAATACCGTGTAATTCTCCCTCTCTCTCTCTCACTCTCTTAGGGCGACTGTCGGAATGAATGAGACTGTCGAAGGCGTGGCCTATTTCTTTGTACCCAACACGACGGCCCCGGGAACGACTGTCACCATCACCATCGAGGCCTCCTCCGCGGAAACCGCCGACTTCAACTACGGGCTGCTCCAAATCACCATCAGGAACCAGGTACCGACAGACACGGAGTGTCCCCCAGCCCCGCTTCACCAAACCGGCTCGAGGGTGGAGGGGGGGGGAGTGGGGGGAGCCGGGGACCGGGGGGTGGGTGGCGGGTGGGGGGAGCCTCAACATCTCACAGTGTCTGCTGAACGAGCTGCATTGCCCAATGCCCTGAGGCTATTTGCTGTTTTCTTGAACGTACCCCCAGTATAAGCCATGGCTCACTGGGCTGATCACCCTCTCTCCCTCTCTCACCTCCGAGTCCGAAGGTCATGACTTTGAGTCCCCACTCCAGAGACACGAGCCCCATAATCCAGGCCGACACTCCCAATACCAGTACTGAGGGAGCGCCGCACTGTCAGAGTGTCAGTACTGAGGGAGCGCCGCACTGTCGGAGGGTCAGTACTGATGGAGCGCCACACTGTCGGAGGGGCAGTACTGAGGGAGCGCTGCACGGTCGGAGGGGCAGTACTGAGGGAGCGCCGCACGGTCGGAGGGGCAGTACTGAGGGAGTGCCGCTCTGTCGGAGGGGCTGTACTGAGGGAGTGCCGCACACTCGGAGGGGCTGTGCTGCACTTTTGGAGGGGCAGTACTGAGGGAGCGCCACACTGGAGGAGGGGCAGTACTGAGGGTGCGCCGCACTATCGGAGGGACAGTACTGAGGGAGCATCGCACTGTCGGAGGGGCAGTACTGAGAGAGCATTGCAGTGTCGGAGGGGCAGTACTGAGGGAGTGCCGCACTGTTGGAAGGGCAGTACTGAGGGAACGCGGCACTGTCGGAGGGGCAGTACTGAGGGAGCGCCGCACTGTCGGAGGGGCAGTACTGTGGGAGCGCCGCACTGTCGGAGGGGCAGTACTGAGGGAACGCGGCACTGTCGGAGGGGCAGTACTGAGGGAGTGCTGCAGTGTTGGAGGGGCAGTACTGAGGGAGCGCCGCACTGTCGGAGGGGCAGTACAGAGGGAGCGCCGCACCGTCGGACAGGCAGTACTGAGGGAGCGCCGCACTGTCGAGGGGCAGTACTGAGGGAGCGCAGCACTGTCGGAGAGGCAGTACTGAGGGAGCACCACAATGTCAGAGGGTCAGTACTGAGGGAGCGCCGCACTGTCGGAGAGGCAGTACTGAGGGAGTGCCGCACTGTCGGAGGGGCAGTACTGAGGGAGCGCTGCACTGTGGAAGGGGCAGTACTTAGGGAGTGCTGCATTGTCGGAGGGGCAGTACAGAGGGAGCGCCGCACTGTCGGAGGAGCAGTACTGAGGGAGCGCCGCACTGTCAGAGGGGCAGTACTGAGGGAGCGCCGCACTGTCGGAGGGGCAGTACTGAGGGAGCGCCGCACTGTCGGAGGGGCAGTACTGAGGGAGTGCTGCACTGTCGGAGGGGCAGTACTGAGGGAGCGCCGCACTGTCGGAGGGGCAGTAATGAGGGAACGCCGCACTGTCAGAGGTGCAGTACTGAGGGAGCACCGCACTGTCGGAGGGGCAGTACTGAGGGAGCGCCGCACTGTCGGAGGGGCAGTACTGAGGGAGCGCCGCACTGTCGGTGGGGCTATACTGAGGGAGCGCCACACTGTCAGAGGGGCAGTACTGAGGGAGCGCCGCACTGTCGGAGGGGCAGTACTGAGGGAGCGCCGCACTGTCGGAGGGGCAGTACTGAGGGAGTGCTGCACTGTCGGAGGGGCAGTACTGAGGGAGCGCCGGACTGTCGGAGGGGCAGTAATGAGGGAGCGCCGCACTGTCGGAGGTGCAGTACTGAGGGAGCACCGCACTGTCGGAGGGGCAGTACTGAGGGAGCGCCGCACTGTCGGAGGGGCAGTACTGAGGGAGCGCCGCACTGTCGGAGGGGCTATACTGAGGGAGCGCCACACTGTCAGAGGGGCAGTACTGAGGGAGCGCCGCACTGTCGGAGGGGCAGTACTGAGGGAGCGCCGCACTGTCGGAGGGGCAGGACTGAGTCATTGCCGCACTGTCGGAGGGGCCGTACTGAGGGAGCGCCGCACTGTTGCAGTCTCGGTTTAGCACCGATCGCGGGTCAGGAGTAGTTTGTGATTGGATTGATGGGGTGTCGGTGCCTCTGATCCATGGCTGGGTGTAACCAGGGCCGAGATCTCCTCGCTCTCCATCTCCTTCAACCTGACCTCTCCGCCCACAGGTCCAGGACCTCAGCTCTCCGACCTGCCGCGTCACCTGGCTGGACAGAGGCTGCCCGCGGAATCCTCTTGCCAACTGCAGCGAGGAGAACTGGCGGGCGGAGGCTGTGTTCACCGACTCGGGGACGGGCCTCGCCAACATATACAGTCGCCACGGCAACGGGACCCTGGAGACGGGTGAGTTGGGGAGCAACACGAGCGCCGTGAATTACACCGCTTCCTGCTGCTTCCCCGGGGTGGAGCTGATCGGGGTCGACGGGGTCGGGAATGTCGGGCGGTGCGTGCTGAGGACAGTGCCGTCTACCACAGCGCCGACGTTTACCACACCGCAGACGTCAACTGCACCGCAGACGTCTATCACAGCGGAGATGTCAACCACACCGCAGACGTCTATCACAGCGGAGATGTCAACCACACCGCAGACGTCTATCACAGCGGAGATGTCAACCACACCGCAGACGTCTACCACACGCCGGACATCTAACGCATCGCAGACGTCTACCGCACTCCAAACGTCTAACATAAGCACGACGTCGACCGGATCGCAGACATCCAACGCCCGCCAGACTGCTGCTGCCCCAGAGAGTACAACAACGGGTGCAGCCGAGCGCTGGAGCCATCCCAGCATCTGCAGCGCAATGGCCTCATGTCTGATGCTCTGTCTCTTTACCTACTTCCAATAGATACCAGTGGGCTGGTCACTGGGAGGCAATATGGCCCTGGGTGTTGGGATCTGGGTGTTGGGGCATGTAACCCAGTGAGAGTCAATGTGTGTGGAACCCGTACCCCAGTGAGAGTCAGTGTGTGTGGAACCCGTACCCCAGTGAGAGTCAGTGTGTGTGGAACCCGTACCCCAGTGAGAGTCAGTGTGTGTGGAACCCGTACCCCAGTGAGAGTCAGTGAGTGTGGATCCCGTACCCCAGTGAGAGTCAGTGTGTGTGGAACCCGTACCCCAGTGAGAGTCAGTGTGTGTGGAACCCGTACCCCAGTGAGAGTCAGTGTGTGTGGAAGCCGTACCCCAGTGAGAGTCAGTGTCTGTGGAACCCGTACCCCAGTGAGAGTCAGTGTGTGTGGAACCCGTACCCCAGTGTGAGTCAGTGTGTGTGGGACCCGTACCCCAGTGAGTGTCAGTGTGTGTGGGACCCGTACCCCAGTGAGAGTCAGTGTGTGTGGGACCCGTACCCCAGAGAGAGTCAGTGTGTGTGGGACCCGTACCCCAGTGAGAGTCAGTGTGTGTGGAACCCGTACCCCAGTGAGAGTCAGTGTGTCTGGAACCCGTACCACAGTGAGAGTCAGTGTGTGTGGAACCCGTACCCCAGTGAGAGTCAGTGTGTGTGTATCCCGTATCCCAGTGAGAGTCAGTGTGTGTGGAACCCGTACCCCAGTGAGAGTCAGTGTGTGTGGAACCCGTACCCCAGTGAGAGTCAGTGTGTGCGGAACCCGTACCCCAGTGAGAGTCAGTGTGTGTGGTACCCGTACCCCAGTGAGAGTCAGTGTGTGCGGAACCCGTACCCCAGTGAGAGTCAGTGTGTGTGGAACCCGTACCCCAGTGAGAGTCAGTGTGTGTGGAACCCGTACCCCAGTGAGAGTCAGTGTGTGTGGGACCCGTACCCCAGTGAGAGTCAGTGTGTGTGGAACCCGTACCCCAGTGAGAGTCAGTGTGTGTGGGACCCGTACCCCAGTGAGAATCAGTGTGTGTGGAACCCGTACCCCAGTGAGAGTCAGTGTGTGTGGAACCCGTACCCCAGTGAGAGTCAGTGTGTGTGGGACCCGTACCCCAGTGAGAGTCAGTGTGTGTGGAACCCGTACCCCAGTGAGAGTCAGTGTGTGTGGAACCCGTACCCCAGTGAGAGTCAGTGTGTGTGGAACCCGTACCCCAGTGAGAGTCAGTGTGTGTGGAACCCGTACCGCAGTGAGAGTCAGTGTGTGTGGAACCCGTACCCCAGTGAGAGTCAGTGTGTGTGGAACCCGTACCCCAGTGAGAGTCAGTGTGTGTGGAACCCGTACCCCAGTGAGAGTCAGTGTGTGTGGAACCCGTACCCCAGTGAGAGTCAGTGTGTGTGGAACCCGTACCCCAGTGAGAGTCAGTGTGTGTGGAACCCGTACCCCAGTGAGAGTCAGTGTGTGTGGAACCCGTACCCCAGTGAGAGTCAGTGTGTGTGGAACCCGTACCCCAGTGAGAGTCAGTGTGTGTGGAACCCGTACCGCAGTGAGAGTCAGTGTGTGTGGAACCCGTACCCCAGTGAGAGTCAGTGTGTGTGGAACCCGTACCCCAGTGAGAGTCAGTGTGTGTGGAACCCGTACCCCAGTGAGAGTCAGTGTGTGTGGAACCCGTACCCCAGTGAGAGTCAGTGTGTCTGGAACCCGTACCGCAGTGAGAGTCAGTGTGTGTGGAACCCGTACCCCAGTGAGAGTCAGTGTGTGTGGAACCCGTACCCCAGTGAGAGTCAGTGTGTGTGGAACCCGTACCCCAGTGAGAGTCAGTGTGTGTGGAACCCGTACCGCAGTGAGAGTCAGTGTGTGTGGAACCTGTACCCCAGTGAGAGTCAGTGTGTGTGGAACCCGAACCCCTGTGAGAGTCAGTGTGTGTGGAACCCGTACCCCAGTGAGAGTCAGTGTGTGTGGAACCTGTACCCCAGTGAGAGTCAGTGTGTGTGGAACCCGAACCCCAGTGAGAGTCAGTGTGTGTGGAACCCGAACCCCAGTGAGAGTCAGTGTGTGTGGAACCTGTACCGCAGTGAGAGTCAGTGTGTGTGGAACCCGAACCCCAGTGAGAGTCAGTGTGTGTGGAACCCGAACCCCAGTGAGAGTCAGTGGGTGTGGAACCTGTACCGCAGTGAGAGTCAGTGTGTGTGGAACCCGTACCCCAGTGAGAGTCAGTGTGTGTGGAACCCGTACCCCAGTGAGAGTCAGTGTGTGTGGAACCCGAACCCCAGTGAGAGTCAGTGTGTGTGGAACCCGTACCCCAGTGAGAGTCAGTGTGTGTGGGACCCGTACCCCAGTGAGAGTCAGTGTGTGTGGAACCCGTACCCCAGTGAGAGTCAGTGTGTGTGGGACCCGTACCCCAGTGAGAGTCAGTGTGTGTGGAACCCGTACCCGAGTGAGAGTCAGTGTGTGTGGAACCCGTACCCGAGTGAGAGTCAGTGTGTGTGGGACCCGTACCCCAGTGAGAGTCAGTGTGTGTGGAACCCGTACCCGAGTGAGAGTCAGTGTGTGTGGAACCCGTACCCCAGTGAGAGTCAGTGTGTGTGGGACCCGTACCCCAGTGAGAGTCAGTGTGTGTGGAACCCGTACCCCAGTGAGAGTCAGTGTGTGTGGGACCCGTACCCCAGTGAGAGTCAGTGTGTGTGGAACCCGTACCCGAGTGAGAGTCAGTGTGTGTGGGACCCGTACCCCAGTGAGAGTCAGTGTGTGTGGAACCCGTACCCCAGTGAGAGTCTGTGTGTGTAGAGGCGGCGGGGGGGGGGAAGTTTGGGGAGAAATGGCTGATTGTTCGTGTTGTGTCGGGTGTGTCCATATTTGATGTCCTATCATTGTGGAGGAGATGTTCACAGAGCGAGCGGGAGATGCTGTAATGATGAGCATCCACAATATATTCGAGGTGTGAAGCAGAATTGTGTCTCGTGTCCTTTATTTGTGACCACATGGTAACGGACTCTCAGTCCAGCTCAGGATGTGGAGGAACCTTCCTCACCCAGTGGCCAGGTGTCCAGTGACGGCACCGGTTCTGGCGATAAAGCCGAGCAAGATCGCAGACAACCAGCTGCCCCACCTTCGGGCAGTCTGCGCTCAACCTTCCCAAAGGAAACACAACCCAGTCACCCAGGATCGAGTCCACAGCACAATGGCTTCACGTTAACGGGAAACAAGACCAGCTCTCGCTCAAAGGGATTCTGCGGATCAGTGTCCTTCGCCTGTTCCCGAGGTCCTCTATCCTCTGGGAAAAGAACCACCTCCTGACATCCAACCCAGATCTGGCCTCGTACAATTTTAAATTGTGACCCTTGGTCCTTCCCTAACCCATTAAATTGGAACAAACTCTGAACCGCAACACAATCTAATCCCTTCATCATCTTATCAACCTCAATCAGATCACCCCTCAGTCTACACTTCTCTAAAGAGTGGAGTCCCTACTCTATTCAGCCTATCTCGATAACTAAGATGCTTTAGATTGGGAATTAGTCTCGTGGTTCCTCCTCCGCACCCTCTCCAAAGCCTCAATATCACCCACCAGGTGAGGAGGCCGAAACTGGACCCAATATTCCAAGTGCGGCCTGGCCAAGGTCTTGTACATGGACAGAACGCTATGGCCTCCTCTTGTACTCAACTGTCCTATGGACACAGCCCAACACCCTATTCGCTCTCGCTATCGCTTCACGGCATTTCTCATGTACCTTTAAGGAGGTCCGCACTAGAATGCCCGAATCTCTTTCTATCTCCACCTCCTTTAATGCCTTTCCCTGAAGGGTGTATGAATAAGAACATAAGAACATAAGAAGTAGGAGCAGGAGTAGGCCATACGGCCCCTCGGGCCTGCTCCGCCATTCAGTAGGATCATGGCTGATCCGAACCTAGACTCACGTCCACTTCCCTGCCCTCTCCCCGTAACCCCTAATTCCCTTATCTGCTAGGAAACTGTCTCTCTCCATTTTAAATTTATTTAATGTCGCAGCTTCCACAGCACTCTGAGGTAGCAAATTCCATAGATTTACTACCCTCTGAGTGAAGAAGTTTCCACTCATCTGAGTTTTGAAAGGGCAGCCCCTTATTCTAAGATTATGCCCCCTCGTTCTAGTCTCACCCATCAGTGGAAACATCCTCACCGCATCCACCCGATCAAGCCCCCTCACAATCTTATATGTTTCGATAAGATCGCCTCTCATTCTTCTGAATTCCAATGATTAGAGGCCCAACCTACTCAACCTTTCCTCATACGTCAACCCCCTCATCTCCGGAATCAACCGAGTGAACCTTCTCTGAACCGCCTCGAGAGCAAGTGTATCTTTTCTTAAATATGGAGTTCTTAAATATGGAATATTGAGCACTTGCCCTGCCCACGTGCCTAACACCGCACTTACCCAGGTTATACATCTGTACGAAAGGCTGATATTTAGAGATATTTCATAGACGAGAATCATACAGCCATCGACCAAATAATATTACCCATGATTACTCCTGGGTAACTTAAAAGCTAAGCCTTGTTCAGAAAGCAGCTGTGAGGACAGTCAAAGGCAGTTTTGACTAAGCTTTGATAACAAACAGCTACAGGCTGCGATTGAAGGTCCTGTGCCCAAATCCTCTTGCAATGAAGGCCAACATACCATTTGCCTTCCTAACCGCGTGCTGCACCTGCATGTTTGCTTTCAGTGACTGGTGTACAAGGACACCCAGGTCCCCTTTGTACATCAACATTTCCCAATCTATCACCATTGAAATAATACTCTGCCTTTCTGTTTTTCCTACCAAAGTGGATAACTTCACATTAAATAACATATTATAATGCTGAATAGAATTTGGAATTCGCTTCACACAGAAACATAGAAACATAGAAGATAGGAGCAGGAGTAGGCCATTCGGCCCCTCGAGCCTGCTCCGCCATTCAATGCGATCATGGCTGATCATCCAAATTCAGTACCCGGTCCCTGCTTTCTCCCCATATCCCTTGATCCCTTTAGCCTTAAGAAATATATCTAACTCCTTCTTGAATATATTTAATGAATTGGCCTCTACTGCCTTCTGTGGTAGAGAATTCCACAGGTTCACCACTCTCTGGGTGAAGAAATTCCTCCTCATCTCTGTCCTAAATGGCTTACCTCTTATCCTTAGACTGTGACCCCTGGTTCTGGACTCCCCCGCCATCGGGAACATCCTTCCTGCATCTAGTCTGTCCAGTCCTGTTAGAATTTTATAAGTTTCAATGAGATCCCCTCTCATTCTTCTAAACTCCAGCGAATATAAGCCCAATCGACCCAATCTCTCCTCATACGTCATTCCTGCCATCCCAGGTATCAGCCTGGTGAATCTTCGCTGCACTCCCTCCATGGCAAGAACACCCTTCCTCAGATAAGGCGACCAAAACTGCACACAATACTCAAGGTGTGGTCTCACCAAGGCCCTGTACAACTGCAGCAAGACATCCTTGTTCCTGTACTCGAACCCTCTCGCTACGAAGGCCAACATATCATTTGCCTTCTTAACCGCCTGCTGCACCTGCATGCTTACCTTCAGCGACTGGTGTACAAGGACATAACTAATACAACAATATTTAAAGGATAATTAGTACAAGGACATAAAGTGAGAGAGATCATGGAATTTAAGGTCTTTATCTGGTAGATTGAAGTGAGAGAGCCTGGATACCTCAAGACCAGTGAAACAGCAGAATGATATGGGCCCTTGGTATAAAGGCCTTGTACCAGGGAGGCTATGAAATGAAAGAGGTTTGGTCAATTCCAATGGGGTGAAAAGCTATAAACAAGATAACACGACAGCGGGGCAGAGATGGTGGAAATGTACTGGAAAAGGAGTGGCCAGGTTACTAGCCTTAACCAGAGTGACAATGGTATTTTGACCATTAGAACCAATTGAAGGAGGTGATTTTGTTAAAGACATTGGCCCAGAAATTCGGGTCGGAGACTTCCCGCGGGTGCAAGCCCCCGACCTGCACTTACCAAGCGCGCCGGCCCGTTGAGCTGTGGGCCTGCGTGGGATTCTGATCCTGGGCCTCCTCCAGCTGCCGGCGCGCAGTGCTTGCGTATCCCAGGGGCGCAGTTAGTTCGAAGCATCCCCTGGGATCACGTGGGCCATGGAGAGCCAATTGTAGCAGGGAATGCTTCATTCATAAGTTTGACAGGAAGGGCTGTCAAACCTATAAATACTATAAGCCCCAAAACATCACTAAAACTTCAAATAAATTTTTTAAAAATCACATTTTTAAAATAAACTATAAATTACATGAAATAACTATTTTAAACCATAATTTAAATTTTTGAAAAAAAATAATTTTATTTTCTAACGGGGCTAAAAATAAACTTACCTTTCTTCAAAGTATTTAAAAATAATAAACCTGTGGAAAAAATGTTTTAATTTTAATTAATTCACCACTTACCTTGTAAAAAACAGACCTTGTGACTGCTTTTTACAAGTGTAGCTCCTGGAGACTTACCCTCCCGGGAAAAGCTGCAAAAAAAAGGTAAGTTCCAGGCGTACGCGCTGCCTCTCCGGCACACGCATTCGACTTCTGAACCCCTTCGTTCAGGGGAACGGAAGTGCCGGTTTCCCGCGCATGCGCAGTGCATGCACGAAGCCGGCACTTCCATTGGGCTTACGGGTGAGTACCCCGTGCGTACTCACCCGTGGAGACCCGAATTTCTGGTCCCATATATGGACACTGGCCAAATCATCTGTTAATAACATAGAAACATAGAAGATAGGAGCAGGAGTCGGCCATTCGGCCCTTCGAGCCTGCTCCGCCATTCAATGCGATCATGGCTGATCATCCAAATTCAGTACCCTGTCCCTGCCTTCTCCCCATATCCCTTGATCCCTTTTGCCTTAAGAAATATATCCAACTCTTTCTTGAATATATTTAATAAACTGGCCTCCACCGCCCTCTGTGGCAGAGAATTCCACAGGTTCACCACTCTCTGGGTGAATAAATTCCTCCTCATTTCAGTCCTAAATGTCCTACCCCTTATCCTTAGACTATGACCCCTGGTTCTGGACTCCCCGACCATCGGGAACATCCTTCCAGCATCTAGTCTGTCCAGGCCTGACAGAATTTTATAGGTTTCGATGAGATCCCCTCTCAATCTTCTAAACTCCAGTGAGTATAAGCCCAATCGACACAATCTCTCCTCATACGTCATTCCTGCCATCCCAGGTATCAGCCTGGTGAATCTTCGCTGCACTCCTTCCATGGCAAGAACGTCCTTCCTCAGATAAGGCGACCAAAACTGCACACAATACTCAAGGTGCGGTCTCACCAAGGCCCTGTATAACTGTAGGAAGACATCCTTGTTCCTGTACTCGAACCCTCTTGCTACGAAGGCCAACATACCATTTGCCTTCTTAACCGCCTGCTGCACCTGCATGCTTACCTTCAGCGACTGGTGCACAAGAACACCCAGGTCTCTTTGCACTTCCCCTTCTCCCAATCTATTGCCATTCAAATAATAATCTGCCTTCCTGTTTTTGCCACCAAAGTGGATAACCTCACATTTATCCACATTATCGTGCATTTGCCATGTTTCTGCCCAATCACCCAACCTGTCCAAATCGTACTGGAGTTTCATGACATCCTCCTCACAGCGTACCCTCCCACCCAGCTTTGTGTCATCTGCAAATTTGGAGATATTACATCCAATTCCCTCATCCAGATCATTAATATATATTGTGAACAGCTGGGGTCCTAGGACCGATCCTTGCGGTACCCCACTAGTCACTGCCTGCCACTCGGAAAACGACCCGTTTATTCCAACTCTTTGCTTTCTGTCCGCCAACCAGTTCTCTATCCAAGTCAATACCTTGCCCCCAATCCCATGTGCCTTAATTTTGCACGCTAATCTCTTGTGTGGGACCTTATCGAAAGCCTTCTGAAAGTCCAAATACACCACATCCACTGGTTCTCCCTTATCTATTTTACCAGTTACATCCTCAAAAAATTCCAGTAGATTAGTCAAGCATGATTTACCTTTTGTAAGAAAAGGGTTCAAACCTCTATACTCAAAGAACAACTTCACACTGACGTACTGCGAGGACAAAGGAACAGATTAAGACGAAGTGCTGTAATCTTTTGCTGTTAAAGTTTGCTGTAAGTTGACCAAATTTAATGTACCCGCATTCCTTGAGATGCTTTGTGCTGAACTAACATAAAATAAACTGCTGTGACTGTGAGCTGCGAAGGCTGCAAGCTGTTGATCAGTAAAGGCAGCCACACACCCTGTGCAGGAACCAGCGGTTGGGCGTTACAAAGACAGGTGCAGCTCCCAGCAAACACAGGGTACGGCCTTGGGGCCCCGGGGTCAAGAAACGAGTCATCTGCCGCTGAAGGGAGGAGACAGATCTTGGGAGTCCCTTGCGAAAACAGGACTGGAGTTGACGGATTTGGCACAATGTACCTTGTGCCCAAATAGTCGGCCAAACCCATCGACGGCCGGCAGACACAGGATGTGTATGTTTGAGAGATTGACCGCTCAGACAGCTGAAGCTGTACATTGAAGGAGCGCGCCTCACGGTCCCTGCATGATGGAAATCGTCTGAGAATAAAAAGATCTGGAGAAAAGACAGTGATTTATATTCGCTAGAGTTTAGAAGAATGAGAGTGGATAGAAACATAGAAACATAGAAGATAGGAGCAGGAGTAGGCCATTTGGCCCCTCGAGCCTGCTCCGCCATTTAATGCGATCATGGCTGATCATCCAAACTCAGTACCCTGTCCCTGCCTTCTCCCCATATCCCTTGATCCCTTTAGCCTTAAGAAATATATCTAACTCCTTCTTGAATATATTTAATGAATTGGCCTCTACTGCCTTCTGTGGCAGAGAATTCCACAGGTTCACCACTCTCTGGGTGATGAAATTCCTCCTCATCTCTGTCCTAAATGGCTTACCCCTTATCCTTAGACTGTGACCCCTGGTTCTGGACTCCCCGACCATCGGGAACATCCTTCCTGCATCTAGTCTGTCTAGTCCTGTTAGAATTTTATAAGTTTCAATGAGATCCCCTCTCATTCTTCTAAACTCTAGCGAATATAATCCTAATCGAGCCAATCTCTCCTCATACGTCATTCCTGCCATCCCAGGTATCAGCCTGGTGAATCTTCGCTGCACTCCCTCCATGGCAAGAACATCCTTCCTCAGACAAGGTGACCAGATAAGGGATCTCATTGAAACGTATAAAATTCTAACAGGACTAGACAGACTAGATGCAGGAAGGATGTTCCCGATGGCCGGGGAGTCCAGAACCAGGGGTCACAGTCTAAGGATAAGGGGTAAGCCATTCAGGACTGAGATGAGGAGGAATTTCTTCACCCAGAGAGTGGTGAACCTGTGGAATTCTCTACCTCACAAGGCAGTTGAGGCCAATTCATTAAATATATTCAAGAAGGAGTTGGATATTTTTCTTAAGGCTAAAGGGATCAAGGGATATGGGGAGAAAGCAGGGACAGGGTACTGAATTTGGATGATCAGCCATGATCGCATTGAATGGCGGAGCAGGCTCGAGGGGCCGAATGGCCTACTCCTGCTCCTATCTTCTATGTTTCTGTGTTTCTATGACTAAAAGATATAAGGGCAGCAGTCGGAAAGAGCTGGACTGTCCAGTAATCTTGCCTAGACGAACCAACAATCAATGCTGAAATGATCATCTGTGGATGGTTCTATGTATTACCTCCTCTCATTATTGCTGTAGTGCTCAAATTCATAGCAATGGTGATAGGGCCTTTGAATCTGCATTAAGGACAATAAAATCTAAAAGACGGAACACGTGTGTCTCGTGTAATTGCTCACAGTGAGAGTGAGTGTGTCTGGAACCCGTACCCCAGTGAGAGTCAGTGTGTGTGGAACCCGTACCCCAGTGAGAGTCAGTGTGTGTGGAACCCGTACCCCAGTGAGAGTCAGTGTGTGTGGAACCCGTACCCCAGTGAGAGTCAGTGTGTGTGGAACCCGTACCCCAGTGAGAGTCAGTGTGTGTGGAACCCGTACCCCAGTGAGAGTCAGTGTGTGTGGGACCCGTACCCCAGTGAGAGTCAGTGTGTGTGGAACCCGTACCCCAGTGAGAGTCAGTGTGTGTGGAACCCGTACCACAGGGAGAGTCAGTGTGTGTGGAACCCGTACCCTAGTGAGAGTCAGTGTGTGTGGAACCCGTACCACAGTGAGAGTCAGTGTGTGTGGAACCTGTACCCCAGTGAGAGTCAGTGTGTGTGGAACCCGTACCCCAGTGGGAGTCAGTGTGTGTGGAACCCTTACCCCAGTGAGAGTCAGTGTGTGTGGAACCCGTACCCCAGTGAGAGTCAGTGTGTGTGGAACCCTTACCCCAGTGAGAGTCAGTGTGTGTGGAACCCGTACCCCAGTGAGAGTCAGTGTGTGTGGAACCCGTACCCCAGTGAGAGTCAGTGTGTGTGGAACCCGTACCCCAGTGAGAGTCAGTGAGTGTGGAACCCGTACCCCAGTGAGAGTCAGTGCGTGTGGAACCCGTACCCCAGTGAGAGTCAGTGTGTGTGGAACCCGCACCCCAGTGACAGTCAGTGTGTGTGGAACCCGTACCCCAGTGAGAGTCAGTGTGTGTGGAACCCTTACCCCAGTGAGAGTCAGTGTGTGTGGAACCCGTACCCCAGTGAGAGTCAGTGTGTGTGGAACCCTTACCCCAGTGAGAGTCAGTGTGTGTGGAACCCTTACCCCAGTGAGAGTCAGTGTGTGTGGAACCCGTACCCCAGTGACAGTCAGTGTGTGTGGAACCCGTACCCCAGTGAGAGTCAGTGTGTGTGGAACCCGTACCCCAGTGAGAGTCAGTGTGTGTGGAACCCGTACCCCAGTGAGAGTCAGTGTGTGTGGAACCCGTACCCCAGTGAGAGTCAGTGTGTGTGGAACCCATACCCCAGTGAGAGTCAGTGTGTGTGGAACCCGTACCCCAGTGAGAGTCAGTGTGTGTGGAACCCTTACCCCAGTGAGAGTCAGTGTGTGTGGAACCCTTACCCCAGTGAGAGTCAGTGTGTGTGGAACCCGTACCACAGTGAGAGTCAGTGTGTGTGGAACCCGTACCCCAGTGAGAGTCAGTGTGTGTGGGACCCGTACCCCAGTGAGAGTCAGTGTGTGTGGAACCCGTACCCCAGTGAGAGTCAGTGTGTGTGGAACCCGTACCCCAGTGAGAGTCTGTGTGTGTGGAACCCGTACCCCAGTGAGAGTCAGTTTGTGTGGAACCCGTACCCCAGTGAGAGTCAGTGTGTGTGGAACCCGTACCCCAGTGAGAGTCAGTGTGTATGCAACCCGTACCCCAGTGAGAGTCAGTGTGTGTGGAACCCGTACCCCAGTGAGAGTCAGTGTGTGTGGAACCCTTACCCCAGTGAGAGTCAGTGTGTGTGGAACCCGTACCCCAGTGAGAGTCAGTGTGTGTGGAACCCATACCCCAGTGAGAGTCAGTGTGTGTGCAACCCGTACCCCAGTGAGAGTTAGTGTGTGTGGAACCCGTACCCCAGTGAGAGTCAGTGTGTGTGCAACCCGTACCCCAGTGAGAGTTAGTGTGTGTGGAACCCGTACCCCAGTGAGAGTCAGTGTGTGTGGAACCCGTACCCCAGTGAGAGTCAGTGTGTGTGTGGAACCCGTACCCCAGTGAGAGTCAGTGTGTGTGGAACCCGTACCCCAGTGAGAGTCAGTGTGTGTGGAACCCGTACCCCAGTGAGAGTCAGTGTGTGTGGAACCCGTACCCCAGTGAGAGTCAGTGTGTGTGCAACCCGTACCCCAGTGAGAGTCAGTGTGTGTGGAACCCGTACCCCAGTGAGAGTCAGTGTGTGTGGAACCCGTACCCCAGTGAGAGTCAGTGTGTGTGGAACCCGTACCCCAGTGAGAGTCAGTGTGTGTGGAACCCGTACCCCAGTGAGAGTCAGTGTGTGTGGAACCCGTACCCCAGTGAGAGTCAGTGTGTGTGGAACCCGTACCACAGTGAGAGTCAGTGTGTGTGGAACCCGTACCCCAGTGAGAGTCAGTGAGTGTGGAACCCGTACCCCAGTGAGAATCAGTGTGTATGGAACCCGTACCCCAGTGAGAGTCAGTGTGTGTGGAACCCTTACCCCAGTGAGAGTCAGTGTGTGTGGAACCCGTACCCCAGTGAGAGTCAGTGTGTGTGGAACCCGTACCCCAGTGAGAATCAGTGTCTGTGGAACCCGTACCCCAGTGAGAGTCAGTGTGTGTGGAACCCGTACCCCAGTGAGAGTCAGTGTGTGTGGAACCCATACCCCAGTGAGAGTCAGTGTGTGTGGAACCCGTACACCAGTGAGAGTCAGTGTGTGTGGAACCCGTACCCCAGTGAGAGTCAGTGTGTGTGGAACCCGTACCCCAGTGAGAGTCAGTGTGTGTGGAACCCGTACCCCAGTGAGAGTCAATGTGTGTGGAACCCGTACCCCAGTGAGAGTCAGTGTGTGTGGAACCCGTACCCCAGTGAGTGTCAGTGTGTGTGGAACCCGTACCCCAGTGAGAGTCAGTGTGTGTGGAACCCGTACCCCAGTGAGAGTCAGTGTGTGTGGAACCCGTACCCCAGTAAGAGTCAGTGTGTGTCGAACCCGTACCCCAGTGAGAGTCAGTGTGTGTGGAACCCGTACCCCAGTGAGAGTCAGTGTGTGTGGAACCCGTACCCCAGTGAGAGTCAGTGTGTGTGGAACCCGTACCCCAGTGAAAAAAAGTACTTCCTTGACTGTGAAGCTCTTTGCGATGATCCTGAGGTGGTGAAAGCTTCCTTCTGTCTTTAGCTCGCATCTTAGCTTACCCTCGGAGCCCTGGTATCTGGTCAATCTGCTGCCGCATTCCTTCCGAGGCCATATGGCCCCGATTTTCGGCTTGTGTAGGGAATGGTCGGATTTCCCCGAATGTGGGGTTTCTGACACACATAAAAAAGTGTCAGCCAGCTCCACGCAATCTTCCCTCAAGTGGCCAATTAATTCCCAGCATGTGGGAAGCCTTGCTAATTGTCCAATTTGAGTCAGAAATCCCCACACTATGATGTCATCATTCGTGGTGCTTTCAAAGTGTCCAGCAAGCTTCTCCACCTCTGCAGGCTTCTCAACCACTCTTACACAATGGCAGAGGAGCCTGCACCAGCTGCTGCCAGTGCCAGACCCCGAGCTGCCTTCAAATTCGACGAGGCTTCACTGCAGGCATTATTGGATGGGGTTAGGGCCCACAGGGAGGTCCTCTTCCCTAGGTCAGGGAGGAAGAGGCCTCCCACTGAGACCAAGGCTGCATGGATGCAGGTGTCAGCAGATGCCAACTCGCTGGGAGTCACCAGAAGAACCTTGGCATTACATCTCTAACTCCTTCCTTAACTCCCCCACAGTACCATCCAGAGCCCCCGTCCTCACTGTGGAGGAGGGAGAGGCTGTGCAGCCAGACTCCTCCGAGGAAGCTCCAACCTCTGAGGGCATAGCGTAAGCGCACCCAGCACCAGCGCAGACACTCACACCTCGGGGGGGACCTTCGGGACATAGAGTAGTGTTGTCACCTGGTGTTTCACAGCTCACAAGTGAGCCTCAGCAGATTCTGGAGACAGGGGCAGCAGTGGAGAGTCCTCGTCGGAGGACGCAGGACTCTGCCAGCTCAGCTCAGCTGTGCTGCATGACGACCCTCTGCCTCTGGGTCCATCCGCAAGAGAAGAGGTGATGGAACTCCATGCACAGATGCAGGAGTCTCTGGCAGGTTTTGTCTCCAGGGTCGCTGCGAGTGCTGAGCAAATGGAGGAGTCCATAGCGACCATGAGCAGAGCCTTTGTGGAGTCTATTGAATCCGTGAATCTTAAGGTATGGTGTTCTTCAATAAATAGGCGGAGACTGCAGATCAACAATCAACAGGTGTTTACTGGATGAGGGTAGTCTAAAAACTAACAGTACAGAGCCCTCCTCAGGGTTTATATACCGGTGTGGTCACTGCCGGTACTACAGTATACAGGAGCTGTAAAAGTAGTTCTCCTCTTAAAGGTACATACACTACAGAGTCATTGGCGCCTGAACGCATCACCATGGAAAGGTTGGCAACCTCCATGGAGGAGATAACTCGCCAGGGTACGGAAAACATGGTGAGTGCTCATAAGAGAATGACATCTCCTGAGGAGCGTTCGCCATCTGTTGAACAGAGAAACCAGACCTTCATGGAAGTCCTTCTGAGTAGGACTGCCAGTGCAGAAACGGGTCCCACTGGCCACCTAAAGCGCAGCAAGGTGCTCTCAAGCCACTTCCAAGCACTGGCCCCTTCTGGCCTGTGTAGCTTCAGGTGAGTGAGCAGCAGCCTGGTGCTCCTGGTGCTCATCCTGCTGTTCCTGGTTCTGCTGCTGCCGCCTCTGCTGCTGGAGATCCTCTAATGCCAGGAAGGGAACGTCCCAAAGGCCTCCCATGCTTCTGGCAGATGCCTCCGTTGAGGGGGCGCTGAGTTAGGGTGCTGAGAGGGGCTTCCCAGGAGCTCACACTGGAGAAGTGTGTGAGGCTCCAACTTTCTGCAGCTGCTCCTAAGGCTTCAAAAAGTTCCCCCAAGCCTTGATCAACAAGGTCCTGCAGCCTGCAAATGCTGCCTATTTAAAGCTCTTCAGCCCTCAGCGACCTGCTGCTGCAAGCAAGCAAGCCAGCTGTTTTCACACCAGCTCTCAGCAGCGGGGTTCCCCGCAGGTGGGTTTCAGGTCCCGACCCGCTTTTTCGCCGATTTTCGGCCCCCGGCCGCATGAAAAGCCGCCCGACGGCGGCCGGAAAATCGGGGCCAGCTGTCAGGTGAAGTGGCCTTTTCTTCGGAGGTGCTGCAGCACTGGGATGGTTTGCAAAAAACTCGACAAGACTCTGCCGCTGCCGGACACTGAGAGAGGAATTGTTTCTCGTACTGCTACGTGCAGTGGAATAGGTTAACAAGCCATTTCCTATTCTGAAGAGTTCACTCAGCAGATCAACTCAGGCAATTCATGATGACAAGGTCCACAGCGCAGGGCAAACGTCCCAGGGTGGGACTCCTAGCAGAGAAATTGGGGCAGTTCTGTAAGTGGTGATTAGGTGAGACTGGGATTTATTAAATCCAATTGGTTCCAGCAAGAAGGAAAGGTTGAGGGGCGGGGGAGGTGACAATCCCAAAGGTCTCCCGGCCAGGCTCCCGCCTTCCACACCCCGAAAATTCAGCTCCTCCAAAACTCTGCTGCCCCGTGTCCTAACTTAAGTGTCAGCCGTGGCTCAGAGGGTCGCACTCTCGCCCCTGAGTCAGGAGGTCGTGTGTGTTGCGTTTGCAAAGATAATCCAGAGACCGTCAGTGAGTTCAGTTCATGCTGCTTTTAATATGGCTGCCACACGCCCACGCACTTCCAGGCACAAGCAATCGAATACCTATACACAATACAATGATCACAGCACGATCAACTCCATGTGCTCAGGCCAAGGCAATCGAGTACCTATTGTATTGATTTCTTTGTGGGTTCAATGACGAGACATTTATGAAAGAGAATGTCTTTTAATCTAAAGTCTGTTCAACTCTTTATACAGCATTTACAGGAGACATCATGCTAGTGATGCATCTAGAACGAAACTGAAACTAAACTGAACTGCCTTGCCCCCTGCTGGTCAGGCACAAGCAATCAATACATGCAAACTTGCTGGTAAGGCATCATAATCAAACAGGCAAATACCATCTCTATTTGCTGATATCATTACACCTATCACCAATGTCAGCCATAACATTTTCTCCCCCCTCACAGAATTTCAAACATGAAATGTCTAGACAAAGTCCTGTAGGTGGCCAGGGCGAGAACGTGTACGAACAGGCCGAGGTGCGGACTGGTGAAGGGCAGGCCGAAGTGGGGACTGGTGAAGGGCAGGCCGAAGTGGGGACTGGTGAGGAGCAGTCCGAGGTGGGGACTGGTGAGGAACAGGCCGAGGTGGGGACTGGTGAAGAGCAGGCCGAGGTGGGGACTGGTGAAGGGCAGGCCGAAGTGGGGACTGGTGAGGAGCAGGCCGAGGTGGGGACCAGTGAGGAGCAGGCCGAGGTGGGGACTGGTGAGGAGCAGGCCGAGGTGGGGACTGGTGAGGAGCAGGCCGAAGTGGGGACTGGTGAGGAGCAGTCCGAGGTGCGGACTGGTGAGGAGCAGGCCGAGGTGGGGACTGGTGAGGAGCAGGCCGAGGTGGGGACTGGTGAGGAACAGGCCGAGGTGGGGACTGGTGAGGAGCAGGCCGAGGTGGGGACTGGTGAGGAACAGGCCGAGGTGCGGACTGGTGAGGAGCAGGCCGAGGTGGGGACTGGTGAAGAGCAGGCCGAGGTGTGGACTGGTGAGGAGCAGGCCGAGGTGGGGACTGGTGAGGAACAGGCCGAGGTGGGGACTGGTGAGGAACAGGCCGAGGTGGGGACTGGTGAAGAGCAGGCCAAGGTGGGGACTGGTGAGGAGCAGGCCGAGGTGGGGACTGGTGAGGAGCAGGCCGAGGTGGGGACCGGTGAGGAGCAGGCCGAGGTGGGGACCGGTGAAGAGCAGGCCGAGGTGGGGACTGGTGAGGAACAGGCCGAGGTGGGGACTGGTGAGGAGCAGGCCGAGGTGGGGACTGGTGAGGAGCAGGCCGAGGTGGGGACCGGTGAGGAACAGGCCGAGGTGGGGACCGGTGAGGAGCAGGCCGAGGTGGGGACTGGTGAAGAGCAGGCCGAGGTGGGGACTGGTGAAGAGCAGGCCGAGGTGCGGACTGGTGAGGAACAGGCCGAGGTGGGGACTGGTGAGGAGCAGGCCGAGGTGGGGACTGGTGAGGAGCAGGCCGAGGTGCGGACTGGTGAAGAGCAGGCCGAGGTGGGGACTGGTGAAGAGCAGGCCGAGGTGGGGACTGGTGAGGAGCAGGCCGAGGTGCGGACTGGTGAAGAGCAGGCCGAGGTGGGGACTGGTGAAGAGCAGGCCGAGGTGGGGACTGGTGAGGAACAGGCCGAGGTGGGGACCGGTGAGGAGCAGGCCGAGGTGGGGACTGGTGAGGAGCAGGCCGAGGTGGGGACTGGTGAGGAGCAAGCCGAGGTGGGGACTGGTGAAGAGCAGGCCGAGGTGGGGACTGGTGAGGAGCAGGCCGAGGTGCGGACTGGTGAAGAGCAGGCCGAGGTGGGGACTGGTGAGGAACAGGCCGAGGTGGGGACTGGTGAGGAACAGGCCGAGGTGGGGACTGGTGAGGAGCAGGCCGAGGTGCGGACTGGTGAAGAGCAGGCCGAGGTGGGGACTGGTGAGGAGCAGGCCGAGGTGGGGACCGGCGAGGAGCAGGCCGAGGTGGGGACTGGTGAAGAGCAGGCCGAGATGCGGACTGGTGAAGAGCAGGCCGAGGTGGGGACTGGTGAGGAGCAGGCCGAGGTGGGGACTGGTGAAGAGCAGGCCGAGGTGGGGACTGGTGAGGATCAGGCCGAGGTGGGGACTGGTGAGGAGCAGGCCGAGATGCGGACTGGTGAAGAGCAGGCCGAGGTGGGGACTGGGGATGAGCAGGCCGAGGTGGAGACTGGTGAAGAGCAGGCCGAGGTGGGGACTGGGGAGGAGCAGGCCGAGGTGGGGACCGGTGAGGAGCAGGCCGAGGTGGGGACCGGTGAGGAGCAGGCCGAGGTGGGGACCGGTGAGGAACAGGCCGAGGTGGGGACTGGGGAGGAGCAGGCCGAGGTGGGGACTGGTGAGGAGCAGGCCGAGGTGGGGACTGGTGAAGAGCAGGCCGAGGTGGGGACTGGTGAGGAACAGGCCGAGGTGGGGACTGGTGAAGAGCAGGCCGAGGTGGGGACTGGTGAGGAGCAGGCCGAGGTGGGGACTGGTGAGGAGCAGGCCGAGGTGGGGACTGGTGAAGAGCAGGCCGAGGTGGGGACTGGTGAGGAGCAGGCCGAAGTGGGGACTGGTGAGGAGCAGGCCGAGGTGGGGACTGGGGAGGAGCAGGCTGAGGCACAACATCTGCTTGGGGGTTGGCTGGCTGAGCCACATGTGCATCCCACCACTCTGGGGGTAGGGCTTGGGGGTTAGGTCCGAATAATCCCGCATCAGGGGGTGCTGGCACCTTCCGAAGGCGGCTGGCATGCCACCGAGAGCCTTCAGTGAGGCAGAAAGTGGTTGGTCCAAGTTGGCGGCTGATTTGGAGAGGGGAGGACCAGAATGAAGCCATCGTATTGTTGCGGTGTGGCCTGCGGACTCTGACCCAATCGGAGACTGAGATGTTGGGCGCCTTGGCCCTCTTCGACTGGTCGAAGCGGAGTTTCATCTTCTCCTGCTGTCTAGCGACTGTGGCTTGAGCCGGTGGAGCACGGCTCTGAGCTAGCGAGGGGCGGAGCCTGCCAAGGGGCAACATGAGCTCACGGCCTAGCATGAGGGATGCGGGTGAGACCCCTGTAGTGGAATGCTGGGAGGCTCTGTCGTGCAGCAGTGTGTGGAGGAGGGCCTTGTCAAACGCACACCCCTGGGATAGGTGTGCTCTGAGGCCATTTTTCAGAGTCTGGTTAAAACGCTCCACCCCCCCATTTGACTCGGGGTGGTAGTACGTGCGTACGTGACAGATGCCCTTGCTCTCAAGGTAAGAGGAGAGTGCCAAAGAGACCATTTGGGGGCCATTGTCTGTGGTGATGGCCTTTGGATGCCCCCAGCGGGAGAAGAGGGACTCAAGGATATCAATGATGACCCGAGAGGTGACAGAGCCCACGGCAGTGACCTCTGGCCATTTTGAGTGCAGGTCATAGGTCACCACTAGGAACCGTTGATGGTGGGGGACACCATGGATCTCCCCGCAGACGTCCAGCTGCAGGTGCTCCCAGGGCTGAGAGGGCCAGGCAAGGGGTTGCAGGGGTGGGGGAGCTTGGTGGCCAGTCTTGCCACTTACAAGGCAGGCTGCACAGTCCTTGACCAGGGCCTCGATTTCCCTGTCGATACCCGGCCACCACACTAGGTCTCGGCATCGTTGTTTGAGCTTCACTATGCCCAAGTGGCCCTCGTGCGCCATGGATAAAACACGCGCACGAAGGGCACTTGGGACCACAGTGCAGAGCCCACGTGCAACGCAGGAGTCATTCCAGCAGGAGAGCTCCTCTTTAACTCTGGAGTAGGCAGACAGTTCCTCAGGCACCTTGCGAGGCCAGCCATCTCTGATGAAGGTGCACAGCTGGGAGAGGGCCGGATCCTGTTCAGAGGCCTCTTTGAGCTCCTGGAGAGAGACTGTGGTTTGGAGAGGCGTGTGCAGCATCTGGACGATATCCTGTTCCACATGTTCAGACCCGACGAGTGGGGCTGGGGCAGAGACAGTGCGGGAGAGCAGATCTGCAACAACATTGTCACGTCCTGGTGTGAACTGGAGACTGAAATTGTATTGGCGGAGGCGGTCAGACCAGCGGTGTAGACGCAGTGGTCTGTGGCGGATGTCGACAGCAGGGCAGTGAGAGCCTGGTGATCGGTTCGCAGGGTGAAGGCACGGCCATACGTGTACAGGTGCCACCGCTCACCTGCCCAGACGCACGCCAGCGCCTCACGCTCGCCTACTGAGTACTTCTTTTCAGTGGGGCTAAGGGCTCGGGAGGCAAAGGCGATTGGTTTCTCCACTCCATTCTGTATCTGCGATAACACCGCCCCCACAGCTGCAGCGGATGCGTCGCAGGTGACGAGGGTGGGGCTGGCGACGTCAAAGTGAGCC
Organism: Somniosus microcephalus; assembly: GCF_052327205.1. Classification (NCBI taxonomy): domain Eukaryota; kingdom Metazoa; phylum Chordata; class Chondrichthyes; order Squaliformes; family Somniosidae; genus Somniosus; species Somniosus microcephalus. The sequence continues at coordinate 217,380,751 of NC_140998.1, read as the reverse complement.
AACACTGGAGGTGACGTGAGCTGCGATTTGAGGAGGCGAACAGCTTCCGTACAGGCTTGTGACCACACCCAGGGCTCATCCTTTCGCAGGAGCTGGCGCAGTGTGGCTGTGGTGGCTGAGTACTGGGGCAAAAACTTCAGGTAGTACCCAGTCATGCCAAGGAAGGAGGCAACCTGTGCTGCAGAGCTGGGTTCTGGGATGCTGTGAATGGCATCCACGTTTGACTGGAGTGGGGATATACCGTCAGCCGACAACCGAAACCCCACAAAATCGATCTCTGAAACAGCGAAGACACACTTTTCACCATTCAGTGTGAGCTTGTGTTTTGCTAGAGCTGTGAAAACTCTGTGAAGGCGTTCGTCGTGAGTGGAGGTCGAGGGCCCATGCACGACGATGTCATCCAGGTAGATGGCCACCCCAGGAATGCCTGCGAGCACAGAGGACATCACCTTTTGGCAGCAGCTGGGTACAGAGCTAAGTCCAAATGGCATCCTGGTGTACCGAAAGACGCCAGCATGTGTCACAAAAGCAGTGAGGTCCCTGCTGCTGGGGTGGAGGGGAACCTGTAGATAGCCCTGTCGAAGGTCCAGTTTCGAGAACAGGATGGAACCATAGAACTGCGCTGTGAGTTCCTCTGACGTTGGCAGTGGATACTTGTCAGGGATTACGGCCTTATTCACTGCTCGAAGGTCGACACAGACGCGTAGACCACCTGACTTTTTCGTTGCGACCACCAGGTTGGAGACCCATGGGGAGGCATCAACTGGTTCGATGATGCCAGCTTCCAGTAGCTGCTTTAGTTCGGCTGTGACCCCGTCACGGAGAGCAAGCGGGATGCGGCGCAGTGGCTGAATGACAGGGGTAACGGTGGAGTCAACCATGGGCTGGTGGGTGAAGGCAGTCAGGCAGCCCAGACCCTCGAAGAGTGCTGGCCATGTTTGGCGCCACGGTGAGGCGACGTGCAGAATCGCAGACCCGCCGGTGTCCAAGAGAGAAAAACCCAGGTCAGTGAAAAGATCCAGTCCCATCAGGTTAGCTCCTTGGCATGCCACATGAAAACTAAAATCTGGCAAAACTTTTGTTCCATAGCGTACAGTGAGGTTGACTGAGCCCACTAGTCCAATTTTCGAATTACCATACCCGCAAAGGGCAGTGGAGGGCGCAGAGAGTGGCAGGGATCTGAAAAAGCGTTTGAATGTGTCCACATTCAGCAGTGAGACGCTGGCACCGGTATCCAACAACAGCGGGATGCACACATCATTCAGGTTAATTGTGCATGATTTGAAAGCCACTACTGGCCCAGAGCTCACGTTGTGAATTATAGACCAACTGCTTGAGGACTGAGAGTGTTCATCTGTAGCAACAGGGGCAGAGCGGCAGACATTGGCAAAGTGATTTTGATTTCCACAATTGCGACAGGCTTGGCCGCGCGCGGGGCAATTCTGCGCTCTGGTAGCATGTGAACTAGATCCGCAGTTTCCACATGGTTGCCGCGGTAGCGCACGTTGGTGCCGTCGCGCGAGCATTACAGTGTCGGGGCTGTCGGAGCCGAGGGCGCCGTCACTGGGTGTGTGTGCTAGTTTCGCTGCACATTCGGCTGCAGACTCCACTTGAAAGGCAATGTTAACTGCCTGTGACAACGACAGATCGTCGGACTCGAGTAATAGTCTTTCACGCACTCTCACGTTGTTGGTGTGTTCTATTAGTTGATCACGCACCATCTCGTCTTGTAGTGCACCGAACTTGCAGGAGCTAGCTAACCCCCTCAAATTAGCCACGTATTGATGCACCGACTCGCCGGGGAGTTGGTGACGCTGTCTAAAAATGAATCGCCGCAGGAGGGCACTTTGTGGGGCAGAGAAGTGTGTGCTGAACAGAGCCACAGCCTCATCATATGTTTGGATTGAGTCTGCTGTGCATAATGTCCCAAGAACACGCTGGCCCTCCGCTCCCAAGCAATGGGATAACAGTGCCTTTTTCCGTGCTGTACTCACATTTTCTAGTCCGAGAGCGATGAGATAGGTTTCAAAGGACTGTAACCAGCGAGCCCATGGGATCAGGGGCTCACCGGGTAGTGCAAGGAAAGGAGGAGGTGGTGGAAGAGAGATTTGAGCCATCCTTGTCGCCAAATGTTGCATTTGCTAAGATAATCCAGAGATCATCAGTGAGTTCAGTTCATGCTTTTAATATGGCTCCACACACACACACTTCAAGGCACAAGCAATGGAATACCTATACACAATAAAATGATCACAGCACGATCAAACTGCATGTGCTCAGGCCAAGGCAATCGAGTACCTATCACCAAATGTCAGACATAACAGTGTGTCCGAGTCCCCACTCCAGAGAACTGAGCACATAAATCCAGCCTGACACTCCCTGGGGCAGTACTGAGGGAGCTCCGCACTGTCAGAGGGGCAGTACTGAGGGAGCGCCGCACTGTCGGAGGGGCAGTACTGAGGGAGCGCCGCACTGTCGGAGGGGCAGTACTGAGGGAGCGCCGCACTGTCGGAGGGGCAGTACTGAGGGAGCGCCGCACTGTCGGAGGGGCAGTACTGAGGGAGCGCCACACTGTCGGAGGGGCAGTACTGAGGGAGCGCCGCACTGTCGGAGGGGCAGTACTGAGGGAGCGCCTCACTGTCGGAGGGGCAGTACAGAGGGAGCGCCGCACTGTCGGAGGGGCAGTACTGAGGGAGCGCCGCACTGTCGGAGGGGCAGTACTGAGGGAGCGCCGCACTGTCGGAGGGGCAGTACTGAGGGAGCGCCGCACTGTCGGAGGGGCAGTACTGAGGGAGCCCCGCACTGTCGGAGGGGCAGCACTGAGGGAGCGCCGCACTGTCGGAGGGGCAGTACTGAGGGAGCGCCACACTGTCGGAGGGGCAGTACTGAGGGAGCGCCGCACTGTCGGAGGGGCAGTACTGAGGGAGCGCTGCACTGTCGGAGGGGCAGTACTGAGGGAGCGCCGTACTGTCGGAGGGACAGTACTGAGGGAGCGCCGCACTGTCGGAGGGGCAGTACTGAGGGAGCGCCGCACTGTCGGAGGGGCAGTACGGAGGGAGCGCCACACTGTCGGAGGGGCAGTACTGAGGGAGCGCCGCACTGTCGGAGGGGCAGTACTGAGGGAGCGCCTCACTGTCGGAGGGGCAGTACAGAGGGAGCGCCGCACTGTCAGAGGGGCAGTACTGAGGGAGCGCCACACTGTCGGAGGGACAGTACTGAGGGAGCGCCGCACTGTCGGAGGGGCAGTACTGAGGGAGCGCCGCACTGTCGGAGGGTCAGTACTGAGGGAGCGCCTCACTGTCGGAGGGCAGTACTGAGGGAGCGCTGCACTGTCGGAGGGGCAGTACTGAGGGAGCGCCGCACTGTCGGAGAGGCAGTACTGAGGGAGTGCCGCACTGTCGGAGGGGCAGTACTGATGGAGCACCGCACTGTCGGAGCGGCAGTACTGAGAGAGCGCCGCACTGTCGCAGGGGCAGTACTGAGGGAGCGCCGCACTGTCGGAGGGGCAGCACTGAGGGAGTGCCGCACTGTCGGAGGGGCAGTACTGATGGAGTGCCGCACTGTCGGAGAGGCAGTCCTGAGGGAGTGCCGCACTGTCGGAGGGGCTGTACTGAGGGAGCGCCGCACTGTCAGAGCGGCAGTACTGATGGAGCGCCGTACTGTCGGAGGGGCAGTACTGAGGGAGCGCCGCACTGTCGGAGGAGCAATACAGAGGGAGGGCTGTACTGCCATAGGGGAAGTACTGAGGGAGCGCCGCACTGTCGGAGGTACAGTACTGAGTGAGTGCCGTACTGTCGGAGGGGCGGTACTGAGGGAGCGCCGCACTGTCGGAGGGGAGGTACTGAGGGAGCGCCGCACTGTTGGAGGGGCTGTACTGAGGGAGTGCCGCACTGTCAGAGGGGCAGTACTGAGGAAGCGTCGCATTGTAGGAGGGGCTGTACTGAGGGAGTGCCGCATTGTCGGAGGGGCCGTACTGAGGGAGCGCCGCACTGTCGGAGGGGCAGTACTGAGGGAGCGCCGTACTGTCGGAGGGGCAGTACTGAGGGAGCGCCGCACTGTCGGAGGGGCAGTACTGAGGGAGTGCCGCACTGTTGGAGGGGCAGTGCTGAGGGAGCGCCGCACTGTCGGAGGGGCAGTGCTGAGCGAGCGCATCACTGTCGGAGGGGCAGTACTGAGGGAGCGCCACACTGTCGGAGGGACAGTACTGAGGGAGCGCCGCACTGTCGGAGCGGCAGTACTGAGGGAGCGCCGCACTGTCGGAGCGGCAGTACTGAGGGAGCGCCGCACTGTCGGAGGGTCAGTACTGAGGGAGCGCCTCACTGTCGGAGGGGCAGTACTGAGGGAGCGCCACACTGTCGGAGGGACAGTACTGAGGGAGCGCCGCACTGTCGGAGGGGCAGTACTGAGGGAGCGCCGCACTGTCAGAGGGGCAGTACTGAGGGAGCGCCGCACTGTCGGAGGGGCAGTGCTGAGGGGGCGCCGCACTGTCGGAGCGGCAGTACAGAGGGAGCGCCGCGCTGTCAGAGGGGCAGTACTGAGGGAGCGCCGCACTGTCGGAGGGGCAGTACTGAGGGAGCGCCACACTGTCGGAGGGACAGTACTGAGGGAGCGCCGCACTGTCGGAGGGGCAGTACTGAGGGAGCGCCGCACTGTCAGAGGGGCAGTACTGAGGGAGCGCCGCACTGTCGGAGGGTCAGTACTGAGGGAGCGCCTCACTGTCGGAGGGGCAGTACTGAGGGAGCGCCACACTGTCGGAGGGGCAGTACTGAGGGAGTGCCGCACTGTCGGAGGGTCAGTACTGAGGGAGCGCCTCACTGTCGGAGGGGCAGTACTGAGGGAGCGCCACACTGTCGGAGGGACAGTACTGAGGGAGCACCACACTGTCGGAGGGGCAGTACTGAGGGAGTGCCGCACTGTTGGAGGGGCAGTACTGATGGAGCGCCGCACTGTCGGAGGGTCAGTACTGAGGGAGCGCCTCACTGTCGGAGGGTCAGTACTGAGGGAGCGCCACACTGTCGGAGGGACAGTACTGAGGGAGCGCCGCACTGTCGGAGGGGCAGTACTGAGGGAGTGCCGCACTGTCGGAGGGTCAGTACTGAGGGAGCGCCGCACTGTTGGAGGGACAGTACTGAGGGAGCGCAGCACTGTCGGAGGGGCAGTACTGAGGGAGCGCCGCACTGTCGGTGGGGCAGTACTGAGGGAGCGCCGCACTGTCGGAGGGGCAGTACTGAGGGAGTGCCGCACTGTCAGAGGGTCAGTACTGAGGGAGCGCCTCACTGTCGGAGGGGCAGTACTGAGGGAGCGCTGCACTGTCGGAGGGTCAGTACTGAGGGAGCGCCGCACTGTCGGAGGGGCAGTACTGAGGGAGCGCCACACTGTCGGAGGGACAGTACTGAGGGAGCGCCGCACTGTCGGAGGGGCAGTACTGAGGGAGCGCCGCACTGTCGGAGGGTCAGTACTGAGGGAGCGCCTCACTGTCGGAGGAGCAGTACTGAGGGAGCGCTGCACTGTCGGAGGTGCAGTACTGAGGGAGTGCCGCACTGTCGGAGGGGCAGTACTGAGGGAGCGCCGCACTGTCGGAGAGGCAGTACTGAGGGAGTGCCGCACTGTCGGAGGGGCAGTACTGATGGAGCGCCGCACTGTCGGAGGGGCAGTACTGAGGGAGCGCCGCACTGTCGGAGGGGCAGTACTGAGGGAGCGCCGCACTGTCGGAGGGGCAGTACTGAGGGAGTGCCGCACTGTCGGAGGGGCAGTACTGATGGAGCGCCGCACTGTCGGAGAGGCAGTCCTGAGGGAGTGCCGCACTGTCGGAGGGGCTGTACTGAGGGAGCGCCGCACTGTCGGAGGGGCAGTATTGAGGGAGCGCCGCACTGTCGGAGGGGCAGTACTGAGGGAGCGCCGCACTGTCGGAGGAGCAGTACAGAGGGAGGGCTGTACTGCCATAGGGGAAGTACTGAGGGAGCGCCGCACTGTCGGAGGTACAGTACTGAGTGAGTGCCGTACTGTCGGAGGGGCGGTACTGAGGGAGCGCCGCACTGTCGGAGGGGAGGTACTGAGGGAGCGCCGCACTGTTGGAGGGGCTGTACTGAGGGAGTGCCGCACTGTCAGAGGGGCAGTACTGAGGAAGCGTCGCACTGTAGGAGGGGCTGTACTGAGGGAGTGCCGCATTGTCGGAGGGGCCGTACTGAGGGAGCGCCGCACTGTCGGAGGGGCAGTACTGAGGGAGCGCCGTACTGTCGGAGGGGCAGTACTGAGGGAGCACCGCACTGTTGGAGGGGCAGTACTGAGGGAGCGCCGCACTGTTGGAGGGGCAGTGCTGAGGGAGCGCCTCACTGTCGGAGGGGCAGTACTGAGGGAGCGCCACACTGTCGGAGGGACAGTACTGAGGGAGCGCCGCACTGTCGGAGCGGCAGTACTGAGGGAGCGCCGCACTGTCGGAGCGGCAGTACTGAGGGAGCGCCGCACTGTCGGAGCGGCAGTACTGAGGGAGCGCCGCACTGTCGGAGGGTCAGTACTGAGGGAGCGCCTCACTGTCGGAGGGGCAGTACTGAGGGAGCGCCACACTGTTGGAGGGACAGTACTGAGGGAGCGCCGCACTGTCGGAGGGGCAGTACTGAGGGAGCGCCGCACTGTCAGAGGGGCAGTACTGAGGGAGCGCCGCACTGTCGGAGGGGCAGAGCTGAGGGAGCGCCGCACTGTCGGAGCGGCAGTACTGAGGGAGCGCCGCACTGTCAGAGGGGCAGTACTGAGGGAGCGCCGCACTGTCGGAGGGTCAGTACTGAGGGAGCGCCTCACTGTCGGAGTGGCAGTACTGAGGGAGCGCCACACTGTCGGAGGGACAGTACTGAGGGAGCGCCGCACTGTCGGAGGGGCAGTACTGAGGGAGCGCCGCACTGTCAGAGGGGCAGTACTGAGGGAGCGCCACACTGTCGGAGGGGCAGTACTGAGGGAGTGCCGCACTGTCGGAGCGTCAGTACTGAGGGAGCGCCTCACTGTCGGAGGGGCAGTACTGAGGGAGCGCCACACTGTCGGAGGGACAGTACTGAGGGAGCGCCACACTGTCGGAGGGGCAGTACTGAGGGAGCGCCGTACTGTCGGAGGGACAGCACTGAGGGAGCGCCGCACTGTCGGATGGGCAGTACTGAGGGAGCGCCGCACTGTCGGAGGGGCAGTACTGAGGGAGCGCCGCACTGTCGGAGGGGCAGTACTGAGCGAGCGCCGCACTGTCGGAGGGGCAGTACTGAGGGAGCGCCCCACTGTCGGGGGGGCAGGACTGAGGGAGCGCTGCACTGTCGGAGGCGCAGTACTGAGGGAGCGCCGTACTGTCGGAGGGACAGTACTGAGGGAGCGCCACACTGTCGGAGGGGCAGTACTGAGGGAGCGCCGCACTGTCGGAGGGTCAGTACTGAGGGAGCGCCGCACTGTCGGAGGGACAGTACTGAGGGAGCGCCGCACTGTCGGAGGGGCAGTACTGAGGGAGTGCCGCACTGTCAGAGGGTCAGTACTGAGGGAGCGCCTCACTGTCGGAGGGGCAGTACTGAGGGAGCGCTGCACTGTCGGAGGGTCAGTACTGAGGGAGCGCCGCACTGTCGGAGGGGCAGTACTGAGGGAGCGCCACACTGTCGGAGGGACAGTACTGAGGGAGCGCCGCACTGTCGGAGGGGCAGTACTGAGGGAGCGCCGCACTGTCAGAGGGGCAGTACTGAGGGAGCGCTGCACTGTCGGAGGTGCAGTACTGAGGGAGCGCCGCACTGTCGGAGAGGCAGTACTGAGGGAGTGCCGCACTGTCGGAGGGGCAGTACTGATGGAGCGCCGCACTGTCGGAGGGGCAGTACTGAGGGAGCGCCGCACTGTCGGAGGGGCAGTACTGAGGGAGCGCCGCACTGTCGGAGGGGCAGTACTGAGGGAGTGCCGCACTGTCGGAGGGGCAGTACTGATGGAGCGCCGCACTGTCGGAGAGGCAGTCCTGAGGGAGTGCCGCACTGTCGGAGGGGCTGTACTGAGGGAGCGCCGCACTGTCGGAGGGGCAGTATTGAGGGAGCGCCGCACTGTCGGAGGGGCAGTACTGAGGGAGCGCCGCACTGTCGGAGGAGCAGTACAGAGGGAGGGCTGTACTGCCATAGGGGAAGTACTGAGGGAGCGCCGCACTGTCGGAGGTACAGTACTGAGTGAGTGCCGTACTGTCGGAGGGGCGGTACTGAGGGAGCGCCGCACTGTCGGAGGGGAGGTACTGAGGGAGCGCCGCACTGTTGGAGGGGCTGTACTGAGGGAGTGCCGCACTGTCAGAGGGGCAGTACTGAGGAAGCGTCGCACTGTAGGAGGGGCTGTACTGAGGGAGTGCCGCATTGTCGGAGGGGCCGTACTGAGGGAGCGCCGCACTGTCGGAGGGGCAGTACTGAGGGAGCGCCGTACTGTCGGAGGGGCAGTACTGAGGGAGCACCGCACTGTTGGAGGGGCAGTACTGAGGGAGCGCCGCACTGTTGGAGGGGCAGTGCTGAGGGAGCGCCTCACTGTCGGAGGGGCAGTACTGAGGGAGCGCCACACTGTCGGAGGGACAGTACTGAGGGAGCGCCGCACTGTCGGAGCGGCAGTACTGAGGGAGCGCCGCACTGTCGGAGCGGCAGTACTGAGGGAGCGCCGCACTGTCGGAGGGTCAGTACTGAGGGAGCGCCTCACTGTCGGAGGGGCAGTACTGAGGGAGCGCCACACTGTTGGAGGGACAGTACTGAGGGAGCGCCGCACTGTCGGAGGGGCAGTACTGAGGGAGCGCCGCACTGTCAGAGGGGCAGTACTGAGGGAGCGCCGCACTGTCGGAGGGGCAGAGCTGAGGGAGCGCCGCACTGTCGGAGCGGCAGTACTGAGGGAGCGCCGCACTGTCAGAGGGGCAGTACTGAGGGAGCGCCGCACTGTCGGAGGGTCAGTACTGAGGGAGCGCCTCACTGTCGGAGTGGCAGTACTGAGGGAGCGCCACACTGTCGGAGGGACAGTACTGAGGGAGCGCCGCACTGTCGGAGGGGCAGTACTGAGGGAGCGCCGCACTGTCAGAGGGGCAGTACTGAGGGAGCGCCACACTGTCGGAGGGGCAGTACTGAGGGAGTGCCGCACTGTCGGAGCGTCAGTACTGAGGGAGCGCCTCACTGTCGGAGGGGCAGTACTGAGGGAGCGCCACACTGTCGGAGGAACAGTACTGAGGGAGCGCCACACTGTCGGAGGGGCAGTACTGAGGGAGTGCCGCACTGTCGGAGGGGCAGTACTGATGGAGCGCCGCACTGTCGGAGGGTCAGTACTGAGGGAGCGCCGCACTGTCGGAGGGGCAGTACTGAGGGAGCGCCGCACTGTCAGAGGGGCAGTACTGAGGGAGCGCCACACTGTCGGAGGGGCAGTACTGAGGGAGTGCCGCACTGTCGGAGCGTCAGTACTGAGGGAGCGCCTCACTGTCGGAGGGGCAGTACTGAGGGAGCGCCACACTGTCGGAGGGACAGTACTGAGGGAGCGCCACACTGTCGGAGGGGCAGTACTGAGGGAGTGCCGCACTGTCGGAGGGGCAGTACTGATGGAGCGCCGCACTGTCGGAGGGTCAGTACTGAGGGAGCGCCTCACTGTCGGAGGGTCAGTACTGAGGGAGCGCCACACTGTCGGAGGGACAGTACTGAGGGAGCGCCGCACTGTCGGAGGGGCAGTACTGAGGGAGTGCCGCACTGTCGGAGGGTCAGTACTGAGGGAGCGCCGCACTGTCGGAGAGACAGTACTGAGGGAGCGCAGCACTGTCGGAGGGGCAGTACTGAGGGAGCGCCGCACTGTCGGAGGGGCAGTACTGATGGAGCGCCGCACTGTCGGAGGGGCAGTACTGAGGGAGCGCCGCACTGTCGGAGGGGCAGTACTGAGGGAGCGCCGCACTGTCGGAGGGGCAGTACTGAGGGAGCGCCGCACTGTCGGAGGGGCAGTACTGAGGGAGCGCCTCACTGTCGGAGGGGCAGTACTGAGGGAGCGCCGCACTGTCGGAGGGGCAGTACTGAGGGAGCGCCGCACTGTCGCAGGGGCAGTACTGAGGGAGCCCCGCACTGTCGGAGGGGCAGTACTGAGGGAGCGCCGCACTGTCGGAGGGGCAGTACTGAGGGAGCGCCGCACTGTCGGAGGGGCAGTACTGAGGGAGCGCCGCACTGTCGGAGGGGCAGTACTGAGGGAGCTCCGCACTGTCGGAGGGGCAGTACTGAGGGAGCGCCGCACTGTCGGAGGGGCAGTACTGAGGGAGCGCCGCACTGTCGGAGGGGTAGTACTGAGGGAGCGCTGCACTGTCGGAGGGGCAGTACTGAGGGAGCGCCGTACTGTCGGAGGGTCAGTACTGAGGGAGCGCCGCACTGTCGGAGGGGCAGTACTGAGGGAGTGCCGCACTGTCGGAGGGTCAGTACTGAGGGAGCGCCTCACTGTCGGAGGAGCAGTACTGAGGGAGCGCTGCACTGTCGGAGGGGCAGTACTGAGGGAGCGCCGCACTGTCGGAGGGGCAGTACTGAGGGAGTGCCGCACTGTCGGAGGGGCAGTACAATGGAGCGCCGCACTGTCGGAGGTGCAGTACTGAGGGAGTGCCGCACAGTCGGAGGGGCAGTACTGAGGGAACGCCGCACTGTCGGAGGGGCAGTACTGAGGGAGTGCCGCACTGTCGGAGGGACAGTACTGAGGGAGCGCCGCACTGTCGGAGGGGCAGTACTGAGGGAGTGCCGCACTGTCGGAGGGGCAGTACTGATGGAACGCTGCACTGTCGGAGGGTCAGTACTGAGGGAGCGCCTCACTGTCGGAGGGGCAGTACTGAGGGAGCGCCACACTGTCGCAGGGACAGTACTGAGGGAGCGCCGCACTGTCGGAGGGTCAGTACTGAGGGAGTGCCGCACTGTCGGAGGGTCAGTACTGAGGGAGCGCCTTACTGTCGGAGGGGCAGTACTGAGGGAGCGCTGCACTGTCGGAGGGGCAGTACTGAGGGAGCGCCGCACTGTCGGAGGGGCAGTACTGATGGAGCGCCACACTGTCGGAGGGGCAGTACTGAGGGAGTGCTGCACTGTCGGAGGGGCAGTACTGAGGGAGCGCCGCACTGTCGGAGGGGCAGTACTGAGGGAGCGCCGCACTGTCGGAGGGGCAGTACTGATGGAGCGCCGCTCTGTCGGAGGGGCAGTCCTGAGGGAGTGCCGCACTGTCGGAGGGGCAGTACTGAGGGAGTGCCGCACTGTCGGAGGGGCAGTACTGATGGAGCGCCGCACTGTCGGAGGGTCAGTACTGAGGGAGAGCCTCACTGTCGGAGGGGCAGTACTGATGGAGCGCCGCACTGTCGGAGGGGCAGTACTGAGGGAGCGCCGCACCGTCAGAGGGGCAGTACTGAGGGAGCGCCGCACTGTCGGAGGGGCAGTACTGAGGGAGTGCCGCACTGTCGGAGGGTCAGTACTGAGGGAGCGCCTCACTGTCGGAGTGGCAGTACTGAGGGAGCGCTGCACTGTCGGAGGGGCAGTACTGAGGGAGCGCCGCACTGTCGGAGGGGCAGTACTGAGGGAGAGCCGCACTGTCGGAGGGGCAGAACTGATGGAGCGCCGCACTGTCGGAGGGGCAGTACTGAGGGAGTGCCGCACTGTCGGAGGGGCAGTACTGAGGGAGCGCCGCACTGTCGGAGGGGCAGTACTGAGGGAGCGCCGCACTGTCGGAGGGGCAGTACTGAGGGAGTGCCGCACTGTTGGAGGGACAGTACTGAGGGAGCGCCGCACTGTCGGAGGGGCAGTACTGAGGGAGCGCCGCACTGTCGGAGGGGCAGTACTGAGGGAGCGCTGCACTGTCGGAGGGTCAGTACTGAGGGAGCGCCGCACTGTCGGAGGGGCAGTACTGAGGGAGCACCGCACTGTCGGAGGGGCAGTACTGAGGGATTGCCGCACTGTCGGAGGGTCAGTACTGAGGGAGCACCGCACTGTCGGAGGGGCAGTACTGAGGGAGCGCCACACTGTCGGAGGGACAGTACTGAGGGAGCGCCGCACTGTCGGAGGGGCAGTACTGAGGGAGTGCCGCACTGTCGGAGGGTCAGTCCTGAGGGAGCGCCTTACTGTCGGAGGGGCAGTACTGAGGGCGCGCTGCACTGTCGGTGGGGCAGTACTGAGGGAGCGCCGCACTGTCGGAGGGGCAGTACTGATGGAGCGCCGCACTGTCGGAGGGGTAGTACTGAGGGAGCGCCGCACCGTCAGAGGGGCAGTACTGAGGGAGCGCCGCACTGTCGGAGGAGCAATACAGAGGGAGGGCTGTACTGCCGGAGGGGAAGTACTGAGGGAGCGCCGCACTGTCGGAGGTACCGTACTGAGGGAGCGCCGCACTGTTGGAGGGGCTGTACTGAGGGAGTGCCGCACTGTCAGAGGGACAGTACTGAGGAAGCGTCGCATTGTCGGAGGGGCTGTACTGAGGGAGTGCCGCATTGTCGGAGGGGCCGTACTGAGGGAGCGCCGCACTGTCGGAGGGGCAGTACTGAGGGAGCTCCGCACTTTCGGAGGGGCAGTACTGAGGGAGTGCCGTACTGTCGGAGGGGCAGTACTGAGGGAGCGCCGCACTGTCGGAGGGGCAGTACTGACGGAGCGCCGCACTGTTGGAGGGGCAGTACTGAGGGAGCGCCGCACTGTCACAGGGGCAGTGTTAAGAGTGCGCCGCACTGTCGTAGGGCCAGTACTGAGGGAGCGCCTCACTGTCGGAGGGGCGGAACTGAGGGAGCGCCACACTGTCGGAGGGACAGTACTGAGGGAGCGCCGCACTGTCGGAGGGGCAGTACTGAGGGAGTGCCGCACTGTCGGAGGGTCAGTACTGAGGGAGCGCCTCACTGTCGGAGGGGCAGTCCTGAGGGAGCGCCGCACTGTCGGAGGGGCAGTACTGAGGGAGCGCTGCACTGTCGGAGGGGCAGTACAGAGGGAGGGCTGTACTGCCAGAGGGGAAGTACTGAGGGAGCGCCGCACTGTCGGAGGTACAGTACTGAATGAGTGCCGTACTGTCGGAGGGGCGGTACTGAGGGAGCGCCGCACTGTTGGAGGGGCTGTACTGAGGGAGTGCCGCACTGTCAGAGGGGCAGTACTGAGGAAGCGTCGCATTGTCGGAGGGGCCGTACTGAGGGAGCGCCGCACTGTCGGAGGATCAGTACTGAGGGAGCGCCTCACTGTCGGAGGGGCAGTACTGAGGGAGCGCCACACTGTCGGAGGGGCAGTACTGAGGGAGTTCCGCACTGTTGGAGGGTCAGTACTGAGGGAGCGCCGCACTGTCGGAGGGTCAGTACTGAGGGAGCGCCTCACTGTCGGAGGGGCAGTACTGAGGGAGCGCCGCACTGTCGGAGGGGCAGTACTGAGGGAGCGCCGCACTGTCGGAGGGGCAGTACTGAGGGAGTGCCGCACTGTCGGGGGGGCAGTACTGATGGAGCGCCGCACTGTCGGAGGGGCAGTACTGAGGGAGTGCCGCACTGTCGGAGGGGCAGTACTGAGGGAGCGCCGCACTGTCGGAGGGGCAGTACTGAGGGAGTGCCGCACTGTCGGAGGGACAGCACTGAGGGAGCGCCGCACTGTCGGAGGGGCAGTACTGAGGGAGCGCCGCACTGTCGGAGGGGCAGTACTGAGGGAGCGCCTCACTGTCGGAGGGGCAGTACTGAGGGAGCGCCGCACTGTCGGAGGGGCAGTACTGAGGGAGTGCCGCACTGTCGGAGGGGCAGTACTGATGGAGCGCCGCACTGTCGGAGGGGCAGTACTGAGGGAGTGCCGCACTGTCGGAGGGGCAGTACTGAGGGAGCGCCGCACTGTCGGAGGGGCAGTACTGAGGGAGTGCCGCACTGTCGGAGGGACAGCACTGAGGGAGCGCCGCACTGTCGGAGGGGCAGTACTGAGGGAGTGCCGCACTGTCGGAGGGGCAGTACTGATGGAGCGCCGCACTGTCGGAGGGGCAGTACTGACGGAGCGCCACACTGTCGGAGGGACAGTACTGAGGGAGCGCCGCACTGTCGGAGGGGCAGTACTGAGGGAGTGCCGCACTGTCGGAGGGGCAGTACTGAGGGAGCGCCGCACTGTCGGAGGAGCAGTACAGAGGGAGGGCTGTACTGCCGGAGGGGAGGTAAAGAGGGAGTGCCGTACTGTCGGAGCGGCAGTACTGAGGGAGCGCCTCACTGTCGGAGGAGCAGTACAGAGGGAGGGCTGTACTGCCGGAGGGGAAGTACTGATGGAGTGCCGTACTGTCGGAGGGGCAGTACTGAGGGAGCTCCGCACTGTCGGAGGGGCAGTACTGAGGGAGCGCCGCACTGTCGGAGGGGCAGTACTGAGGGAGCGCCGCACTGTCGGAGGGGCAGTACTGAGGGAGCGCCTCACTGTCGGAGGGGCAGTACTGAGGGAGCGCCGCACTGTCGGAGGGGCAGTACTGAGGGAGCGCCGCACTGTCGGAGGGGCAGTACTGAGGGAGCCCCGCACTGTCGGAGGGGCAGTACTGAGGGTGCGCCGCACTGTCGGAGGGGCAGTACTGAGGGAGCGCCGCACTGTCGGAGGGGCAGTACTGAGGGAGCGCCGCACTGTCGGAGGGGCAGTACTGAGGGAGCGCCGCACTGTCGGAGGGGCAGTACTGAGGGAGCGCCGCACTGTCGGAGGGGCAGTACTGAGGGAGCGCCGCACTGTCGGAGGGGTAGTACTGAGGGAGCGCCGCACTGTCGGAGGGGCAGTACTGAGGGAGCGCCGTACTGTCGGAGGGTCAGTACTGAGGGAGCGCCGCACTGTCGGAGGGGCAGTACTGAGGGAGTGCCGCACTGTCGGAGGGTCAGTACTGAGGGAGCGCCTCACTGTCGGAGGAGCAGTACTGAGGGAGCGCTGCACTGTCGGAGGGGCAGTACTGAGGGAGCGCCGCACTGTCGGAGGGGCAGTACTGAGGGAGTGCCGCACTGTCGGAGGGGCAGTACAATGGGGCGCCGCACTGTCGGAGGGGCAGTACTGAGGGAGTGCCGCACAGTCGGAGGGGCAGTACTGAGGGAGCGCCGCACTGTCGGAGGGGCAGTACTGAGGGAGTGCCGCACTGTCGGAGGGACAGTACTGAGGGAGCGCCGCACTGTCGGAGGGGCAGTACTGAGGGAGTGCCGCACTGTTGGAGGGGCAGTACTGATGGAACGCTGCACTGTCGGAGGGTCAGTACTGAGGGAGCGCCTCACTGTCGGAGGGGCAGTACTGAGGGAGCGCCACACTGTCGCAGGGACAGTACTGAGGGAGCGCCGCACTGTCGGAGGGGCAGTACTGAGGGAGTGCCGCACTGTCGGAGGGTCAGTACTGAGGGAGCGCCTTACTGTCGGAGGGGCAGTACTGAGGGAGCGCTGCACTGTCGGAGGGGCAGTACTGAGGGAGCGCCGCACTGTCGGAGGGGCAGTACTGATGGAGCGCCACCCTGTCGGAGGGGCAGTACTGAGGGAGTGCTGCACTGTCGGAGGGGCAGTACTGAGGGAGCGCCGCACTGTCGGAGGGGCAGTACTGAGGGAGCGCCGCACTGTCGGAGGGGCAGTACTGATGGAGCGCCGCTCTGTCGGAGGGGCAGTCCTGAGGGAGTGCCGCACTGTCGGAGGGGCAGTACTGAGGGAGTGCCGCACTGTCGGAGGGGCAGTACTGATGGAGCGCCGCACTGTCGGAGGGTCAGTACTGAGGGAGAGCCGCACTGTCGGAGGGGCAGTACTGAGGGAGCGCCGCACCGTCAGAGGGGCAGTACTGAGGGAGCGCCGCACTGTCGGAGAGGCAGTACTGAGGGAGTGCCGCACTGTCGGAGGGTCAGTACTGAGGGAGCGCCTCACTGTCGGAGGGGCAGTACTGAGGGAGCGCCGCACTGTCGGTGGGGCAGTACTGAGGGAGTGCCGCACTGTCGGAGGGGCAGAACTGATGGAGCGCCGCACTGTCGGAGGGGCAGTACTGAGGGAGTGCCGCACTGTCGGAGGGGCAGTACTGAGGGAGCGCCGCACTATCGGAGGGGCAGTACTGAGGGAGCGCCGCACTGTCGGAGGGGCAGTACTGAGGGAGTGCCGCACTGTTGGAGGGACAGTACTGAGGGAGCGCCGCACTGTCGGAGGGGCAGTACTGAGGGAGCGCCGCACTATCGGAGGGGCAGTACTGAGGGAGCGCTGCACTGTCGGAGGGTCAGTACTGAGGGAGCGCCGCACTGTCGGAGGTACAGTACTGAATGAGTGCCGTACTGTCGGAGGGGCGGTACTGAGGGAGCGCCGCACTGTTGGAGGGGCTGTACTGAGGGAGTGCCGCACTGTCAGAGGGGCAGTACTGAGGAAGCGTCGCATTGTCGGAGGGGCCGTACTGAGGGAGCGCCGCACTGTCGGAGGATCAGTACTGAGGGAGCGCCTCACTGTCGGAGGGGCAGTACTGAGGGAGCGCCACACTGTCGGAGGGGCAGTACTGAGGGAGTTCCGCACTGTTGGAGGGTCAGTACTGAGGGAGCGCCGCACTGTCGGAGGGTCAGTACTGAGGGAGCGCCTCACTGTCGGAGGGGCAGTACTGAGGGAGCGCCGCACTGTCGGAGGGGCAGTACTGAGGGAGCGCCGCACTGTCGGAGGGGCAGTACTGAGGGAGTGCCGCACTGTCGGGGGGGCAGTACTGATGGAGCGCCGCACTGTCGGAGGGGCAGTACTGAGGGAGTGCCGCACTGTCGGAGGGGCAGTACTGAGGGAGCGCCGCACTGTCGGAGGGGCAGTACTGAGGGAGTGCCGCACTGTCGGAGGGACAGCACTGAGGGAGCGCCGCACTGTCGGAGGGGCAGTACTGAGGGAGTGCCGCACTGTCGGAGGGGCAGTACTAATGGAGCGCCGCACTGTCGGAGGGTCAGTACTGACGGAGCGCCTCACTGTCGGAGGGGCAGTACTGAGGGAGCGCCGCACTGTCGGAGGGGCAGTACTGAGGGAGTGCCGCACTGTCGGAGGAGCAGTACTGATGGAGCGCCGCACTGTCGGAGGGGCAGTACTGAGGGAGTGCCGCACTGTCGGAGGGGCAGTACTGAGGGAGCGCCGCACTGTCGGAGGGGCAGTACTGAGGGAGTGCCGCACTGTCGGAGGGACAGCACTGAGGGAGCGCCGCACTGTCGGAGGGGCAGTACTGAGGGAGTGCCGCACTGTCGGAGGGGCAGTACTGATGGAGCGCCGCACTGTCGGAGGGGCAGTACTGACGGAGCGCCACACTGTCGGAGGGACAGTACTGAGGGAGCGCCGCACTGTCGGAGGGGCAGTACTGAGGGAGTGCCGCACTGTCGGAGGGGCAGTACTGAGGGAGCGCCGCACTGTCGGAGGAGCAGTACAGAGGGAGGGCTGTACTGCCGGAGTGGAGGTACTGAGGGAGTGCCGTACTGTCGGAGCGGCAGTACTGAGGGAGCGCCTCACTGTCGGAGGAGCAGTACAGAGGGAGGGCTGTACTGCCGGAGGGGAAGTACTGAGGGAGTGCCGTACTGTCGGAGGGGCAGTACTGAGGGAGCTCCGCACTGTCGGAGGGGCGGTACTGAGGGAGCGCCGCACTGTTGGAGGGGCTGTACTGAGGGAGTGCCGCACTGTCAGAGGGGCAGTACTGAGGAAGCGTCGCATTGTCGGAGGGGCTGTACTGAGGGAGCGCCGCACTGTCGGAGGGGCAGTACTGAGGGAGCGCCGCACTTTCGGAGGGGCAGTATTGAGGGAGTGCCGTACTGTCGGAGGGGCAGTACTGAGGGAGCGCCGCACTGTCGGAGGGGCAGTACTGAGGGAGCGCCACACTGTTGGAGGGGCAGTACTGAGGGAGCGCCGCACTGTCACAGGGGCAGTGTTAAGATTGCGCCGCACTGTCGGAGGGCCAGTACTGAGGGAGCGCCGCACTGTCGGAGGGGCAGTACTGAAGGAGCGCCGCACTGTCGGAGGGGCAGTACTGAGGGAGCGCCGCACTGTCGGAGGGGCAGTACTGAGGGAGCGCCGCATTGTCGGAGGGGCAATACTGAGGGAGCGCCCCACTGTCGGAGGGGCAGTACTGAGGGAGCGCCGCACTGTCGGAGGGGCAGTACTGATGGAGCGCCGCACTGTCGCAGGGGCAGTAGTGAGGGAGTGCCGCACTGTCGGAGGGGCAGTACTGATGGAGCACCGCACTGTCGGAGGGTCAGTACTGAGGGAGAGCCTCACTGTCGGAGGGGCAGTACTGAGGGAGCGCCACACTGTCGGAGGGACAGTACTGAGGGAGCGCCGCACTGTCGGAGGGGCAGTACTGAGGGAGTGCCGCACTGTCGGAGGGTCAGTACTGAGGGAGCGCCGCACTGTCGGAGGGGCAGTACTGAGGGAGCGCTGCACTGTCGGAGGGGCAGTACTGTGGGAGTGCCGCGCTGTCGGAGGGGCAGTACTGAGGGAGCGCCGCACTGTCGGAGGGGCAGTACTGAGGGAGTGCCGCACTGTCGGAGGGGCAGTGCTGATGGAGCGCCGCACTGTCGGACGGGCAGTCCTGAAGGAGTGCCGCACTGTCGGAGAGGCAGTACTGAGGGAGCGCCGCACTGACGGAGGGGCAGTACTGATGGAGCGCCGCACTGTCGGAGGGGCAGTACTGAGGTGAGCGCCGCACTGTCGGAGGTACAGTACTGAGTGAGTGCCGTACTGTCGGAGGGGCGGTACTGAGGGAGCGCCGCACTGTCGGAGGGGAGGTACTGAGGGAGCGCCGCACTGTTGGAGGGGCTGTACTGAGGGAGTGCCGCACTGTCAGAGGGGCAGTACTGAGGAAGCGTCGCATTGTCGGAGGGGCTGTACTGAGGGAGTGCCGCATTGTCGGAGGGGCCGTACTGAGGGAGCGCCGCACTGTCGGAGGGGCAGTACTGAGGGAGCGCCGTACTGTCGGAGGGGCAGTACTGAGGGAGCGCCGCACTGTCGGAGGGGCAGTACTGAGGGAGCGCTGCACTGTTGGAGGGGCAGTGCTGAGGGAGCGCCGCACTGTCGGAGGGGCAGTACTGAGGGAGCGCCGCACTGTCGGAGGGGCAGTACTGAGGGAGCGCCGCACTGTCAGAGGGGCAGTACTGAGGGAGCGCCGCACTGTCGGGGGGTCAGTACTGAGGGAGCGCGGCACTGTCGGAGGAGCAGTACTGAGGGAGCGCCGCACTGTCGGAGGGGCTGTACTGAGGGAGTGCCGCACTGTCGGAGGGGCAGTACTTAGGGAGCGCCGTACTGTCGGAGGGACAGTACTGAGGGAGCGCCGCACTGTCGGAGGGGCTGCCCTGAGGGAGTGCCACACTGTTGGCGGGGCAGTACTGAGGGAGCGCCGCACTGTCGGAGGGCAGTACTGAGGGAGCTCCGCACTGTCGGAGGGGCAGTAGTGAGGGAGCGCCGCACTGTCGGGGGGGCAGTACTGAGGGAGCGCCGCACTATCGGAGGGGCTGTACTAAGGGAGTGCCGCACTATCGGAGGGGCAGTACTGAGGGAGCGCCAAACTGTCAGAGGGGCAGTACTGAGGGAGTGCCGCACTATCGGAGGGTCTGTACTAAGGGAGTGCCGCCCTGTCGGAGGGGCAGTACTGAGGGAGCGCCGTACTGTCGGAGGGGCAGTACGGGGGAGCGCCGCACTGTCGGAGGGGCTGTACTGAGGGAGCGCCGTACTGTCGGAGGGGCAGTACTGAGGGAGCGCCGCACTGTCGGAGGGGCAGTACTGAGGGAGCGCCGTACTGTCGGAGGGGCAGTACTGAGGGAGCGCCGCACTGTCGGAGGGGCTGTACTGAGGGAGCGCCGCACTGTCGGAGGGGCAGTACTGAGGGAGCGCCGCACTTTCGGAGGGGCAGTACTGAGGGAGCGCCGCACTGTCGGAGGGGCAGTACTGAGGGAGCGCCGCACTGTTGGAGGGGCAGTACTGAGGGAGCGCCGCACTGTCGGAGGGGTAGTATTAAGGGAGCGCCGCACTGTCGGAGGGGCAGTGCTGAGGGAGCGCCGCACTGTCGAAGGGACAGTACTGAGGGAGCGCCGCACTGTCGAAGGGGCAGTACTGAGGGAGCGCCGCACTGTTGGAGGGGCAGTACTGAGGGAGCGCCGCACTGTCGGAGGGGCAGTACTGAGGGAGCGCCTCACTGCTGGAGGGGCGGTCCTGGAGGAGCGCCGCACTGTCGGAGGGACAGTACTGAGGGAGTGCCGCACTGTCGGAGGGGCAGTACTGAGGGAGCGCCGCACTGTCAGAGGGGCGGTACTGAGGGAGGACCGCACTGTCGGAGGGGCAGTACTGAGGGAGCGCCGCACTGTCAGAGAGGCAGTACTGACGGAGCGCCGCACTGTCGGACTGTCAATACTGAGGGAGTGCTGCATTGTCGGAGGGGGATTACTGAGGGATTTTTTTTATTTGTTCATGGGATGTGGGTGTCACTGGCAAGGCCAGCATTTATTGCCCATCCCTAACTGCCCTTGAGAAGGTGGTGGTGAGCCGCCTTCTTGAACCGCTGCAGTCCGTGTGGTGAATGTGCTCCCACAGTGCTGTTTGGGAGGGAGTTCCAGGATTTTGACCCAGCAACGATGAAGGATCGGCCGATATATTTCCAAGTCGGGATGGTGTGTGTGACTTGGAGGGGAACTTGGAGGTGGTGGTGTTCCCATGCGCCTGCTGCCCTTGTCCTTCTAGGTGGAAGAGGTCGCAGGTTTGGGAGGTGCTGCCGAAGAAGCCTTGGCGAGTTGCTGCAGTGCATCTTGTAGATGGTCCACACTGCAGCCACGGTGCACCGGTGGTGGAGGGAGTGAATGTTTAAGGTGGTGGATGGGGTGCCGACCAAGCCGGCTGCTTTGTCCTGGATGGTGTCGAGCTTCTTGAGTGTTGTTGGAGCTGCACTCATCCAGGCAAGTGGAGAATATTCCATCACACTCCTGACTTGTGCCTTGTAGATGGTGGAAAAGCTTTGGGGAGTCAGGAGGTGAGTCACTTGCCGCAGAATACCCAGCCTCTGACCTGCTCTTGTTGCCACAGTATTTATGTGGCTGGTCCAGTTAAGTTTCTGGTCAATGGTGACCCCCAGGATGTTGATGGTGGAGGATTCGGCGATGGTAATGCCGTTGAATGTCAAGGGGTGGTGGTTAGACTCTCACTTGTTGGAGATAGTCATTGTCTGGCACTTCTGTGGCGCGAATGTTACTTGTCACTAATCAGCCCAAGCCTGAACGTCGTCCAGGTCTTGCTGCATGCGGTCACGGACTGCTTCATTATCTGAGGAGTTGTGAATGGAACTGAACACTGTGCAGTCATCAGCGAACATCCCCATTTCTGACCTTACGTTGGCGGGGAAGGTCATTAATGAAGCAGCTGAAGGTGGTTGGGCCAAGGACATTGCCCTGAGTAACTCCTGCAGCGATGTCCTGGGGCTGTGATGATTGACCTCCAACCACCACAACCATCTTCCTTTGTGCTAGGTATGACTCCAGCCAGTGGAGCATTTTCCCATTTAATGCTGAGTCAGATTGGGTTGATTGGGCTTGTACTGGCTGGAGTTTAGAAGAATGAGAGGGGATCTCATTGAAACTTATAAAATTCTAACAGGACTGGACAGACTAGATGCAGGAAGGATGTTCCCGATGGCGGGGGAGTCCAGAACCAGGGGTCACAGTCTAAGGATAAGGGATAAGCCATTTAGGACTGAGATGAGGAGGAATTTCTTCACCCAGAGAGTGGTGAACCTGTGGAATTCTCTAGCACGGAAGGCAGTTGAGGCCAATTCACTAATTATATTCAAGAAGGAGTTGGATATATTTCTTAAGGCTAAAGGGATCAAGGGATATGGGGAGAAAGCAGGGACCGGGTACTGAACTTGGATGATCAGCCATGATCGCATTGAATGGCGGAGCAAGCTCGAGGGGCCGAATGGCCGACTCCTGCTCCTATCTTCTGTGTTTCTATGTTTCTATGTATCATGACTGCCGATGATTAAAAATGCAATCAACTTATTGCGATCTTAAAAAAAGAAAGTCTCCCATTTCTCCAGCGACTTTCACGACCACCGGACGTCCCAAAGCGCTTCACAGCCAATGAAGGACTTTTTTTGAAGTGGGGTCACTGTTGTGATGTGGGAGACGCGGCAGCCAATCTGCGCACAGCAAGCTCCCACACCCAGCGATGTGATAATGACCCAGATCATCTGTTTTTTCAGTGATGTTGGTTGAGGGATAAATATTGGCCCCAGGACCCCGGGGAGAACTCCCCCCTGCTCTCCTTCCAATAGTGGCCGTGGGATCTTTTACATCCACCCGAGAGGGCAGACTGGGGGAGGGCCTCGGTTTAACGTCTCATCCGAAAGACGGCCCCCTCCGACAGCGCGGGGACCAGATGATTTCGAGCGAAGTTAATCTAATGGAAGATCTAATTCAAAAGGTTGCCTCGTCAGTGAGTCTGCAGGCTCTTGCGGCAAGAGCCAGTCCGGTGGGCGGGACCTCATTATCACTCCAATCTACCGCACACAGACAGCAGAGCATCTTCTGAATTGAGCCGTCTCTCAGGCTGGAAGGGATCCGCTTCAACAGATCGGGGAAAGGGCCGCGGTTGGAGTCGCATTCATCCCAGGTGAGCGCACCGATTTATCTCAGCTGGCTTCACAAAACTTTTCGAGAGGGAAAAGATTAGCAAATCGCCGGGGCAGCGCAGTGTGCAGTTCAGAAAAAGCAGCGACGACTCGGGCAGGTAGAAGGCTAGTTTGTTTTAAAATAAAAAGCACCGCGACCTTTAACCACGTGAGGTGTGCATTCGATGAAGGGTCGGCTGGCAAAAGCAGAGAGACGGCCGATTTCCTTTTTGAAATGAAATGCCGTTGAACGAAGGGAAGTGAAACGGTTTCACTTGTCAGATATATCACAAGCGTTCACGGTCCTCCGATAGACTTACTGACTCATCTGCTTCGCTTGCGGTTTGGAAATTCCCCCCTCTCTGGCACGCAGGAGGTGAGCTAATTTATCAGTGGACAAATTCTTCAAAACTGGTCCCTGAACATCAAGACTTGACAAACCACTGCCTCCGCCAGCCACAAACCACATGCTCCAACACACACGCACGCACTTTAGCTGAATTTTGCACATCTCAACATTTATACAACGCTGGTTCGGCCTCAGTCGGAGCACAGCATCCGATTCTGGGCACCGCCGCACTTCAAGAAGGAGGCAAAGGCTTCAGAGAAGGTTAGGAGAAGATTGACCAGAATGGTCCCAGGGATGAGGGACTTCAGTGATATGGAGAGACTGGAGAAGCTGGGGTTGTTCTCCTTAGAGCAGAGAAGGTTAAGGGGAGATTGACCAGAATGGTCCCAGGGATGAGGGACTTCAGTGACGTGGAGAGACTGGAGAAGCTGGGGTTGTTCTCCTTAGAGCAGAGAAGGTTAAGGAGAAGATTGACCAGAATGGTCCCAGGGATGAGGGACTTCAGTGACGTGGAGAGACTGGAGAAGCTGGGGTTGTTCTCCTTAGAGCAGAGAAGGTTAAGGAGAAGATTGACCAGAATGGTTCCAGGGATGAGGGACTTCAGTGATGCGGAGAGACTGGAGAAGCTGGGGTTGTTCTCCTTAGAGCAGAGAAGGTTAAGGAGAAGATTGACCAGAATGGTTCCAGGGATGAGGGACTTCAGTGATGCGGAGAGACTGGAGAAGCTGGGGTTGTTCTCCTTAGAGCAGAGAAGGTTAAGGGGAGATTGACCAGAATGGTCCCAGGGATGAGGGACCTCAGTGGTGTGGAGAGACTGGGGAAGCTGGGGTTGTTCTCCTTAGAGCAGAGAAGGTTAAGGGGAGATTGACCAGAATGGTCCCAGGGATGAGGGACTTCAGTGATGTGGAGAGACTGGAGAAGCTGGGGTTGTTCTCCTTAGAGCAGAGAAGGTTAAGGGGAGATTGACCAGAATGGTCCCAGGGATGAGGGACCTCAGTGGTGTGGAGAGACTGGGGAAGCTGGGGTTGTTCTCCTTAGAGCAGAGAAGGTTAAGGGGAGATTGACCAGAATGGTCCCAGGGATGAGGGGCTTCAGTGATGTGGAGAGACTGGAGAAGCTGGGGTTGTTCTCCTTAGAGCAGAGAAGGTTAAGGGGAGATTGACCAGAATGGTCCCAGGGATGAGGGTCTTCAGTGATGTGGAGAGACTGGAGAAGCTGGGGTTGTTCTCCTTAGAGCAGAGAAGGTTAAGGAGAAGATTGACCAGAATGGTTCCAGGGATGAGGGACTTCAGTGACGTGGAGAGACTGGAGAAGTTAGGGTTGTTCTCCTTAGAGCAGAGAAGGTTAAGGAGAAGATTGACCAGAATGGTTCCAGGGATGAGGGACTTCAGTGATGTGGAGAGACTGGAGAAGCTGGGGTTGTTCTCCTTAGAGCAGAGAAGGTTAAGGGGAGATTGACCAGAATGGTCCCAGGGATGAGGGACTTCAGTGATGTGGAGAGACTGGAGAAGCTGGGGTTGTTCTCCTTAGAGCAGAGAAGGTTAAGGGGAGATTTGACCAGAATGGTCCCAGGGATGAGGGACTTCAGTGATGTGGAGAGACTGGAGAAGCTGGGGTTGTTCTCCTTAGAGCAGAGAAGGTTAAGGGGAGATTTGACCGAGGTGTTCAAAATCACGAGGGGTCTGGACAGAGTAAATGACGCGCAAGTGTTCCCATTGGCGGAAGGGTCGAGAACCAGAGGGCACAGGTTTAAGGTGATTGGCAAAAGAACCAAAGGCGACATGAGGAAAATCTTTTTTACGCAGCGAGTGGTGAGGATCTGGAATGCGGTGCCTGAGAGGTCGGTGGAGGCAGATTCAATCACAGCTTTCAAAAGGGAATTGGATAAGTACCTGAAGGAAAGAAATTCACAGGGCTCCGGGGAAAGGGCGGGGGAGTGGGACTAGCCGAAGTGCTCCTGCAGAGAGCCGGCATGGGCTCGACGGGCCGAATGGCCTCCTCCTGTGCTGTAACCATTCTATGATTCTATCAGTCAAGTCTGGGTCCAAATCTCCAGGATTACCCAAGACACCAGGGATTCAAGATTAATCTCGAAGGCGATCCAGCGAGCACAAATTCAGGAGAAAATTCACAGGACGTCAGACATAACTGTGTTTTATTGAATTTTCCATCAACACTTTTATTCGTTGTAGAAATAATGGAGGTCAGAGAACGAGGCAGCACAGGAGGAGGCCATTCGGCCCATCGTGCCTGTGCCGGCTCTTTGAACGAGCTCTCCAATTAGTCCCACTCCCCCCTGCTCTTTCCCCACAGCCCTGTGAATTTTTCCCCTTCAAGTATTTCTCCAATTCCCCTTTTGAAAGTTACTATTGAATCTGCTTCCACCATCCTGTGTGAGCGCCGCACTGTCGGAGGGGCAGTACTGAGGGAGCGCCGCACTGTAGGAGGGGCAGTACTGAGGGAGCGGCGCACTGTCGGAGGGGCAGTACTGAGGGAGTGGCGCACTGTCGGAGGGGCAGTACTGAGGGAGCGCCGCACTGTCGGAGGGGCAGTACTGAGGGAGCGCCGCACTGTCGGAGGGGCAGTACTGAGGGAGCGCCGCACTGTCGGAGGGGCAGTACTGAGGGAGCGCCGCACTGTCGGAGGGGCAGTACTGAGGGAGCGCCGCACTGTCGGAGGGGCAGTACTGAGGGAGCGCCGCACTGTCGGAGGGGCAGTACTGAGGGAGCGCCGCACTGTCGGAGGGGCAGTACTGAGGGAGCGCCGCACTGTCGGAGGGGCAGTACTGAGGGAGCGCCGCACTGTGGGAGGGGCAGTACTGAGGGAGCGCCGCACTGTGGGAGGGGCAGTACTGAGGGAGCGCCGCACTGTCGGAGGGGCAGTACTGAGGGAGCGCCGCACTGTCGGAGGGGCAGTACTGAGGGAGCGCCGCACTGTCGGAGGGGCAGTACTGAGGGAGCGCCGCACTGTCGGAGGGGCAGTACAGAGGGAGTGCCGCACTGTCGGAGGGGCAGTACTGAGGGAGCGCCGCGCTGTCGGAGGGGCAGTACTGAGGGAGCGCCGCACTGTCGGAGGGGCAGTACTGAGGGAGCAGTAAAGCGGAGATTTAATAGATTCGTTCAAAATCATGAGGGGTTTTGATGGAGTAAATAAGGAGAAACTGGTTCCAGCAGCAGGAGGGTCGGTAACCAGAGGACACAGATTGAAGATAATCGGTAAAAGAACCAGAGGGGGAGATGAGGAGAATTGTTTTTACGCAGCGAGTTGTTGTGACCTGGAACGCGCTGCCTGAAAGGGCGGTGGAAGCAGATTCAATAGTAACTTTCAAAAGGGGAATTGGAGAAATACTTGAAGGGGAAAAATTCACAGGGCTGTGCGGAAAGAGCAGGGGGGAGTGGGACTAATTGGAGAGCTCGTTCAAAGAGCCGGCACAGGCAGGATGGGCCGAATGGCCTCCTCCAGAGTGTGGAGATGATTGTGTGGCATGTTCCTGTTGGCTGTGTCTAAAATCTATTGTTTCCTGTTTCAGCTCCTCACAATGCTGTTGGTGCTGCACATCCTGCTCCTTCTAGAAATCTCAGGTAACAAGGCCCCGGACACGACCTCAACTCCTTCAAATCTTTCCGCGGCCTCCTCAGCCCCCTCCCTATCTCTGTAACCTCCTCCAACCCCTACAACCCTCCCTATCTCTGTAACCTCCTCCAGCCCCCTACAACCCTCCCTATCTCTGTAACCTCCTCCAGCCCCCTACAACCCTCCCTATCTCTGTAACCTCCTCCAGCCCCCTACAACCCTCCCTATCTCTGTAACCTCCTCCAGCCCCCTACAACCCTCCCTATCTCTGTAACCTCCTCCAGCCCCCTACAACCCTCCCTATCTCTGTAACCTCCTCCAGCCCCCTACAACCCTCCCTATCTCGGTAACCTCCTCCAGCCCCTACAACCCTCCCTATCGCTGTAACCTCCTCCAGCCCCTACAACCCTCCCTATCTCTGTAACCTCCTCCAGCCCCTACAACCCACCCTATCTCTGTAATCTCCTCCAGCCCCTACACCCCTCCCTATCTCTGTAACCTCCTCCAGCCCCTACAACCCTCCCTATCTCTGTAACCTCCTCCAGCCTCTACAACCCTCCCTATCTCTGTAACCTCCTCCAGCCCCCTACAACCCTCCCTATCTCTGTAACCTCCTCCAGCCCCTACAACCCTCCCTATCTCTGTAACCTCCTCCAGCCCCCTACAACCCTCCCTATCTCTGTAACCTCCTCCAGCCCCCTACAACCCTCCCTATCTCTGTAACCTCCTCCAGCCCCTACAACCCTCCCTATCTCTGTAACCTCCTCCAGCCCCCTACAACCCTCCCTATCTCTGTAACCTCCTCCAGCCCCTACAACCCTCCCTATCTCTGTAACCTCCTCCAGCCCCCTACAACCCTCCCTTTCTCTGTAACCTCCTCCAGCCCCCTTCAACCCTCCCTATCTCTGTAGCCTCCTCTAGCCCCTACAACCCTCCCTATCTCGGTAACCTCCTCCAGCCCCCTACAACCCTCCCTATCTCTGTAACCTCCTCCAGCCCCCTACAACCCTCCCTATCTCTGTAACCTCCTCCAGCCCATACACCCCTCCCTATCTCTGTAACCTCCTCCAGCCCACTTCAACACTCCCTATCTCTGTAACCTCCTACAACCCTCCCTATCTCTGGAACCTCCTCCAGCCTCCTACAACCCTCCCTATCTCTGTAACCTCCTCCAGCCCCTACAACCCTCCCAGATCTCTGCGCTCCTCCAATTCGGCCCTCTTGAACATCCCCCGATTTCCATCGCTCCACCATTGGCGGCCGTGCCTTCAGCCGCCTGGGCCCCGAGCTCTGGAATTCCCTCCCTAAACCTCTCCGCCTCTCTCTCCTCCTTTAAGACTCTCCTTAAAACCGACCGCTTTGACCCAGCTTTTGGTCACCTGTCCTAATATCTCCTGATGTGGCTCGAGGTCAAATTCTGTTTGATAATCGCTCCTGGGAAGCACCTTGGGACGTTTTACGAAGTTAAAGTTGCTATATAAATGCAAGTTGTTGCTGAATTAAGAGTAATGAACTAATGCAGATTGATTGTCATTACTTACCAGGAGTCCACACACAGAACAATCAGACCACTGTCCCTCCAACACTGCTCTATTCTGGTGAAGTTGAACAGGGTGAGTTACACGCGCAGAGTGGCGCTCCCTCAGTACTGCCCCTCCGACAGTGCGGCGCTCCCTCAGTACTGCCCCTCCAACAGTGTGGCGCTCCCTCAGTACTGCCCCTCCGACAGTGCGGCACTCCCTCAGTACTGCCCCTCCAACAGTGTGGCGCTCCCTCAGTACTGCCCCTCCGACAGTGTGGCGCTCCCTCAGTACTGCCCCTCCGACAGTGCGGCGCTCCCTCAGTACTGCCCCTCCGACAGTGCGGCGTTCTCTCAGTACTGCCACTCCGACAGTGCGGCGGTCCCTCAGTACTGCCCCTCCGACAATGCGGCGCTCCCTCAGTACTGCCCCTCCGTCAGTGCGGCGCTCCCTCAGTACTGCCTCTCCGACAGTGCGGCGCTCCCTCAGTACTGCCCCTCCGACAGTGCGGCGCTCCCTCAGTACTGTCCCTCCGACAGTGCGGCGCTCCCTCAGTACTGTCCCTCTGACAGTGCGACGCTCCCTCAGCACTGCCTCTCCGACAGTGCGGCGCTCCCTCAGTATTGCCCCTCCGACAGTGCGACGCTCCCTCAGTACTGCCCCTCCAACAGTGCTGCGCTCCCTCAGTACTGCCCCTCCGAAAGTGCGGCGCTCCCTCAGTACTGCCCCTCCGACAGTGCTGCGCTCCCTCAGTACTGACCCTCCGACAGTGCTGCGCTCCCTCAGTACTGCCCCTCCGACAGTGCTGCGCTCCCTCAGTACTGCCCCTCCTACAGTGCGGGGCTCCCTCAGTACTGCCCCTCCGACAGTGCGGCGCTCCCTCAGTACTGCCCCTCTCACAGTGCGGCGCTCCCTCAGTACTGCCCCTCTCACAATGCGGCGCTCCCTCAGTACTGCCCCTCCGACAGTGCGGCACTCCCTCAGTACTGCCCCTCCGACAGTGCTGCGCTCCCTCAGTACTGCCCCTCCTACAGTGCGGGGCTCCCTCAGTACTGCCCCTCCGACAGTGTGGCGCTCCCTCAGTACTGCCCCTCTCACAGTGCGGCGCTCCCTCAGTACTGCCCCTCCGACAGTGCGGCGCTCCCTCTGTACTGTACCTCCGACAGTGCGGCGCTCCCTCTGTACTGTACCTCCGACAGTGCGGCGCTCCCTCAGTACTGCCCCTCCGACAGTGCTGCGCTCCCTCAGTACTGCCCCTCCTACAGTGCGGGGCTCCCTCAGTACTGCCCCTCCGACAGTGCTGCGCTCCCTCAGTACTGCCCCTCCGACAGTGCGGGGCTCCCTCAGTACTGCCCCTCCGACAGTGCGGCGCTCCCTCAGTACTGCCCCTCTCACAGTGCGGCGCTCCCTCAGTACTGCCCCTCCGACAGTGCGGGGCTCCCTCAGTACTGCCCCTCCGACAGTGCGGCGCTCCCTCAGTACTGCCCCTCTCACAGTGCTGCGCTCCCTCAGTACTGCCCCTCTCACAGTGCTGCGCTCCCTCAGTACTGCCCCTCTCACAGTGCTGCGCTCCCTCAGTACTGCCCCTCTCACAGTGCGGCGCTCCCTCAGTACTGCCCCTCCGACAGTGCAGCGCTCCCTCAGTACTGCCCCTCCGACAGTGCGGCACTCCCTCAGTACTGCCCCTCCGACAGTGCGGCTCTCACTCAGTACTGCCCCTCCGACAGTGCGGCTCTCCCTCAGTACTGCCCCTCCGACAGTGCGGCGCTCCCTCAGTACTGCCCCTCTGACAGTGCTGCGCTCCCTCAGTACTGCCTCTCTCACAGTGCGGCGCTCCCTCAGTACTGCCCCTCTCACAGTGCGGCGCTCCCTCAGTACTGCCCCTCTCACAGTGCGGCGCTCCCCTCAGTACTGCCCCCTCCGACAGTGCGGCGCTCCCTCAGTACTGCCCCTCTCACAGTCGGCGGCGCTCCCTCAGTACTGCCCCTCTCACAGTGCTGCGCTCCCTCAGTACTGACCCTCTCACAGTGCGGCGCTCCCTCAGTACTGCCCCTCTCACAGTGCTGCGCTCCCTCAGTACTGCCCCTCTCACAGTGCGGCGCTCCCTCAGTACTGCCCCTCTCACAGTGCTGCTCTCCCTCAGTACTGCCCCTCTCACAGTGCGGCGCTCCCTCAGTACTGCCCTCTCACAAGTGCACTGTAGACCTGGATCTTACTCTCCGCACCCTTACTTCCCGTTCATGTTCCATCGACCTTCTTTGCTCCGATGAAAATCCTAATTGTTCTGTGCTTATTTTCTCTATTTCTCCCCAGAGGACTTCGCAGGGAACCTCACTGCCTTCACGGTGACAGAGCACGGAGCCGTGGGGAACCACACCCTTGACGATGAGATGCTCTGTAATGGTTTGTGTGAATTATCACCCTGTAGAGTTTTAGGGAGTGGGGTGGTGTGGGGCGGGGGAGTGGGGTGTGAGGCTGGGGAATTGGGGACGGGGGGCTTGTGGGGGGAGTGGGGATGGGGAAATAATCAGCGAGGATTCCTGCTCCCGATCACCCATCTCGTGGCCACAGTGGGTGTCGGGCTTGGGACAGGATTAGAGTCATACATTAGAGTTATACAGCACAGAAAGATGCCCTTCGGCCCATCGTGTCTGCGCCGGCCATCAAGCCCTGTCTATTCTAATCCCATTTTCCAGCACTTGGTCCCTAGCCTTGTATGCTATGGCGTTTCAAGTGCTCATCTAGATGCTTCTTGAATGTTGTGAGGGTTCCTGCCTCTACCACCCTTTCAGGCAGTGAGTTCCAGATTCCAACCACCTTCTGGGTGAAAAAGTTCTTCCTCAAATCCCCTCTAAACCTCCTGCCCCTTACCTTGAAACTATGCCCCCTGGTTATTGACCCCTCTACTAAGGGGAAAAGTTCCTTTCTATCCACCCTATCTATGCCCCTCATAATTTTGTACACCTCAATCAGGTCCCCCCTCAGCCTTCTCTGCTCTAAGGAAAACAACCCCAGCCTGTCCAGTCTCTCTTCATAGCTGAAGCGCTCCAGCCCAGGTAACACCCTGGTGAATCTCCTCTGCACCCTCTCCAAAGCAATCACATCCTTCCTATAGTGTGGCGACCAGAACTGCACACAGTACTCCAGCTGTGGCCTAACTAGCGTTTTGTACAGCTCCATCATAACCTCCCTGCTTTTATATTCTATGCCTCGGCTAATGAAGGCAAGAATCCCATATGCCTTTTTAACCACCTTATCTACCTGTCATAGAAACATAGAAGATAGGAGCAGGAGTAGGCCATTCGGCCCCTCGAGCCTGCTCCGCCATTCAATGAGATCATGGCTGATCATCCAAACTCAGTACCCTGTCCCTGCTTTCTCCCCATATCCCTTGATCCCTTTAGCCTTAAGAAACATATCCAACTCCTTCTTGAATATATTTAATGAATTGGCCTCTACTGCCTTCTGTGGTAGAGAATTCCACATGTTCACCACTCTCTGGGTGAAGAAATTTCTCCTCATCTCTGTCCTAAATGGCTTACACCCCAATTATCCTTAGACTGTGACCCCTGGTTCTGGACTCTCCCGCCATCGGGAACATCCTTCCTGCATCTAGTCTGTCTGTCCTGTTCGAATTTTATAAGTTTCAATGAGATCCCCTCTCATTCTTCTAAACTCCAGCGAGTATAAGCCCAATCGACCCAATCTCTCCTCATACGTCATTCCTGCCATCCCAGGTATCAGTCTGGTGAATCTTCGCTGCACTCCTTCCATGGCAAGAACAACCTTCCTCTGATAATGTCCTGCTGCCCTCAGGGATCTATGTACATGCACATTGGGTACCTGCTATGCTGCACTCTATAGTCGAATAGCCCACCAACACGAAACGCAGAGAGATGTTTCCACTTGTGAGGGAGACCAGAACTAGGTGGGGCGGACTCCATCAGTATAAGGTAGTCACTAATAAATCCAACAGGAGGAGTAGTTGACATGAATAGCACAGATTCTATTCCAACACTCTCGAGATAAAGACCAACATCCCATTCGCCTTTTTAATGATCTGTTGAACCTGCCACCAGCTATTGGTGGTGTCTGTCCATGGACCCCTCAATCTCTCTCCACTCCTCCACAGTTCCCCGTTTCTCGCCCCTCGAGCCTGTTGCACAGGAACAGGAGGAGGCCCATTCAGCCCCTCGAGCCTGTTACACAGGAACAAGAGGAGGCCCAGTCAGCCTCCTCGATCCTGTTACACAGGAACAGGAGGAGGCCCATTCAGCCCCTCGAGCCTGTTACACAGGAACAGGAGGAGGCCCAGTCAGCCCCCTCGAGCCTGTTACACTGGAACAGGAGGAGGCCCATTCAGCCCCTCGAGCCTGTTACACAGGGAACAGGAGGAGGCCCATTCAGCCCCTCGAGCCTGTTACACAGGAACAGGAGGAGGCCCATTCAGCCCCTCGAGCCTGTTACACAGGAACAGGAGGAGGCCCATTCAGCCCCTCGAGCCTGTTACACAGGAACAGGAGGAGGCCCATTCAGCCCCTCGAGCCTGTTACACAGGAACAGGAGGAGGCCCATTCAGCCCCTCGAGCCTATTACACAGGAACAGGAGGAGGCCCATTCAGCCCCTCGAGCCTGTTACACAGGAACAGGAGGAGGCCCTTCAAGCCCCCTCGAGCCTGTTACACAGGAACAGGAGGAGGCCCATTCAGCCCCCTCGAGCCTGTTACACAGAAACAGGAGAAGGCCCATTCAGCCCCCTCGAGCCTGTTACACAGGAACAGGAGGAGGCCCATTCAGCCCCTCGATCCTGTTACACAGGAACAGGAGGAGGCCCATTCAGCCCCCTCGAGCCTGTTACACAGGAACAGGAGGAGGCCCATTCAGCCCCTCGAGCCAGTTACACAGGAACAGGAAGAGGCCCATTCAGCCCCTCGAGCCTGTTACACAGGAACAGGAGGAGGCCCATTCAGCCCCCTCGATCCTGTTACACAGGAACAGGAGGAGGCCCATTCAGCCCCTCGAGCCTGTTACACAGGAACAGGAGGAGGCCCATTCAGCCCCTCGAGCCTGTTACACAGGAACAGGAGGAGGCCCATTCAGCCCCTCGAGCCAGTTACACAGGAACAGGAAGAGGCCCATTCAGCCCCTCGAGCCTGTTACACAGGAACAGGAGGAGGCCCATTCAGCCCCTCGAGCCTGTTACACAGGAACAGGAGGAGCCCATTCAGCCCCCTCGAGCATGTTACACAGGAACAGGAGGAGGCCCATTCAGCCCCTCAAGCCAGTTACACAGGAACAGGAAGAGGCCCATTCAGCCCCTCGAGCCTGTTACACAGGAACAGGAGGAGGCCCATTCAGCCCCCTCGATCCTGTTACACAGGAACAGGAGGAGGCCCATTCAGCCCCTCGAGCCTGTTACACAGGAACAGGAGGAGGCCCATTCAGCCCCTCGATCCTGTTACACAGGAACAGGAGGAGGCCCATTCAGCCCCCTCGAGCCTGTTACACAGGAACAGGAGGAGGCCCATTCAGCCCCTCGAGCCAGTTACACAGGAACAGGAAGAGGCCCATTCAGCCCCTCGAGCCTGTTACACAGGAACAGGAGGAGGCCCATTCAGCCCCCTCGATCCTGTTACACAGGAACAGGAGGAGGCCCATTCAGCCCCTCGAGCCTGTTACACAGGAACAGGAGGAGGCCCATTCAGCCCCTCGAGCCTGTTACACAGGAACAGGAGGAGGCCCATTCAGCCCCTCGAGCCAGTTACACAGGAACAGGAAGAGGCCCATTCAGCCCCTCGAGCCTGTTACACAGGAACAGGAGGAGGCCCATTCAGCCCCTCGAGCCTGTTACACAGGAACAGGAGGAGTCCATTCAGCCCCCTCGAGCATGTTACACAGGAACAGGAGGAGGCCCATTCAGCCCCTCAAGCCAGTTACACAGGAACAGGAGGAGGCCCATTCAGCCTCTCGAGCCTGTTACACAGGAACCGGAGGAGGCCCATTCAGCCCCTCGAGCCTGTTACACAGGAACAGGAGGAGGCCCATTCAGCCCCTCGAGTCTGTTACACAGGAACAGGAGGAGGCCCATTCAGCACCTCGAGCCTGTTACACAGGAACAGGAGGAGGCCCATTCAGCCCCTCGAGTCTGTTACACAGGAACAGGAGGAGGCCCATTCAGCCCCTCGAGTCTGTTACACAGGAACAGGAGGAGGCCCATTCAGCCCCCTCGAGCCTGTTACACAGGAACAGGAGGAGACCCATTCAGCCCCTCGAGCCTGTTACACAGGAACAGGAGGAGGCCCATTCAGCCCCTCGAGCCTGTTACACAGGAACAGGAGGAGGCCCATTCAGACCCTCGAGCCTGTTACGCAGGAACAGGAGGCGGCCCATTCAGCCCCTCGAGCCTGTTACACAGGAACAGGAGGAGGCCCATTCAGCCCCTCGAGCCTGTTACACAGGAACAGGAGGAGGCCCATTCAGCCCCTCGAGCCTGTTACACAGGAACAGGAGGAGGCCCATTCAGCCCCTCGAGCCTGTTACACAGGAACAGGAGGAGGCCCATTCAGCCCCTCAAGCCAGTTACACAGGAACAGGAGGAGGCCCATTCAGCCTCTCGAGCCTGTTACACAGGAACCGGAGGAGGCCCATTCAGCCCCTCGAGCCTGTTACACAGGAACAGGAGGAGGCCCATTCAGCCCCTCGAGTCTGTTACACAGGAACAGGAGGAGGCCCATTCAGCACCTCGAGCCTGTTACACAGGAACAGGAGGAGGCCCATTCAGCCCCTCGAGTCTGTTACACAGGAACAGGAGGAGGCCCATTCAGCCCCTCGAGTCTGTTACACAGGAACAGGAGGAGGCCCATTCAGCCCCCTCGAGCCTGTTACACAGGAACAGGAGGAGACCCATTCAGCCCCTCGAGCCTGTTACACAGGAACAGGAGGAGGCCCATTCAGCCCCTCGAGCCTGTTACACAGGAACAGGAGGAGGCCCATTCAGACCCTCGAGCCTGTTACACAGAAACAGGAGGAGGCCCATTCAGCCCCTCGAGCCTGTTACACAGGAACAGGAGGAGGCCCATTCAGCCCCCTCGATCCTGTTACACAGGAACAGGAGGCCCATTCAGACCCTCGAGCCTGTTACACAGGAACAGGAGGAGGCCCATTCAGCCCCCTCGATCCTGTTACACAGGAACAGGAGGAGGCCCATTCAGCCCCTCGAGCCTGTTCTGCCATTCTATCAGATCGCGGCTGATCTGTATCTTAACTCCATTTGCCCGCCTTGGTTCAGTAACCCATAATACCCTCACCCAACAAAAATCTACCAATCTCAGTCTTGAAATTTCCAATTGACCCCCAGCCTCAGCTTTTTTGGGGAGAGAGTTCCAGATTTCCACCACCCTTTGTGTGAAGAAGTGCTTCCTGACATCACCGCTGAACGGCCTGGCTCTAATTTTAAGGTTCTGCCCCCTTGTTCTGGACTCCCCCCACCAGAGGAAATAGTCTCTCTCTCGACCCTATCGACTCCTTTAATCATTTTCAAACAGCTCCATTAGATACCTTGGGGCCTTTGGAGACCCCCAGTTGAGTGTTACCACTGATTTTGCAACACTGGGTTAGGCAATGCTCAATTTTAGGTAGTGGAAGGTGTACCTGTCCACGAGTGATGTCTGTTCTTGATCCCCTCAATCTCTCTCCGCTCCTCCACAGTTCCACGCTGCTCGCCATTGAGAAAACACTCGGGTCTATCTTCGCTCCGAAGTGGGCGACCTCGCACTTTCCCCACATTAAACTGCGTCTGCCACAGATCTGCCCACTCGCTCAATCTACCGATGCCCCCTTTGCGACTCTCTTGTTCCGTCTACACTCGTAACTGTGCCGCCTAACCTGGCGTGCTCAGCAATCTTGGATAGACGGCTCCCGATTCCTTCATCCAAGTTATTTATCAATAGAATGAAAATCCGGGGCCCCTGAACAGATCCCTGGGGGACACCACTAGTCACACCCTGCCAATTGGAGTACCTTCTCCCCACTCACTGTCTCCTCCCTCCCAACCAACTCCCTACCCATGTCAACAGGTTGCCTCCAATTCCACATGCTCTCAGTTTTGTGAACAGTCTCTTAAATGGAACTTTGTCCAATGCGTTCTGGAATTCCATATAAATAACACCGATAGACATTCCCTTATCTAACACTTATCTGACACTAATCTATGACTCTATGGGGTCGATTTTCCTGAAGCAGTCGGGAAGAAGGCGGGACTACAACTTTCGGGTTTTAGACCCGCCTACTTCGACGTCCGGCCAATCCGCGCGATTTTCCCTTGATTGACCTTGTTAATCCAGCGGGCTCAGCAGGCCAATTAAGGGCCACCCGGCAACAGGTGACGTCACAGATTGACGTTTCATCTGTCAAGAGTTCTTGACAGATGAAATATCAGCGTTTGGCAGCTGTTTGAAGCTGTGAAACACTGACAGTCTGAGTTCTAACCTGAGTCCTTCTGCACAGACTCTGTTAGAACTCACATCGGCACTCAAAGCTGAAGGCTGTCACTTTTCACAGATCGCAGCCGTTCAGCTTTAAGTGCCGGCTGAGTGATGGGCTCCCGACGGCTACAGGAAGAAAGGCTGTTAAGGTAAGTACAGGTAAGTAAAAGTTCTTTAATCACTTTAGACACACCAAACACACTTACCTTTACACTCATGCACCCATCACTCACCTGAGCACTGATATCTCGACCCCTCCAACTCCTTCAACCCGACGGCCCGCCTGCTCTGACCTGGCGTGGTTTGGAGCCGTCGGGAATCCCACACGAAACCCCTCAAAATAGGGATTAGGCTAAAAACTACCTGTTAACTACCTGTTAACAGGCAGTTAATTGGCACTAATCCCTTCCCGCCTGGTTTCGGCGGGTCCCATTGCGGGGCGGATACCCGCTGCCTCTGAAAGTTGCGTGGAGGCGGGGTTTGGGCGGGATGGTGTCAGGACCCCCGAATTCGGGATTTCCCCCCCCCCCACACGCCTGAAACCCCGCTTGACAGCTCCACGAAAATCGATCCCTATGAATCTATGGGGGAGAAATTCGGTATCGCCCCGTGTGGGGCGCCATTATCGGCCGGGCGCAAAGTTTAGCGCCTGGCGTTAATTATCGCCTCCAACTGCAAACTTGGCCTCTATCGCCCCTGGAGGTGATTAGAGCACTGAATCAGGCGCTACACACCTCTCTTAAGGCGCGAACACCGAGGAGCGAGGCGCTACCTCAGAGCGCTGGCGAAGCTCATGTGATGTCAGTCAGCAATGGAACACAAACACACTGGCGCCGGCCAGTTCTTAAAGGGGAGGGTCGATCTTGCTCTCCATCCACATCCTGCTCATTGCAGCCTTGAATCTCGGCCTGGAGAGACCTGTGCATCAAATCTGCTGGAAAGAACAATGGAGAGGCCCAGGGAAAGAGCTCAGAGTGCAGCCCCCACAGTCTCTTCTAAATCGATGCCAGGAAGGGCAAATCAAAATGAACCTGCAAAGTGCTGCTCAGTACCCAAAACTCCTTCACACAGCGTTGAATCTCTCCAGAAGTCTCTCTCTCTCCCTCTCTCAGAATGCGTGGTGCAAAAATGTCGCCAACAAAAAAAGGCAGGAAGCGGTCGCCTTTAAATAGCGCTCCCCCAGTCCCTTCCCGACTGGGAAACGCTCCCCTCAACCTGTCGTTGCTAGCAGGAGATCGTGGCGGTTGAGTTTAGCGCCACCGCAAAAAGTCTGGTCAATTTCGCGAGGGGCGCAAACATCGTCACGCCCGAGCGCTAGTTGCCCCATTAGCGCCCTGAATTTTTCCCCCTAGGTTTTTTACATATTCGGTCCTGGGATGTGGGCGTCGCTGGCGAGGCTGGCATTTATTGCCCATCCCTAGTCGCCCCTTGAGAAGGTGGTGGTGAGCCGCCTTCTTGAACCGCTGCAGTCCGTGTGGTGAAGGTGCTCCCACAGCGCTGTTAGGGAGGGAGTTCCAGGATTTTGACGCAGCGACGATGAAGGAACGGCCGATATATTTCCAAGTCAGGATGGTGTGTGACTCGGAGGGGAACTTGGAGGTGGTGGTGTTCCCACGCGCCTGCAGCCCTTGTCCTTCTAGGTGGAAGAGGCGGCGGGTTTGGGAGGTGCTGCCAAAGAAGCCTTGGCGAGTTGCTGCAGTGCATCTTGTAGATGGTACACACTGCAGCCACGGTGCGCCGGTGGTGGAGGGAGTGAATGTTTAAGGCGGTGGATGGGGGGCCAATCAAGCACCCCATCCACTAGGCGCATGAATACTTAAAGGGGAAAGTTTACAGGGCTGTGGGGAAAGAGCAGGGGGGGAGTGGGACTAATTGGAGAGCTCGTTCAAAGAGCCGGCACAGGCACGATGAGCCAAATGGCCTCCTTCTGTGTGGTGAGATTCTACGACATTGAGCTTCTTCACCTGTGTAATGATTCACTGTTTACTTTCTTTGTCATACCAGAATTAAATATTTCAGAGACGCCTGCTCCGTCTGACGAATCCCAGAGTTCTCCGGTGGCCTCAGGGCAATTCACGGTTGGACTCAGTACCCAGGAAGCGGGCGAATACGGTAAAGAGCCAATCACATTCTAGTCTTTACTCCGACGCTGTGTGTGATGTTGCCGGTTCTCACCCACCACCCACCCCACCCACGTTTACTCGCTGACCTACATTGGTTCCCTCCTTGCCCCCTTCCCTATCTCTGTAACCTTCTCCAGCCCCTACAACCCTCCCTATCTCTGTAACCTC
The DNA here is from genome assembly GCF_052327205.1 of Somniosus microcephalus. Taxonomy (NCBI): domain Eukaryota; kingdom Metazoa; phylum Chordata; class Chondrichthyes; order Squaliformes; family Somniosidae; genus Somniosus; species Somniosus microcephalus. Next base: position 217,342,015 of record NC_140998.1, on the reverse strand, counting down.
CTCCAGCCCCCTACAACCCTCCCTATCTCTGTAACCTCCTCCAGCCCCTACAACCCTCCCTATCTCTGTAACCTCCTCCAGCCCCTACAACCCTCCCTATCTCTGTAACCTCCTCCAGCCCCTACAACCCTCCCTATCTCTGTAACCTCCTCCAGCCCCTGCAACCCTCCCTATCTCTGCAACCTCCTCCAGCCCCGACAACCCTCCCTATCTCTGCAACCTCCTCCAGCCCCGACAACCCTCCCTATCTCTGTAACCTCCTCCAGCCCCTACAACCCTCCCTATCTCTGCAACCTCCTCCAGCCCCTACAACCCTCCCTATCTCTGTAACCTCCTCCAGCCCTTACAACCCTCCCTATCTCTGTAACCTCCTCCAGCCGCTACAACCCTCCCTATCTCTGTAACCTCCTCCAGCCCCCTACAACCCTCCCTATCTCTGTAACCTCCTCCGGCCCCCACAACCCTCCCTATCTCTGTAACCTCCTCCAGCCCCCTACAACCCTCCCTATCTCTGTAACCTCCTCCAGCCCCGACAACCCTCCCTATCTCTGTAACCTCCTCCAGCCCCTACAACCCTCCCTATCTCTGTAACCTCCTCCAGCCCCCTACAACCCTCCCTATCTCTGTAACCTCCTCCAGCCCCCTACAACCCTCCCTATCGCTGTAACCTCCTCCAGCCCCTACAACCCTCCCTATCTCTGTAACCTCCTCCAACCCTCTGAGATCTCTGCGCTCCTCCAATTCTGGCCTCTTGCCCATCCCCCGATTTCCATCGCTCCACCATTGGCGGCCGTGCCTTCAGCCGCCTGGGCCCCGAGCTCTGGAATTCCCTCCCTAAACCTCTCCGCCTCTCTCTCCTCCTTTAAGACGCTCCTTAAAACCGACCTCTTTGACCAAGCTTTTGGTCACCTGTCCGAACATCTCCTGATGTGGCTCGGGGTCAAATTTGTCTGATAATCGCTCCTGTGAAGCGCCTTGGGATGTTTTACTACATTAAAGGCGCTATATAAATACATGGTGATGTTTGTAATTAATTGGTAATCTGATTCCTACTCAATCTTCCATGGACACATCATCAATGGTCTCGCCCCCCTCTCACCCACCCGTCCCCACCAGGAGTAGCTGCACTGCTGTTAGCCCAGGCAGGGGGTGTTGGTCGACTTTTTTGGGTTGTGAGGGTGCAACATCCAGACCTGATCCCGGCTTCCCGCGGCAGGGGGGTCACTGGATGGCGCTGAGGAGCAGGAAACCCCGCACTCCCCCACGCTCCTCACCCCGGGGGAAGCGGAGAGTAATTGTAGTACCATTGCCACCAGCTCCCCGCCCCCCCCTCCGCCACCGACCGCCCTCAAATGGAGGCAAGTGACCCAGCACGGACCAGGAATTGGATCCGGGGCCCTGTCCTCGTCAGTGTGATTCATTACCACCGCCGCTGGGGTCGTTCCTCCGCTGAGACGCAGCGGGAGCTGTGAAGGCCTGTGCATAACCTTTGACGGGGGCGAGGGACGGGTCGGGGGTGAGGGTAGGGTCAGGGGTGAGGGAAGGGTCGGGGTGAGTGTAGGGTCGAGGGTCAGCAGTCGAGGGTGAGGGAGGTTTTGAGGGTCACGAGTCGAGTGTTAGGGAAGGGTCGAACGTCAGGGGTCGAGGGTGAGGGAAGGGTCAAGCGCCAAAGGGTCGAGGGTCAGGGAAGGGGCCACAGTCAGGGGTCGAGGTCAGGGAAGGGTCGAGCATCAGGGGTCGAGGGTCAGGTAAGGGTCCAGCCTCTGGGGTCAAGGTTCAGGGAAGGGTCGAGAGTCGGGGTCGAGGGTCAGTGTTACGTCCATATATAATCAGACACAGACTGCGGAGAACGGTACAAACGATGTTTACTCAACGTGGCTCAAACTGCAACTGATCTGTACAGATTACTGCTCAACGTTTTATACAGGTGTGGTCACTGCCGGTACTACAGTATACATGAGCTGTACAAAGTAGTTCCCCCCTTAAAGGTACATACATTACAATTCCTCCCCTTTTAGATTAACAGTACCATAACACTCATTTAACAATTAAATATCAAACTAATTACAATTAACACTTTTAACATGCAACATTAGCTGAAAATAGTCTATTTATAAATTCAGTCTTTGGGGAGGCTTCCTGATCCTTTCTGGATAGTGCCTTTCCCGAGTGTCTCGCTCTTGGTGCGGAGGCGATTCTGGCCCCCTGTCGTCGGTTGGTTCATCAGCTTCCGATGCTACTGTTTCTGGGGTAGATGCGACCTGTACGTCGGGTTCATCACCAGGTACGTATGGGCGAGGCATGGGGTTGACATGTTCCTGTGACTCTAGGATCTGGTCAGCATGGCATCTCACGATGCTCTCCCCAACGTCCACTGTGTACATTAGTGGGCCCTGCCATGTGCATATCGTTCCTGGCTGCCATTTCTCTGTTCGGTAGTCACGGGCCAAGACTGGTTGCCCTACATTGAAGCTCCTTGTTGGCTTCTCATGGATGTGCTGGAATTGCTTACTCTCAACATCTCTTCGTGCATTTGGTCTGAGCAAATCCAGGCGAGATCTTAACCTTCGGTTAAAGAACATCATGGCTGGGGCCTGGTTGGTGACTGCATGTGTCGCATTCCGGAAGGCGAACAGGAAATTGTCCACCTTGTGCTGCAGCGGAATGTTGTCATTCTACATAGCCTTTATTGCCTTCTTAAAGGTTTGTACGAACCTCTCAGCCAATCCATTTGTGGCTGGATGATACGGGGCGGATGTGTAATGCCTTACCCCATTCTTTTTCAAGAACCTCCGGAACTCTTCGGACACAAACTGTGGTCCGTTGTCGGAGCAAATCTGTTCTGGCAAGCCATTCCTGGCAAAAATGGTCCGTAGGACTGCAATAGTTTTCGCCATGGTGGTGGAGGACATTTTGATGACCTCAGGCCATTTCGAGTGCGCATCCACGGCTATTAAAAACATTGAGTCCATGAATGGACCAGCAAAATCAATATGCACCCGTTGCCATGGAGATGAGGGCCACTCCCATGGGTGTAGAGGGGCCTGTGGTGGTGCATTTTGGACTTTCTGGCATCCTGAGCAGCTCTTGGTCAGGTCCTCGATTTGTTTATCGATTCCCGGCCACCACACATAAGCCCTGGCTAGGCTTTTCATTTTTACCCCTCCCAGATGACCCTCATGAAGCTCATTGAGCACTCTATCCCTTAACTTGGGTGGAATTACCACTCGGGATCCACACATCAAGGTCCCCCGGTGTAATGTATGTACCTTTAAGGGAGAGAACTACTTTTTACAGCTCCTGTATACTCTAGTACCGGCAGTGACCACACCTGCATATAAACCCTGAGTAGGGATCTGTACAGTAGTTTTAGAGTAACCCTCATCCAGTAAACACCTGTTGATTGTTCCCTGCAGTATTTTGTCTAATTATTGAAGGACACACAACATCAAGATACACGGATCTAACATTGGCGACGAGGCAGATTCAAACCTACCTGCAACTCTGCATCACCTCCCAGGGATTCACTCCTGGAGAACAGTGGAAGAAGGTCGAGTCTAGAAGCACGGGCGTCGACCACGGGCAACCCCCCAGTCTTCCAGCGGAGATTTCAGCATCGCAGGGGAGGCTGTCGAGAGCCAGGCTTGGTTCTCCAGTCATGGTGGTCCAGCGAAGCGGGCTGGCAACAGGTACTGCGCAGACCCTTCCCGGACAGCGGCGGGCTAGAGCCCGACCGAGCGGCACAGAAAAAGGCCGAGCAGTGTCGACGGGGAGAGTGAGCGGGTAGAGCGCACAGGGCGCAGCCGGTGTTCAGGACCGAGCGGCGTCAACGGATGAGAGAGAGCAGAGCGCAGCCGGTGTTCAAGGGCCGAGCAGCGTCAACGGGGGAGAGAGGCGCGCAGGAAAATGCACAGAGCGCAGCCGGTGTTCAAGGGCCAAGCAGCGTCAGTGGGGAAGAAAGGAAAGCGTGGGAGACGCCATTTTGAGCCGCAGCGGGGAAGAAGGGAGAGCGCGGGAGACGCCATTTTTAGCCAGTCTAACCACACCCAGGGATGCCGAAGAGTGGCAGTGTCACAGCGTTCGACAATGAAGTCGAAGATTGGACGACATATGTAGAATGCATAGAAGTGTACTGCAAGGCGAATGAAGTGCCAGATGACAGGAAAGCGCTGGTATTGTTGAATTCAATGCGTGCAAAAACGTATGGCTTACTGCGAAACCTAGTAACCCCAGAGAAGCCAGCGGAAAAGGATTTTGAAAACATAGTGTCAATCCTACAAGACCACTTAAACCCCACACCGCTGCTGATAGCAGAAAGATTTAAGTTTCACAAAAGGAACCAGCATAAAGATGAAAGTAATGCTGAGTATTTAACAGAACTGCGTAAGCTATCGAAACACTGCCAGTTTGGAACGGGACTAGCAGATACTTTAAGGGACAAGTTTGTGTGTGGGCTTCAAAGTGAAGGAACTCAGAAACGGCTTCTATCAGAAAAGGATCTTACGCTGGACAAGGCTTTCAGCATTGCAGTATCACACGAAGCAGCAGCACGGGGCACGGCAGAGATACAACGGAGACCGCAAGAATATGGCACAAATGAAATGTCATACGGAACAGTGAAGTGCTATCGCTGCGGCAGAACAACACACGACCATAAGGATTGCTGGTTCAAGGACAAAGTGTGCAGACAGTGTGGAAAAGTAGGACACATAGCAAGAGGCTGCAGGTCGGGAAAGAAAACCAGCAGCAAGAAATCTCCGCAGGAGAAGTACAAGAAGGTACATAAGGTGACGGAGAGTAGTTCAGACGAACAGAAAAGTGATACAGACTCCTGAAGCAAGGAGCTGGGTTGTCTGGAACTACATAATGTGATCAAAACGGAGGATCACCAAACTATCTGGGTCACGCTCAAGATAGCCGGAGTCCAAGTGAAAATGGAATTGGACACAGGATCAGCCATGGAAGTGGAGTGAGGAATGTAGACGAGCTTTCCAGAAGAGCAAAACACTAATCACATCGAAAGAGGTATTGGCCCATTACAACTCAGCATTACCAATTCGGTTGGCATGTGATGCATCACCCTACGGCATTGGAGCGGTGCTGTCGCACAAATTCTCGGACGGCTCAGAGAGGCCAATAGCCTTTGCGTCACGATCACTAACCTCAGCCGAGCGTAACTACGCCCAGATTGACAGGGAGGCCCTCAGCCTAGTGTGGGGAGTGAAAAAGTTCAATCACTATCTGCACGGGCAGAAATTCACCTTGCTGACTGACCACCAGCCTCTTGTCTCCATTTTTAATCCGAAGAAGGTCGTTCCGGTGATGACTGCGCAACGACTACAAAGATGGTCACTTTTTCTAGGGGCGCACCACTATGAGATTGAATATAAGGGCACGAAAAAGCATGGAAATGCTGATGGGCTATCACGCCTGCCACTGCCTACTGCGGAGGAAGCACCAGCAGTGGATCCTGTCGAAATACTCCATTCGACTATAGTTGAATACCTACCGGTAACTAACGCTTGTATCAAAAAGGAAACCCGAAATGACCCGACACTGTCTCGGGTATATGATTTGACGGTGAAGGGATGGCCAGCACATGGCGACTCACTGTTGCCAGCATTCTCGACAAGGAGAGAACAGCTGTCAGTGTGCCGGATGTTAGATCCGTGTATCTTGATGTTGTGTCCTTCAATAATTAGACAAGAGACTGCAGGGAACAATCAACAGGTGTTTACTGGATGAGGGTTACTCTAGAACTAACTTTACAGATCCCTACTCAGGGTTTATATACAGGTGTGGCCACTGCCGGTACTACAGTATACAGGAGCTGTAAAAAGTAGTTCTCTCCCTTAAAGGTACATACATTACAATTCCTCCCCTTTTAGATTAACAGTGCCATAACACTCATTTAACAATTAAATATCAAACTAATTACAATTAACACTTTTAACATGCAACATTAGCTGAAAATAGTCTATTTATAAATTCAGTCTTTGGGGAGGCTTCCTGATCCTTTCTGGATAGTGCCTTTCCCGAGTGTCTTGCTCTTGGCGCGGAGGCGATTCTAGCCCCCTGTCGTCAGTTGATTAATCAGCTTCCGATACTACTGTTTCTGAGGTAGATGCGACCTGTACGTCAGGTTCATCACCAGGTACGTAGGGGCGAGACATGGGGTTGACTCGTTCCTGTGACTCTAGGATCTGGTCAACATGGCGTCTCACAATGTTCTCCCCAACATCCACTGTGTACATTAGTGGCCCCTGCCGTGTGCATATCATTCCTGGTTGCCATTTCTCTGTTCGGTAGTCACGGGCCAAGACTGGTTGCCCTACACTGAAGCTCCTTGTCGGCTTCTCATTGATGTGCTGGAATTGCTTATTCTCAACATCTCTTCGTACATTTGGTCTGAGCAAATCCAGACGAGATCTCAACCTTCGGTTAAAGAACATCATGGCCGGGGTCTGGTTGGTGACTGCATGTGTCGCATTTCCGTAGGCTAACAGGAAATTGTCCACCTTATGCTGCAGTGGAATGTCGTCATCGCACATGGGCCTAGAAATTCGGTGGGGTTAGCGCCCAATTAGAGGCGTTAGAGGGTCTTGCGCCGGAATTATAGCTGGTAACGAAATTGCGTTGGGCCCTACCATCGGCGTTAGCCGGTAGCGCTGCGCCGGCACCGATGACGTCATCGGTGAGCGCAGCGTCCCGGTTGCCGTGGTAACCCGGCCCCAAGCCCAAATTCAGTTGCGGCCGCCTCGCCCGTGGCAGCCGCAACCAACGATTGTTGAAAGGGATGTTACACACCTTTGCGCCGGCGCATAAAGGTGGAGCGGCGGCCGGCCGCTTTCCCGGCGGCCGCCTGCCCGCACCTCCCTCCCCGGACTCCTCCACCACCCCCCCGCGGCACTGATGTGTGTGGCCCGCGAGCCCGGCTCTTCCCCGAGGTGCCGGGCTCATTTGTCGGGCGAATCGACCGGCCAGCGGTCGGCTGCAGGCAGCTCCTCCTTAACAGAAGGAGGAGGCCTGCAGTACCCCAGCCTGCCGCACCGCCTCGGGTGCCGCAGCGGGGGATTAGCGCCTCAAAACTGCACTGAACGCCCATAGTGAGGCGCAAAAACCCTCCATTAGCGCCCGCCGCCGTCTGGGCCCGGGGCAACCGAATTTTCGTCGGGCGCAGCGGCATTAACGCCGGCGCAAAATTTCGGGCGCTAAAGCCCTGGCGGACCCACAACCGAATTTCTAGGCCTTGGCCTTTACTGCTTTTTTAAAGGTTTGTACGAACCTCTCAGCCAATCCATTTCACAGAATCACAGAAACCCCACAGTGCAGATAGAGGCCATTTCGGCCCATCGAGCCTGCACCGACACATATCCCACCCGATCCCTGTAACCCCTACACCAACACATATCCCACCCTATCCCTGTAACCCCACGTATTTAATCCCCCTAACACTAAGGGTCAATTTATCATAGCCAATCAACCTAACCCGCACATCTTTGGACTGTGGGAGGAAACCGGAGCACCCTGAGGAAACCCACGCAAACACGGGGAGAATGTGCAAACTCCACACAGACAGTCGCCCGAGGCCGGATTCGAACCCGGGTCCCTGGCGCTGTGAGGCAACAGTGCTAACCATTTGTGGCTGGATGATACGGGGCAGATGTGTAATGCCTTACCCCATTCCTTTTCATAAATCTTCGAAACTCTTCGGACACAAACTGTGGTCCGTTATCAGAGCAAATCTGCTCTGGCAAGCCGTTCCTGGCAAAAGTGGTCCGTAAGACTGCAATAGTTTTCTCCGTGGTGGTGGAGGACATTTTGATCACCTCAGGCCATTTCGAGTGCGCATCCACGGCTATTAAAAACATTGAGTCCATGAATGGACCAGCAAAATCAATATGCACCCGTTGCCATGGAGATGAGGGCCACTCCCATGGGTGTAGAGGGGCTTGTGGTGGTGCATTTTGGACCTTCTGGTTTCTGCACGTCTCTCTCTCCCTCTCTCCGACGCTGCACGGCCCCTGAACACCGGCTGTGCCCTGTGCGCTCTGCCCTCTCTCTCCCCCGTCGACGCTGCTCAGCCCTTTGCTGTGCCGCTCGGTCGGGCTCTAGCCCGCCGCTGTCCGGGAAGGGTCTGCGCACTACCTGTTGCCAGCCCGTTTCGCTGGACCACCTCGACTGGAAAGCCAAGCCTGGCTCTCGACAGCCTCCCCCGCAATTCTCGAGTCTCTGCTGGATGTTTGGGCGGTTGCCTGTGGTCGACGCCCAAGTCTCTGACC